>NC_089811.1:39019091-39389060 GCF_029633855.1 Hoplias malabaricus | reverse complement strand
TTATAGCTCATAAAGTTGCATGTGTCCACAGGTCATACTGAGGTCTCTCTCGTTATTTCTCCTTTTGACTCACATACTACATGTCCAAAGGTAGGTAAACACCTCTTTTAATGAGTTCTGCTACTTTACTTGTACACCATCATTTATCCGATCACCTAATATCAAAACATGGACCCCCCAACATCACCATCACCAACAATGTTTGGCACGTGTTGTAGCTCAAGAGTATGTGCAGCATTTCTGTAAACACCAATCTCTCTCTCTCTCTCTCTCTCTCTCTCTCTCTCTCTCTCTCTCTCTCTCTCTCTCTCTCTCTCTCTCTCTCTCTCTCTCTCTCTCTCTCTCTCTCTCTCTCTCTCTCTCTCTCTCTCTCTCTCTCTCTCTCTCTCTCTCTCTCTCTCTCTCTCTCTCTCTCTCTCTCTCTCTCTCTCTCTCTCTCTCTCCAGTGTCCTGTCTGGCCAACTTGAGGGCATGTCTGTGGAATGCAGCCTGCCAGTGTGTGAGAATGTCGACATGCAACACAGCACTCCCTGCACGTCCTCGAGGAGTTCTGATCGCCCACAACATTAGAGCCATAGTACTGAGGACTCCAGCAGCATTCATCACGCTTCAGTTAGGACTGGACATTTCCCACAGCTACAAATTAAAACGTCATGTAACACTGCAAAACACTACATCAGCAGCAGAAAAAAAAACCCACTACGAAATTACACTGAGCTAGAGAATTCAGTCATTGAGACAAAATCCAATTTGCATCCAGTGCTGCATGTTAAGCTGTGTAGTAGAAAAATGAGGTGAGTATGAGCCTGACAAAAAATTGCTGCTGTCATCAGCTACAAACTTAGAGCTCTGTTGGGCTGGAACTGAATGTGAGGAACTGAATGTGCTGGTATTAAATTTTAAATTCTCTTTTTAAAAATCTACAAAAATGATCTCTGACAGGACAAAACCTCATGACTCCTCTGTGGTAAATAGGTTTCTTTTGGTCATTCACTGGCAACAGGCAGTAACAATAACAACAAAACCATGTTTTACAATCCCATAATAGCCCACAATCTGTATTTTAAATGGTCATAATATAAAAACAAAAAAAATCAGCTATTCTTATCTACACTGCCCCCCCCTGGGTATGTATTAAGGAGAATCTGTACAGTTTTACTAGCTCCTCATCTAAGTATCTCTAAAACAGAGTGGCTTAAGAGCAGATGAGGAAGAGAATTGAAGAGAAGTATGTTGCTCAATCTCATTTAAAGTGATAGGCACTGACTGCTTTTCTGAACATGGCAATTTAGAAAGGGGTACAATGGTACTGTGTTGTTTGTTCCTTGTGTCATTTTGACTTGAAGAAAAGGTGTGCTATTTGTTCATTTTCCGTACCTGCTTCATCCGACTTCACAGTCACGGTAGGTCCGGAGCCTACCCAGAATCACAACGTGGGTTACGTCATTTTTAACAGACCATAGTTGTAAGATATCAATGACTACATACACATTAGTCTCCAGGGTCTGGATGAGCCACATAAAAACATATTACATATAAAAACATATAAACATATTTTTCCAACCAAAAGATATGTAGTTAACTGATGGTTACTAACTAAACTCTGAAGGGATTTGTTACCTATTCTCGATTCAGTCACGGCAATGAATTTACACTGTCAAGTGATTTACATTTGATTGCTTTAATCTTCATTCCATTGCCTTGTATTCATCACAAGACATTCACGTCCACAGCAAAGCAAGAGAAGTTAACAGTTAAATGTTTGTGTGTGTGTGTGTGTACATCACAACTCCATACAACATCCAGGCCATCCATCCTCTCAGCTCTTAGGAATTCACCAAACAAGGAGTAAGGAGAAGCCAGGTCTCCAGCAGAGTTGCCCTCACGCTGCTTCTGATTCCACTAACACCACGTCATCTTGGAGGAATCTTTTCTCTTCCCAGTGATTAAAATACTATAGAGACTTAGACTATGTCCAATGTGTCTAAATGTGCGCAGACTTCCTTTATAATAAAATGTGCATCATCCATGGACACACAGAACTTGAATTATCTCCATAGAAAAGACTGATTTGAAATGCTCTGGAGCAGCTCTCAGATCGTCATATCCAGTATCATACATCAACAAGAGGGACACAAAGCCACACAGCATTGGCTTGTAGAGTCCTAACCTGCATTCTATGGCTAGATGGAGTAATTACAGGGTGCTATATGTGAACTTACATCAGTACCTGGTCTCACAAAATTTTAAATGCCATCTACTTCTCACAGAAATGCATTTAGTCTAAATAGCTTAGTCAACAGATTTGAATTCAGAACAAAGACACTGAGTGTCAACACACTCACAGCACTATACTGTACACTCACGCAGCAGATAAATGTTAGTTAAAACCCTGATCATAGCATTTTTGACAGATGACCTCTGATTGCAAGTGGCTTGCCAAATTATTCTTCAGACCACAACATGCTTAGTTGTTAATTATGTGAACTCCTGATTTGATTTATAACCAAAATAACTAGATATTCATTTGGAATGGTAAACTCAGAGGTATTTTCATCAGCTACTTCCTTGCTCTGTGAAATGGTCCACCAGAGAGTGTATAAAGCACAGTGCTGAGCAAAGCAGCAGCCTGGAAGTCAAAGGGGCATAGCTCTTGTTTAACCCTGTTTAAAAGACGCTGAGAGGAAGAAGAAATAGTCTTGGTGTGGAAATGCAGTTGGGGAGAACAGTGCTCTAAGGGGATGAGCTATTATGAATCCATCATGAACATAGGGAAGAAATAGTCCCACGTTTTTATTGTGACAGGGAAAGAAAGAAAAATCCTTCAGGCTATCACCGTCCCTGCACAGTTCTGGCTCACAGTGGACGATCTAACAATACAGAATATAATCACGGATGAATCACAACTAATACCTCTTCACACGTGAACTCCAGAGAATTTCTAGAAAAACTCCAGAGTATCAGGTCCAGAGATGTTCTGGAGTGGTTGTTCACACATGCAGCCCTCAGTGGTTTTCTGCATGGTCTGTGCTCTCACAGCAGGAGATGAAACACATGTTTAGGCGTGGCGCATTGCCTGTGCAGTGCGTGCAAGAGAAACGGCGGAATATTTCCTGCTCCATTCTCACATGTGCTGACTCTGACTGTCTTTACTATGGCGCAAGGAGGATAAAGTCCCAGTAATGTCAGAGACAAATGTTGAGGGTGGTCACATTTACAGCTCCTCCGATTAAACTCAGGAATATTTCTGAATTACTGTGCATGTGTCATCATCCCAAAGGTACTGAATCAGGCTCCATCACTCCAAAGAACACAAGTCATGAACAAGTGCAAGAATCTCTTTTAAAAAAAGACCATCCAAGCACATCTTTACTGCATTGATTGTGCAATTCCAGCTCTCACACCTTCACAGGCGGTCCATGTCTGCTGATGCCTACTCAGTCACTGTTGTTCTAGTAAACCACTATTTTCTCTAAGTTCAGCTGTGTCAGGTTTCTGTAAACATCTGCAGCAGCAGCGCCCTCTTTTTTATATATTTGTTGGTTTGTTTGTTTTCCTCAACTCTACTCTGGAATAACACGGATGAGTTTTAAAATTCACCTCATCACTGTTTCAATGGAGTTTAAATAGTTTGAATGATTGTGTTTACTGCCTGAGGGAGCTGCTCCTCTGGGCAGGTAGACAGCCGTCCTGCATACCTGCTATCTTCAAAACAACTTCTACGAAACACCGCTCTCTAATGGGAAACCACCAAAAAAAGAGCACAAATCTCTTTGACACTGGGAAAACTATTAGATTTGATTTGTGTCAAAAACCTAAAAACTAAACTGATTCTGAGAACACAGAGAACAGGGTGAACACTACTGAAAGTGCAGAAAAGGTAATGGAGGACATTGCACTTTGCCAGGAGTAAAAATAAATGTGTCCAAAGAGCGTGCAAGGAGAAACAAAAATCCAGCTGAGAGTAAAAACACACTTCAAACCAAAAAAGGGAAAGATCTGTATGGTATTCTTTATTCTTTGCTATCCCCTCAGGCTTATCTGGCCTTGCTGAATACTGCCTCTTTCAGGTCTGACTCTTTAATTCCTTCTATGAATACGAATGTGAAGCAACTCTCGCTGATCTCCAAAACAGGCAGTGCACTTTATCTGACTGATTTACTGAGGACACTCGTATCACAAATAATATTCTAGAAAAGTAATCAAACAGAATGACAAATAAACAGCAGAGATCTTCTTACCAGTTCGTAGTTAGCAGCAGGAACACAGGACGGAGAGACCTGGAAAACAAAGAAAGACGTGGTATTCAGTAAGCTAGCAAAAAATGCACCTGGATGAACTTAGAGACCACTATTATTCATGTCGGTGCAGAAAACATTACACAACAATCCAAGAACGTCTTTGGAAGTCATGAAATACTGAAAGTGAGCAACTGCTTACAGTCATTTTTAAATGATATGTGACTATAAGACCTAAGGAATAGTTCACTCATTTAATAATAATAAAAAAAAATCTCTAGGTATTTGTATAAGTTCACACACAAACACAAACAAATCAGAAAATTTCACAGAAACATCTACTATATATAATATATTACATTGTGAACAGTGTGCCGTATGTCCACCAGGCAACTTTAAGTTTTTCAAAGAAATCTACAAAAATATTTTTCCATGCTTCCATTTTTCCAAGTTCAGTCTTAGATGTTGGTTGTATTTGGCTTCTTTTTTGTTTGTTTGTTGATCACAATTTGAGTAATCTCAAGTACAAAGTCAGAAACACTAGTCCATCTCAATTGTTTCAGTCTCAATCCGAAGCAAAAGTAAATATGAATGCTTAAATTTACTGTTTATCTGGTGTAGGCAGTTTAGGTTTTGCAAGGTTGTTATTGTGAGGGAGTCCCATTTTCACAATATTTTCATCATGTTTGGAAAATCTTTTTTTTTCTAATTATTTTCCATTGGATCTCTCCTTATTTATGCAAGAGGCATATCTTAAATCATCACCTGAAACAATGGACAGCTGACGACTGTAATTGGCATTCAATAAGTGAGTAGTATTCTCTGTATAATGCACAGTACATTTCACTGGGCAGATGCTAAATTTACAACCAGTGTTCTACAAATGGAGGTAATCAGCAAATCAGATGCAACACACAGACACAGCCCATTTTTCCACTGTGCAAATAAGATTGGGAAGTCAGTGATGTTCAAAAATGATTTGCTTTGCAGGACCCCATGATCTGCTGAGGGCCAGTCTAATAGGATTAGAGCTCTGGCCACTGCCGTGACCAATCCTTATGCCTGTGATGAACAAACGACCACTGTGCTCCCTAAACAGGTTGGAGGAGGATAATGACTCGGCCAGCAATGATTAGAACATGAAGATGAAATGTTTCAGAGTTGATGTGGATATGAAGTTGAGCTGTCTTCATACACCCAAACACACTGCAGCTCTCTGCCGCCACTGGAGCTGCTCACACAAGCATCCATTCACTTCATCTTCACGCCAGGGTCAGGACAGAGAGGTAAACAAAAACAAACTGTCCTGAGTGTTACTGCCCTGTAAAATGACCAAAAATGTCCATTTAGATGATCACTACTTGTCAAATGTTTGAGGACACATCCTGTAGACATGACTGATTTTTATTCAAGATTTAATGAGTTTCACATGCAAGAGATTTGCGGCTGATATACTCTTTGCCAATATGTGGATGTTATTGTTATCGATCCGATATTTGAACTTCTGCTGATATTACATCATTAACTTGGCACTTTTCTTGTGCTTGTGCATGTACACTGACGCTTGTAAGTACACAATGAAGTCTGCCATGTGGACGTTATTCACAGTTTCCGCAGAGAAAAGTTTCTGGGATTAAATTCTCCATGGTGAAAATTATTTTAAAATATCAGTGTCGCTCAGTACACACACACACACACACACACACACACACACACACACAGATAGTGGTGTAAACACACACACAGCAAGTTACTCTTGCTGACAAAACGATACTCTCAACCACAACAGTGCAAGAGCCCTTCTTATATAAAACACATAAAAAATGATACAGAGTCATTCAGCATCTGAATTTATTACTGAAACACACTGATAAACAGCTACAAACACTCACTCAAACACACACTCTCTCTCTCACGCTCTGTGCTGCTTTACGCTGCTCTCTCCGTCGCTTTCCAAAACAAACCTGGTGCTGCTCTGATTAGCGCCCCTCTAGGAACCATTCATGCACAGAACATGCTTCAGTAGAGAAATGTACAAATACTGAAGAAAACGATTGCCCTATGGCAGCCTATGGTAAAAATAATTTGTTTTGCTTTAATCCATTGTGAATTTGCTTTAATTACAAAAAAGATACAATTATCGCTTATTAATATTCGTATCGGCTACACTAAGGTGCTAATTGTCGGTTATTGTATCGGCCCAAAAATAATCTAAATTGTGCATCCATAGACATTGTTTAAGATCATTTTTTAAAGTATGAATGGACGAATTGTGTGTTATTTTATGAAGGAATCAATGGAAATGAATTCAATAGATTTTTTTAAACAAGACTAACGATGCATTGAAGTGAACTGAATGTGACTGAATTAAATCCACTGAATTAAATCAGTCTCCAAGGGTCAACTCATAACTGTAAATCTTAACTGAACATAAACATCATATACACCAAATTTTAATATAGCTGTATTAGCATTAACATTCAAACACTTTGAGATGATGTTTACATGCAGTTATGAACTACACTGGACACATGAACATACCTGAACTTCATTATTTATGACACTGAAACAATTCCAAGCTCACAAAATCTAATATTAAAATCTTCCTGAGCAAAGAAAATAACAAATAGTGTACAAACTTTACCCAGCACAGCTGTACCTGACACATAAAGGAGATATAGGCAATGTCCACAGAGTATTCCAGTCTGGATTAGATCAACTCCCTGTACTGGCTTTAACACAGTAATATATAGAGGTCCCACTAACGTATCATTTGCATTCAACTTTGCTGTGTCCATTTCACAGCAATTTTTGGCAAGAGATTCATAAATCAAGGCCTCTACAAGATATTCAAAGGCACAGATTCCTAATGCTGAGCTCAGGCCAGATATCTTCCATCCTTAATGGAAAAGGGCCATAACATTTCTTTGACCAAATCCTTGAAACAGGAGTTCTAATTCAAAATCCATACCTGAATAAATTAAAGTTTATTATGTGGTTGAATGTAATGAAAATGTTTGCACTATATAGAATGTAGCCATATCGGCGGGTGACGCCTTGGGAAGCACAGGCACAGAACAAACACTTTTGGTTCTGTTTGGAAAGAGATTTAAGTGTGTTCTGTATCAATTTAAGGATTCTTTAAAAATATTGTGACTCACAAATCGTTTTAAACAGCAATAAAAACAGCTCTTTATGGCATTACAAAAAAATATTAAATTAAATAAAAAATAAAAACCATCATTTTGGCAGCTATAGTTTAATCATATATAGTTTAAAACTGATTGGGGGTCCTACATGTAAAACCTATGAGCAACAGCTAGTTTTGTTTGATGCTAGAAAAAGAAATTATTTTGCACTTGTCTAAATGGCTCCAAAATAGCTGAACTTATTCAAGATTCTTCTCTTAAAACAACATCGAGCATGCTATTAAGTGTATTATATTATTTTAGAACATCAACAGGATGTTTTGAACTTAGCCGGGGCCACGAGAAATAGCCCAGGAATGACCGGCGCTTGTGTTTGATTTGAATAAAAAGGCTTCTTACTGAAAGATGTTATTTCAGCTGAGGATGTGGGTGTGCAAAACACACAAACACTACACAATGTCTAGCTTACTCCCACCGCAAGGATCAGCTTAGCTAAACGAACCATAAACACCACAGCTGGAACAAGCTCTAACAACAAAAGTACTGATAAGACCAAAACCTTTGGTTTCATTACATGGTAGATAGGGAATCTCTAAACCTAAAACATACGGAGAAGTGTTAAATGTGCACAGTTTTTGTGAGAAGTGTGAATCAGGGATGTTGATTATGAAATATTGTAAAAAAAAAAAAAAGCTTCTGATTAAAACATAGCTATTTATCATCTTCTGTCATCAGCCTCTGCCTGCACTCAGCCTTCCATCTGTCAGCAGCCTGACTCATTGTATGCCTTCACTTCTACTCACACAGGCTGCAAAATCACCAGCCCTGTACTTTTCACTACTTTTCACAAGGATCGTACTCTAGGACTTGACAACAACCAGATACAAAGTTTTAGGAAATGTACCATATCAGCAAAGCTTGCAAGAGGATTCAAAACATTGTGAACCCACTCTGGGTGTTTGGCTTAACGCTAAGGGTGGGCTAGATGGGTAGAGCATCCAGAGTTGTGTTTTGTGAAACAATAGGGCACCATTCAGTACTGTAAAATATTAGAAAGTGCCTGTTTCTGTAAGCAAAGCACCAATTTTACCCAGTTGTTAGCATGTGAATTTTGACTTTGAATTTTGATGTTTTGACTAATTTTGTAGTATGATTAAAATTGACCTTAGTCTTTTAGAAAACTAGTATTGACCAATAGCCACTTCTTCTCAGCCAGTGTAACTGTGATCATTCCTTTGGCTAAACCACAATTACCATCTTGAACTAAGACTCTTACTGTATCAAGAGCTTAGCGTATGATCCATAGTTTATCTGAGCTCAGAATTCCTTCCCCTGGTGTAGATCTGCAGGCAGACCCACGTTGATGACAGCTTCTCTACCTGCAGCCTATAACCGCTCCAACACCTTTTTTTTTAGTCCTAAGATCTGGTGCCCCTGTCGTCTGTGAAGTCTCTGGTATGTCTGGACTGTATCATTTTCCTTTTCTTATGTTGAGGTTCCGTTTAATCAAATCAAATGTGGGCAATGATGCTGCGATGGACTGATGTTGGTGTATGGGCATGACATTACAAGCCTTTTGTTTTTGTTTGTAAATTTTGTTTGTTTGGCTTTCAAACCAACATGCTCTCATGTTTTTTTCTGCAAGGGATACCATCTAGTCAACAGATTCCCAGAAGCCACATTATCTACAGAGTAGGGTTGGGCAAAATGAAGATATCAGTTTTTTATTTTCTCCTCCTTTGCCTGTAGGATCAGCCTTCTGGAAATGACTCTCAGCTACGGCTATTCAGAATCTCATCAATTCTCATCAAATTCCGTCCGTGGAATATTTGTTCATCTTATGTTACCGCTTTAGCCTGATCAGTATTGCAGTGGGGTTAATGACTATGTGGAATCTTTGGATGAAAGGAACACACCCTGGACAGAATGCTAGTCCTCCATGGGGCATTACACACTCAAATCTGAGGACAAAGGGAATCCACTTACAAAGGTGTGTTATTAAATATGGAAGGAATATTGAGGAGCCAGAGGAAACGCAGGCAAATGCAGTTAGAACACACAAAACTGCTCACACACAGTGACCCGAGTCAGGGATTCAACACGCAACCCCAAAATGTTGGAGCTGTTTGGCAGCTTCACTGTGCACCACTGTGAATTCAGCCTGGGTTGCCTAATATTTCTGTTTTTGACCTTAGCCCTTTAGTTTGTTTTTTCTGATTATGAATGTCTACAATAACTGTCTGCCTGCATTTTTAAACACAATTGTAAGCTTGCTCCAAATAAAGTACTCTGAAAATGGATTCATCCCCTGACTCTCAACTGTCATAGTTATCAGGGTGTACTGACCACCTATATTCATTCATTCATCCGTTGTCTGTAACAGCTTATCTAGTTCAGGGTCGTGGTGGGTCCAGAGCCTACCCGTAATTACTGGGCACAAGGCGGGAGGTTGGAAACACACCCTCCAGTCCTTCGCAGGGTGACTTACCACCTATGGGTTTCACCCCAAAGGGAGCCTATGTTTAATTTGATTAATTGTAGTACAGTTTGTTGGAATAAAAAGGCATAGTTTTGTTTTTGGGATTGGAATTACGAGTGTCAAAATATTGTGAAATTCCATGTATTGTGAAAACATCTCCATTGTAATATAATCATTGTGCCATACTGCCCACCCCTACAAAATGTCTGATTTAAATGGACCCGAAATATGTGCTTGACTCTCAAGCACAGTACATGACAGTTTTAAGTCTGTGAGATGCACAGCTTGTAACCCTTAACCCCAGAGATCCTTCTGTGTCAAAACAACAAGGCCTTTAACAACATAGCAAGATTAATACTGCGGGGAACAGAAGGAGTTGCACCCACACACATTACTGAGATTCTGGAGTGTGTCGAGCTGTCTTTCCCACAGAGCTTCTGCAGTTGGCTTGAGCATCTCTTGTGACCGAAAGCCACACATGGTCTTCACAGACCATTTACAACATAGACAGGTTCCTTTCAGCTTTGAGCACAGGTGAATTCTAAAGTGGACAACCACTACTCCCCTATTCACTCAGCACAATGGGAACAAATGCAGGTATCTTATTTAAATATAATATTGACAGTTAATGGTCTCTTCCAAGTGTGTTGAACTGTATATTATTGTTATATTATTGTTAGCAGCAGTTGGTGACTGCTTTGGCGTATCTCAGAGAAAACACATTATATTCTTCAACCACCCTTGGTAGCTTTGTTTGTCATGGAAAACCTTGGCAGACCCAACAGAACGTGGGCAATGCACCGCTTACTACTGTAGGAAAAGAAACTTGACTGACACAAAAAAGGACCAATAACAAGTTTGCTATTTTGGCATGACATGTGGGGGCAGACTTTCACATCAGACCTGTAACTGAGCCAGTACAAAATGATACACAGAAGTTCACAGAGGTACAGATGGCCAATCAGAATGCAACTGACTGAATCCTGAGAGTGAGACCGTATTTGTTCACTGAAAGCATCAAACTTGCCATCAACTTGTGGCAGGAGCATCTGTGGCTGCAACTAAGGGAGACCTAGTTAGTAGTTTGAAGTGGAAGTGACAAAAATTGGGGGGTGGTGAGGGGGTCATTTAAAGTGAATGACCACAAACTCATCACGGTGGCACGATGGCTTAGTGGTGAGCACATTCGCCTCCCAGCGCTGGGATCTTGGGTTCAAGTCCCATCTGGGTGGAGTTTCCATGTTCTCCCATCTGGGTGGAGTTTCCATGTTCTCCCAGTGTCTGCGTGTGTTTCCTCCGGGGGCTCCGGTTTCCTCCCACAGTCCAAAAACATGGAGGGTAGATGAATTGGCTCCTCTAATAACTGTCCTGGTGTGTGAGTGAATGAGTGTGTATGTGAATGAATGTCTGTTTGTGTGAGTGAATGTGTGTGAGCCCAGATATGGATTGGCACTGTGTCCTGGGTTAAACCAGTCCTCCAGGTGGACGGTCGTTCCTGGTCGAGAGTACGCTGTGTGCGTTTGGCTGCCGCTTCTCACCAGTATGTGTGTGTGTAGACTGAGCGTTCTGAGCAGTGTGGATTGTAAAGCGTCCTTGGGTGTCTAGAAAGGCACTATATAAGTGTAAAGATACATAAATACTGAGTAAACTTGTAAACAACTTTATTCTGTGGTAAAGGATAGAGCATTTCTCACCACAGGAAAAAAGGCCATGTTAATGATAAGTACAGTTGATCTGATTCACTGAGCCTCCACCTGCAAGGATCGGAGCACCCTGAAGATTTATGGTGAATATATAATATTCACTAAATTCTCACACTGTCAGATGTAACTGCGCTGAAGTATGTGCTTCCTACACACAGCACCCCTGAGACTGAGTATCCATTTATCTTAACGGCATGACTATGGCCTAAGGGCCAATCAGTTTTAGGGTTGACTCATATGCACAATAAAACTTCTGACGTGCTTCCTGCAGTCTCCCTTCAACACTAATTCTGTACTAATTTAGTCATGATAAGGTAAAGTTCCCAATACACACATTTTCCAGCTGAAAATAACTTCTTTAATTTGTTTCTATAATTAGTCTAATCTGACTACAAACATAAAGCCATGTGCCATGGAAAACTAAAAAAGTTTAAAATAAACAAGCAATATTGAACATTATTACTGATTTGAAACATGCCATACACTTTACACTCTCAGCTTAAAGAAAAAAGCTGCAAAAGAAACCCAGTTAGAATTTATTGAAATTGCGATGATGATAAACAAGACCAAGGCAGTAGCTCCACCCATTCATGCTGAGGTTATACACAGTACTTCAGCTCTGAATACTTGTTGAATGAGGCATAATAAAACAGATCAGAGGCCATTTAATATTAAAAACACAGAATTATTAAGTACAAAAAGAAAGATCATGCTAACAACTTTCAGGAGCGCCGTGATTTCCTGAAACCAGTTGTTCTGAACAGGACTGTTTAGACAGAGTGAGAACAGTGCTGTGGTGTTTGATACTTGTGGCAAAGCATATCACAGAAGTTCCAACAAGACCCCAATAAACAGTGTTTACTTGGTTATAATAAGTTTATAACCCTTTAAGTGGTCTTCAGTGGGAAAAAAATATGAACAAAGAAGAAATAAAGAGAATAATTAAATAACTCATTGTTGTAAGATTTGATTGTGAAACCCAAACTTTTTGACCAAACTGCCGCAGGTTTCTGACTTCATTGATGAAGAGATAAAGAAAAAAGAAATAACATAAACTGATTCAAATTACACAATAAAATGATTAAAAGACTGTTTCAGAATAAAAACAAGCACCCTTTGATACAATGCCTGTTTTGCTTTGCAATTGGACATTTTTCCTTCTTTGTCTCTAACTTGGCTAATCATAACTTGGCTAATCAGTTGGGTGGGATCAGGGGCTTTTGGGGCAGAGAAGGGAAAACGGTGCGCACACATAAAAAAAAAAAGAAAAAAATCCCAGCCCCTTGTCTGGCATGTGGTGCAACACAAAGCCTCAGTATTCTCTTTTGTGAGGGAGAGTGAGCAGGAGAAAGAGAGAGAGTGGGGTGGAAGCATTTGTTGATACTATCAGGGTGTACAAATGAGTGGTGTATAATAAGGGGTAATTATGTTTTCGCATTCCTTACATGCTTGTGTTAACTAAATGAAACTGTGAGCCATCGCACTGAGAAAACTGGGGGTCATGTGCTGACCATTCTGTTACACTCACTCTCCAGGGAGGACGCCTTCTTATCTTCAGTTCTTCACCCCCTCAAACTCTGCCAGTTGAGGCAAGTCCACCACGATCATGTGCTCATGATGCTTCTCCCCTGTCCCCTGAAGTGGTCGGCAGGAAATGAAGCTCAGTTGAGGTCAATGCCACAATGTGATGTTGGATCTGAACACTTGAATAAACATATTTTGAGCGCTATTATATTTATCCAGACTGAAATAATCCATGCATCTGGTGCCGAAACGTGTTGCCAACCTCCAACATTCAAATCATATCCAGCCGCTTTAGTTGAAAATAGAAGCACTGACCAATAGCAGGTAAGGTGGAGAGTGCCAAGAGAAAGGAAGGCATGGATTTATTGGGTATTAAAAATAGCCATGGGACAGGGTGGACAGCAAGACCGAGGGATAGGAGACCCTGCATGAGTGATATTTCACCACTCACCCCTCCCTCGCGATTCCTCATGTTCCACTGCTCTCCCAATGAAAAACATAAGTCCCCCATTGCTTTCTGCAAATGTTTCTGGCCACAGAGGTATGCTTACATTTTCAATATCTCTTTATTAGTATAGTTAAAAGAAAATCAGAGACATTATAGTCATGCAACATAGTGTGTATATTTATGATGTCAACCACTTGGATATATTACCATCATTTCAATAGTTAATGCTCCTGAAAGCCATGAAGTAATAGGCAAATAAAGGCTCCAACGGCATTCTGGCATGTATTTTATTAGGGAACTGAGTTGAGGAAAAAGGCTTGTTTCTTAAAAAAGCAAATCCAGTGGAATTCCGTGACCTGCCCCTGCTATGTTTACAGTCCGCATGATGATGCTAAGCGCAGTTCCAGTTCACATAAACGTTTTCATTTGTTCTCCAAACAGGACTAAGTTCAGTTGTTGGAAACAAAATCTCCTTTTTGGTTCTGAAAGTATAGCACACCAGTCCAGACCCTTCCAATGCTAGAGAGAGAGAATACAGTCACCAGCATTATCTTCTTTACATGTAAACTTATTCATGATATGCCTGCTGGCCTTAGTGACTGGAAAACAAACCAACCGGGGAGGCAGGATGTGACGTTCACGCACAGAGAGAAGGGAGCGCTTCCCAGAGTTTTCCACATAAAGAAAGAAAGAGAGTGTGGGCCAAGAGAAAGGTTAATCTCCAATCACAAGGGAGCCTTAAGAGCAACTGAGGGCAATTACTGAAATGCAATCCCACTATAAAATAGTACAAAAGGACAATAAGCGGGGATACAATCAGCCAAGTGGCTCCATGTACTCAAAGCCACTAAACTGCATTACACATTCCCATTCATCCATGCTATCATAATTAAAGATTAAACGTATTTCGTCTACATGACAGGCTAACTGCTGACCATTCTAGGCACCTCACATATGTGTGTATGTGTGTGTGTTTGTGTGCTGACAGGGAACTCTGACAGGTTGAGGCAAGCCAGTGGTATCAGCCAGTCCAGGTGGCACTTAGCCCACTGGAGTGGAAGAGTTATGAGCTAGAGAAAAAAACCCTCACAGGCTGGTGAAGACTTGCACTCTACTTTTGGAGACTACAAGCATCCAGAAGAGTTATCTACAACATCACTTCAGGGTCAGCATGATGAATGTGCCCCTTCCTCACTCACTGAAGAGCAACTCAGGGCAATGACACAGACACATACACAAGTATAAGCTCTACTTGTGTTATTATTGATCAGTTGTACAGATAAACAAGCCATAGGAAAACACTGTATCTCTATTTCACAGATTGAGTATTGTGGTTTCAGTGCATTGCTATGGTTCATTACATGATCAATGGTTAGCATGGTAGCTAAAGTGAAATAAGAACATCAAGCAGCAGTTCACTTACAGGCAACGCATAGACAATTCGTGAAAACAACTGTCCTCACAGCCAAACAATCTCCTCTCCTGTTTGTGTTCATTCAGAAGCTCTGCAGCTTTTAAGGTAAAATGTTTGAGTAAGAAGCCTATTGTAGCTTGTTTGTGTTTATAGCTTAACTTGTTTGTAGGTATTTGTTTAATGTTGAATTACCACAGAAACTCATTTGCAACTTGATCTGTTTAGTTTTGTATCACTTTCAGTATTTTTAGTAATCTTCAGTCAGTTCCACCTTAAGTAATGTAGGTTGCTGCATCTTTTAAGGTGGAACGGTATGTTTGAGTAATAAACATGCTGTAGCTTTTTAATGCTTTATGTTTAACTTTCATCCACTGTTTAAATGACTACAGAAACTCATTTGTAACTCAAACTGTTTATTTTTGCATCACTTTGGGTCTATGTTTACTTCCATGCACTTAGCGGTCTCCTGAAAATAGAGTGAGTTCCTCCTTAAGTAATGTAAACCTACAAACAAAAATAAGTCAATAGTACCCACCTATGGAGCAGGAATAGAGCTCCCTTATGCTTTTCAATGTTCAGAGGTCTCGCCACCGTCCAAAATACTCCAGATGGCATTTCTCAGCCGTGCCTGAGCAGGCAACGGAGGGAGAGAGTTTTTTAGTCAGTTGGGACCAAGACACTAAGTGTGTTTCCCATTTACCAAGCTAGGGCTGTGTACAGAACCAGACTTTTTCCAGTGCGCAAACCGACCTGAGATCTAACAAACGGTAAAGAAACATTCTCTGAAATGTATAAAAAGTGTATTGGATTAAAATCATAACAATCGCCTTTGAACAGGGCTGTACACTAAGCTACAGAAGTTTACTTACACTACAGCACAAAGAAAATCAAACACAATTGAGCCCAACAAGGGTCTTTTCACAGATGTGGCTGGAACAACAGCTCACCGCCTGATGGTGTATATCAGTGCAGGGCTGCTTTTCCTGGCTTTATTTCTCTACCAGGCCCATAAATCAAGTGCAAAAGCAAACAAGTGAACACCAGCTCTGTCCTGAAACTTCTGAAAAGGGCCTGCTTTCTATAAACATTCCTCAGGGAGACAGGGTCTGATAAGAGGTCCATGCTCATGGAGTTTAAACAGGGTGAGGTCTGAAGAGGTCTGTATGTTGTTTGAGGTGGGGAGGGGGTACCAAAGTCTTCCCATGCCCCTCCTCACCTCCTCATTTATTGGCGCGCAACTACTGTTCCCAAAGACATTTTTCACATTGCGTTCAACCGTGCTGGGAGTGGTCTTCCCTTTGCATGTGCTCAAGAATTCACATCACTAGAACTTCCTAAAGAACACGAGGTCCATGACTGCAAGACCTAAAACGGAGAGATAAGAAGAGAGAGGTGATCCACCGCAGCCTCTAGTTTTGGCCTGAGCTGCTATTCAGAAAGCTGATCAATGATCTGTTGGCGTGACTGAAGTGCAGGATCTGTTCCTAGATCAGTAGTCCTACGCACAGGTCATCTGTGAATATAAGCCCAGCGTGCTTACCATCAATCCAGAACATCATGAGGCTCCTGAGGCATTGTTATACAACAAGACCTTTAAGCTGAACAACCCCTCAGCCTGGCTCTCACATTTGTAGCTAAGGATGTATCTATCACAGACAGAGCAAGACACAGGCAAGGATCACACAGAAATATAGACATGTGTATGTCTGCAAACGAGACAGAAACCAACCCTCACAGAGAAGGCAGTTTGTCACTTGGCTAAGTTATGTTTAAAGTCTTCAGTTTGCTTCTTGAGGTTATCTAAAGATTATAACAAGTAATGGAAGCCTATACATTAAAGTAGCATTTGCCAAATGCATGCATTAATGACCACACCCAATATTATGGGCACAGCAGCATAGAACATTTGAAGGCAATATTTAATTTTGAACATTACACGCTTTTCCATCTGTTTGAATGCTGGGAAAACTCTGGTGTTTGTACGTAGCCCTAACTCAGTAAATAGGAAACAAACTTAGGGTCCTGGTGCAAAATGGCTAAGGCTTTTTCTCCATGCATCACTGGGTGAGTCAAGGCTGAGTAATGGTCATGTAGAATGAATTATGGCTGAGCCTGTTACAAAACCACAATGCTTTAAGTAGTTAATGAATTTGGGGTAAACAATGGAATCGTATTTTTAACTATTTGTTGCGGCAACACTGTTCAAAATACATATGTAAATAACATAAATAATATTAAATTAAAAAACACAGAAATAGGATGTCCCATTGTCTGTCTGTTAAACCAAGTGACCTAAACTCACCCCCAGCTGCACTATCTGCTCTTGTAACTGGACTGAACTGTTAAGAGGCAATGTTTACTACAGGTGTCCAAGCATCAGCCCTGTGAAGCCCTGTATGAAAACCCTTCACAGAAAAGAAAACAAGACCGCAAGGAGGGAGACTGTAATAAAAGACTAACTCACGGTCATGTAGTAAAGGAAAACAGCCTCATTTCAGTCAGTGGGAAGTAAAACAGGGACAAGTATCTATGTGGTGTGCAATCACAGGCCAAGCTGCCACAAGTCTCAAAGAGTAATCACCTCTGATTGACCAGCTCTGATCGGAGCTGCCCGCAGCACATGTGGAAGTCATTTAGCGATGTGGTCACCACTCCGAGATGACAGATTGAGCGCTGTGATTGAACAACAGCAGATCTGCCCATCTATGCTTTTAATATTTAACAGGCTCTGGGGGATCTGATCATCTGAATCTCACTGATTGATCGCCCTGAGCTCTTTACATGAAGGGAACAATCCTTAAGTTCAAAACACCATGTCATGCCAGAGTAAATGTGGCAAACTATAAATTCTCACTATTTGCTTTCCATTTCACTCTTTGTGGCCAGTTGACCACACATTCTGCCTATGGCTGCTGAAGAGGTCAGTTAAGGCTGGTATGACATCAATTCCTAATGGCGGTAGGATGTTTTGAGTCGTGGACCAACAGGGATAGGCATACTGTGGGGCTGGCACTGCTGGGTAATTAATGGAGACAATTCTGCCCTCAGCCTCAAATGTAAACCCCTCATCAGGCAGAAATACCACGTCAAAGGCATGAAGAATTTACATTGGAGACAGGAGAAGGGCTTTTTTTTTCTTCCCAACTTGTGTTGCCAGCTCAAACCACTGCTCTATAAAACCCATTCATTTAGACTAACCATTCTGGCTGATTGCATGCCGCAATTCAGAAAAATCAGCCATTGTCAAAAAAACTCATGCTAGCATTCCTATTAAGGCATGTTGCTCCTTTTGTGTCTAACTGCAGGGATTCGGTCAAATTCTGTTGGCTCTAATACAGGAATAGTCTGGATTCTTCTTCAGCAGACCTCCAATGTGGATGTTCCATCAACTACCTTCGGAATAATTGAGCAGACATTATGATTTAGACCATTCAGTGTTTGCATTCTTCTAAACCCCAGTTACCAATGTTTCAGACAATAACATTACCAATCATGGCTTGCATGAGACTGGTAAGATTGGATTCTGGACCTAGGTTGAGACCACATTGACCATGTTGTGACCACAGGCTATGAGGGCTTCTAATGATAAATGAGCTACTTTTAAAATAGAGTTTTTATCAGTAGGAATGTATTTTAGAGCCCTGTACCTCCTTCTGCAAAAGAACTGGCAACCTCAGCGTGATATTACCCCCAAGTTAAATTCAGGATGTTTTCCCTAATTCAGCCCTAAGTGACTTCCTCTGGCACCTTCAATGAAGCTAAGAACTGCCAAAGCCTTACAGCTGCTCTGTGGTCATAGTTTTGAAAATTGCTTTAGAAAAAAAACAGTCTTTATCTGGGGCTAGGTGAGCCACTATAAATGATTATATGGAGAGTGTGGCTATAAAATAAAAAATATGGAACTGACATCTGGTCTTTCTTTATCTTGACACTCTGTATTATACAGCCAAGCTTTCCTGTACGCCATTACCATTTACATGGACCAATTAAATAAGCTATAAAACAAACACAACTATACATTACAGCTCCTGTTTACCAGCCAAAGGACATGTTTATTTCAAACCTGAAAAACAACAAAATGTGAGTCTGGAGAGAATGGCTTGCAGAATACACTTTATTTACTAATTAAAGCCAACTTAATTTGTCACAGCATTAAGCTTGTATTAAACATTTCCACAAGATAATTTTTTAACCCTGCGAGGAAACAACTAAGACAAAGCCTGAACCACAGGCACCATTCATATATATTCCTATTGGCTGTTTTAATTTTTTTTCTCCCTGCATGTTTTACCATTTGTATTTCCCCACTTGCATGAGGCTTCATCAGTGGCAAAGTCTGCACCCTGCCATTCCGCAGGCTGCAACCATAAACAACTAGGGCCAGACGGCCATGGTTTACTTTCAAACGGCAGAGACTCTTAAGTGTTTGAGTGGGAGCAGAGCCCTGAAGACAATCCTAAATCACACGCTCCCCTGACACCTCCCAGTGCCTGAGCTCCTGCACAGGAATGTCCATGGCGTGTGTTCTTGCCTCCGTCAGCACCCTTCCTACTCTTCACGTGTTTATGAAGAGGCCTTCCTCCTTCTCGTCTTCCCTTCCCTGTTCACAGTGTTTGAACACCTATGTCCAGAATATTAAAGTGAAATATTGTTGTCCGAGCTGAATAGGTATGTAAGGCGATTTTAACATAGACACTACATGAGTTTTAGTGTTTTAGAGGGCGTAGGGCAATTATTACAAATATTATATAATTATTAGACTGTGATAGTGTAAATCTGCTATGGATGGAGATTTGAATTTGATTGAATAGTCAATTCACAAATTGGTTCGAGAAACATAGATGGGATGTAGATGGGAAATAAGTAACAATATTAGTTTATAACACTTATTCCTCGCATACAGGGAATGTCGTTAATGAAAAGGAATCATAGCTGGCCAAAAATATACACACAACACTGCCTGTTTATACTACAAAGCCCCTTTCACACATTTACATGATAATTGAATAATAACTAAATGGGAGTGAGTTAAGTGAGAATGCAAGTTGGAGCCAGTAAGACTGTCCCATCAATCTACCTGAGTGAGCGTTAGTGCAATTCCCAAGAAATTACCAGGAGGGCTTGTGTAAACAGAAGGCAGTATATTACCGGCAGTACATTGAGCAAAACTGCACAAAAAATCCCTTTTTGTTCAGATTTTCTGCTAATGTGCAAAAACATGAGCCATCACTGACAAAGCAGAACATTTCTGCATGTTTCTTTACAGGTGAGTTGCCTTTTTTTTTGTTGCTTATCTGTTTTATTTTATTTTATTTCTTGCACATTTTTGAGTAGAACAATAAAACATTCTGAAATGTATAAGGTGCAGGACAAAGTTCTTTTTAACAGACCCTTCGAGGAATGTGTCCATCTCTTTAAAACTTGGTTTAGGGACTGCAGGTGTGAAGTATGCAAACTCAAGCATTACTGACTGAAGCAGTGCAAAAATGCAGCAGTCTGAATATTATTTAACTGACACAACACAGATGCAAAAATGGATTTTGTTACAATGCTGCATTTATGTGGCCACACACGAGTCATCTTCTAGATTTTAGACACACAAGATAACAAATGTATATATGCTCTTAGAGCAGTGAGAACTCTAAAAATAGGAGTAGAGGTGCTCCAGTATCACAACAAAATTTGTGTGTGAAAACCCTGAATGCCCCCTCACCTCTGAAGATCTCCCAATGAAAATGTTTAAAAAAATGCCTCACCCTCTCTGGTAGATGCTGAGATATTTCAGCTGGTTTATCTGGATACTGTCAGCTGGAAAAAGCTTTCTCTCTTTGCACCACTTATCACTGGGGAATGCGAACATCTTGAAGTTATTTTCTCAGTGTGGCTTGATAAAAGCCATTGTCTGTTTGAATGGGGTGACAGAACAGACGTATCTGTTGAAGGATCAGATATGGTCATTGGGACAGAAGCATGCAAAGGTGTCAAAAATGGATGGAGAATAACATTAAATATCACACTTGCACTCTACAAAACCTCACACAAAGCACCATAAAGCTCAAGTATTTACACAGCCACATAAATCACAAGTTGACCGGCATGGTCAAAAAATCACTGTCTGCTTTGATCAAAGTTCAAAACTCTTCATCATCTCATGCGCCAACTCTCTCTTATGTTTAATATGTAACAAAGAGAGAAAACTTGACACCTTCAGAGTAAAAAGACGCCACAGTGCGGCAAAAGCTGTTCCAGGGCACAATATGAAGCAACTTAATAAGATGCCCTGCACAATTTAATTTCAGGGAAATCTAAATAATTAAAATGGTGGCTGCAGCACACAGCTCCAGGGACCTGTAGGTTGAGGGTTTGAGTCCCGCTCCGGATGACTGTCTGTTAGGAGTGTGGTGTGTTCTCTCTGTGTCTGCGTGGGTTTCCTCCGGGTGACTGTCTGTGAGGAGTGTGGTGTGTTCTCTCTGTGTCGGTGTGGGTTTCCTCCAGGTGACAGTCTGTGAAGAGTGTGGTGTGTTCTCCCTGTGTCTGCGTGGGTTTCCTCCAAGTGACTGTCTGTGAGGAGTGTGGTGTGTTCTCTCTGTGTCTGTGTGGGTTTCCTCCGGGTGACTGTCTGTGAGGAGTGTGGTGTGTTCTCTCTGTGTCTGCATGGGTTTCCTCCGGGTGACTGTCTGTGAGGAGTGTGGATTGTTCTCCCTGTGTCTGTGTGGGTTTCCTCCGGGTACTCCGGTTTCCTCCCACGCTCCAAAAACCCACGTTGGTAGGTGGATTGGCGGCGCAAACGTGTCCATAAGTGTGTGTGTGTTGCCCTGCGAAGGACTTGCGCCCCCTCCAGGGTGTGTTCCTGACTTGTATCCAATGATACGGGGTAGGATTCAGACCCACCGCGACCCTGAACTGGATGAGGGATTAATTCAAGAATGAATTAATGAATAATATCACATTTTTATTGAATATTTAATTTCACATTCCTTCTGTAATTATTACTCTAATATCAGTGTAGTGATATTTAAAATGTGTGAAAATATTACAATGAATATACCAATAGGAATATTTGTAAATGACTAGGGATAGGCAGTTTCTTACACTGATTTTCAAAGAAACAATATCCACAACATGCTCAAAAACAAACACTATTGCACATTCTCCACTTTACTGGTAAAGTTCATACAGTATAGACAGAGAGAGAGAGAGAAGAGAGAGAGAGAGAGAGAGAGAGAGAGAGAGAGAGAGAGAGAGAGAGAGAGAGAGACAGACAGACAGACAGACAGAGAAAGAGAGAGACAAAGATAGAAAATGGGGGGGGGGGGGGGGGGGGGGGTTCAAGAGTATGTGAGAGAAAGAAAAGCAGAAGAAGCAGAAGCAAAGCAGCTAGCCAAGATCAGTAAAGGCAAAGAGATGCAGATTTATTCATCTGGCAGCTTCCACCGCAGCGATGAATACATCTCGCAGCCATGGGATGAAATGATCCCTGAACTTTCATAATGGCCCATTTTTAAACACTCATTCATCAAAACGGAATTCCACATTGTGCAGTACAAAGCCCTGAGCTTCTGTCTCTTCTCTCCAACATATGATACAAACACCTTTCCAGGAGGAACCAAACACTCCTAAATCACTATCAGAGCCAGATCTGAGGGTGTAGTGGACGCTTAAGCAACAATCCGGATTTCATCGTCTCAGCCACATCTACCAATGCCTTCTGCATGCAATCTACCACCAGCAAGTAGCAAAACATAGCCTTGACTCCCCAGTGGCCTTATATGGACACTAAACCTGTTCTGGATTCATCATGGTTGTAGCATCATACTTGAATTTTATACATCATTGCATTTTCACAAATTAGGCTTATCAATTCACTCTAGCGTGAGCATTGTTATGGTTGTTGCCAAATTACTGGACCAGAAGATGTGGAGCAAACCAATCATAAGTATAGCTCCTGGTTGTCAAAGAGCAAACTATAACATCTTTCAAATGATAAAAAAAAATGACAGAGGATAATTTCGTTGTGTCCATGAAGATTTCAGTCCATTTTATTTAAATCAGTCCTTAACAGCTTGTACCCTGCAGTCTGTACTGCACATAGAATCCAGATAAGAACATGCATCACATACTTATCAGTCTTAAGGTCTGTTTACTTAATTCTAAATGATAGAGTGAGATTTCTGGTTTAATAAACATCCGATATATTAAAATGGTCTTCATATACAGTCATACAAGAAAGAGAATGTGGACCCTTTTGGGTTTCAGAGTAGAGTAGCTATTCAAAGAAAACATAAACCTTGATCAGGCACTTTATACTCGTTACATAGTTTACATCAGCACAGGAATCAAAAATGTGTTACATAACAGCAGTTAGCCATCTCTATCAGGATGCCAATACTTCTCCTTCATAGACTCTAACCCCAGTAATTAGTGTGGTGGTATTTCAGACCATGAAATCTTGTGTCGTTATGTGTCCAGATCAGAAATAAGGCTACAGCTGGTAAAGAGAACTGCTCTCTGTCACCGAAACTCTGAAATGAAGTCCATCTTTGGACACCAGCCAGTGGATGCCTGCTGTTCCCACACAAACAGCACACTAACATTTCAGTAAGGCAGTATGTATTGGTTTACATTTCTCTTGGCTGTCCTTAAGAGCTCTGGATACAGTGAGCCAAATGACAAAGAATTAAGTGGCAGCTGATAATGGAGAAAAATGGCCAGTGCAAGCATAAGTTGCAATGCAATCAAACAAAGAGAGTTGGGGGAACTGGACCCAAAGCCTGTTCGTTACGGGGGACGGTCCCATGAGAAAGTGATGCGGAGCACTCCCCCAACCCCACCCCAACTCCGGCTGGAGATTCTTGATAAATGCGCTTGCCTTGTTCAGCACAGCATTAACCCTCTTTCCCCTCAATTTGAGCCAAATTAGTCAAAATTGCATCAGAGAAATGTGCCAGAAACACAAACCATGCAGCGTTTTCCCACGGTTGAACGAAAGCAGGGGGGGTGGGGGATGAGGGGGTGTAGGGTGTGTTTGTATGCAGGGGAGTTTGATACAGATGCTGTATCTAGGGTCAAGAGGGCAAGTGGGGGTACAGGTTACAGTAGCATTAGCGCAATGCCAGGATCAGGCAGTGATCTGGTGGTGTTAACACCTCTTACTCACTATACTTAGAGACGAGGTATGTCAACAACATAGCTTGGTGAATAGTGCATTTACACCATTACAGATACATCATATTTTATAGCTTTACCACTCAGACACAAACAATATGCAAAGGCATGCTGACATGAACCACCTAGTTTGACAGGAAAGGTTATTTTGACTGACATTCACAATAACTACAAAAGACTGCTGTTTTTGTATGACGTCAGGCAGGCAATTTTCAAAGTCATGCTACAAAAAAAAACATACCCAAAAAATGACAGCTAAGATTTGCAAGGACATCTTTTAAAGATGAATTTTAATTGCAAAAATATGATTTTTCTTTTATCCAGCAAATGGTATCTGTTTCTCTCTTAAATGTTCATGTTGTCAAAGAACACGTACTATATGCAATGGGTTGCCACAAACATATCCTTATCATAGCATAGCCATAACCAAATCCCACCAGCTGTGCCCAGCTTAGCTAACTATAGATGGTAAATGCATTTTATCAGTATAAAGCATCTGGGGCTGTGAATTAACCCAGTTTAGGAAAAGTGGGTAATCATTTAGGTATGTAGCTTGTTAAATGGATGTCATAAACTTTCATTAAATAGACTAGTAGGTAGAATACCATGCAAAACTAATGAAGAAACTGGCTGCATCCCAGTTGTGTACTACACATTAATACTATACAGTATATATTATGTACTGATCTCAAAAGTGTGTTTGACAGGCTTGTACACAATATATTAACATACTACACTGTTTATTACTAACAGGATGTGATGAACTGTTGCTATGTCATATGCATGTGATACCAAGCTGCAGCTGCTATGGTGTCTGCCATTTTAGGTTCAAAAGCTGAAACTCACATCTACCACCACACTACGTAGTGCACAGTGTAGGTCACAAAATAACTTTATCTGCAGTAATATAGTGCATTGTATGTATATTTTGATATAAGTTTCATAAGTGTCCCTCTGCCTAACATTAAGTGCACTGTCAGTGTGCAGTAGTAATCATTTTATAAACTATTAAGTGCACTATGTAGGGAGTAGGGTGTAATTTGGGGCAGAGATGTCAGAAGACATTCCCTTTCCTCTTGGATATATTCAACTTTAACAACTTTAATTACACTACATACTCAAACATGAGTTAGAATTAGCATTACGTGTGCAATAGGAACACAGCTTGTTTTCGCTGATTATGCTTTGATATGTACTGTTAGGCAACCCAGCTCTTAAATAGACATAAATAACCAAAGGAATCTGCCATTTGGAACTTTGACCTGCAGGGCTGAGGCTGTGTGGCTTGACGTACAGGTCACTGATATCACTGACTGGAGGCGTTAAGAGTGTAAATGAATTGCAGACAGTGCTCTGTCTGAGTCGACTGCATGACAGAAAGACACACAAACACACACACACACACAGACAGCACAGTGAGCCAGTGGCAGACAGCATGCCGCAGGGGGACACCTATTGTTCAGCTCTTTACAACAGCTTTGTCATGCTGTCAGCCACAGTTGTTACAGTAGAAAGGGAAGCGTGTGAGGCAGCAGTCAGATGCTACTGTCACAAATCATCCCTGAGTGACCTCACTACAGGAAGGCACTTTTACACTGAGTGCTTTTGCTACACACCGGGGAACTGAGTGTCGGCCCCAGGGGCTGAGACAACACACACGCAGAAATACAGGTGTGGTGCACAAAACTACAGCCAGAATATCATTACATTTTCAGGAGTTTTATTTGAAAGCTTGTAATGCAAAAAAACAATACAAACCTGAGTGTTTATTTTAATCATGCCAACCATCAGCACTAAGATAACATAAGATTAAGTTGCAATAAAAAAAAAAGCTCTTGGTTAATTTTTAAAGCCTACAGAAGAAGGACGCTTAATTATGGAACACACTGACTTGTATATTTTTTTTTAGCCCTTAATATCTATTTCAGGCAGCAATTTCCTGACAATCTGCTAGTCATTGGTTTATTTCAGATCCTTCCTCTGATCCACATCTTCTGTTTACTCAAAACTGTAGTTTTCAGAATCCTGTCTGTATCAAAGAAAGATGGGTGCTTCATCTGACTCTTGGTTCCTCTCACTGTTTCCTTTCAGTGGTTTAGGGAGTTTGCCCTCTGCACAATCACTACCAGTGTGAATTCACAGTCTGAATCCATGGCAAAGCCTATGTAAATAAAACTGAACCAAACTGAACCAAACTTCATAAAGTGGGATAGATCCATACTGTGTGTTAAAATGACAAGTACTAACAGCACTAGTGAGCCCCAAAGCATGATGAGATACACACATTCAGGTCTCATGAAATGTGCTTATTCACAATATTTACAAATGCACTGCAGATGTTTTACTGTTACTGAAGGAGAAAGAGCTTCATTCACTGTACCTTTCTGTCCTTCAGTAAGCAGCTCCAGTACTGCGCTTTCGAATAAATTAACACAATTGCTGAGCCCCGGCGTCTCTCTCTCTTTCTCTCTCACACACAAACACACAGCCTCCTCTACACTCCATTACACACGCCATATGAGAACACTTACACACCAGCCCTCCGTTGCCTTACAAAGAACAAGCAAAGTGTGAGCTGCTGCTGTTCTCTGCATCGAAAAGGGTTAAGGATTCCGCTCATTTCTGAGGAGAGAGGGACTTAACCACAGGCAAAAGCAAAGTGATCAACAGCTCTCCACTTACCTGAAATACAGCCGTAGCCATACTTTTTCTCACATACACGCATTTAAGAGTATGTGTCGGTGGGTCCCGCTGTACTACCACATTCTCCTCAGAGCAAAGAGAGTGGCTCCACTCAGAATCTGTCACAAGCCACAGCCTTCACAGAGACAGAGGAAGGTAATCCAGCTGGAGGAGGGAAGCCTGTCTGTGTGCGTGTGTCTCTGTCAAAGAACTGTCCAAATGTTTACCTTATATCAACCAGTGTACGCACTCAAAGAAAAAGATTCAGCTCAAAATGCTGTCTCTCACTCTATTCCACTCTCTTTCCTCGCTTCCTCTGCCTCACACACTTTCACCCTCGCACAGTTCTTCACTCTGTCTCTCTGCTCCACACACTCCCCCTTTTGCTCTCTCTCTCTCTCTCTCTCTCTCACTTTTTCATGTATGTGAATGGAAAAAAAATAAGGGGACCAAAAGCAGACAGCTAAAATTCCCAAGCAAAAGTGTGGGCTGGACTTGAGTTTGACAGACAAAAGCCCCCCACCAACACGCACCCACATTAACAACGCCCCCATTTAGTGCCCCCCCCCCCCCAACACCACCCACCCACCTCTCCTTCCTCTTCTCCTGGCCCTCCACTGCTCTTAGAGTTATCAAGTTCTCAGTTTACAGGTTAAACATGAGTTGACAAGCTCTCAGTTCAATCGTGTAACAGCAGCGTGTGGATCCCATCACATCCGAGCTCATTTCTACAACACTGTCACTCATCCAGAGTCATGAAGATTTCAAGGAGACCCACAGAGATGTCTTTAGATGTGATGGGAAGGCAATTCAAAATGTACGTTTACACTTTAATCATTTGGCAGGGCTATTTACAATGTTATTCTTGTTACAGTGGTAGGTGAATGTAGCATTAGGAGTTTCACCCACAGACTCTTATTATAACACAGTGTTCATGCCGTTGATTTCAGGGAATGTTTGGCATGTTTCTAAAGTTTGGCACAGTAACTACAAAGCTAATGCAGCTAATCGGTAATAGATGTTTATAGCAAAGTAGCATGCATGAATACACCCATAAAAATAGCCTCAAATCAGAAATATTATTATTATAATGATAATATAATAGAATAATATAATAGAATAATATTATATTAATAATATATTTAAACATTACTTTGTGTATGTGTATGTAATTAAAAACTATGTTTATATTATAATATGCATATGCTTCAGTTATGCATAATAAAAATAAAAAATCTGCATCAAAGTAATGAGAATGACAAGCTGGAACCTGCCAGTCTTTTGGTGATTGAACAGATTGAATCCAGCCCTTGAGGAGAAATAATCAGGGATACAATTTAGCATTACATTTTTATAAGTTATTCAAGATTATTTAGTAATATTTTTTAATATTACTGCAGATTTGTGACCACAAGCCCATGATGGAACAGTGCTCTGTGTCAGTTGACAAGATGATGTGATTATGATTCACATTTCATAAACAAAATGCACCAGACTACTTGAAGAATTCATCTGATTTGTGAGAATAACAGTGAAAATAACCTGGTGAATATAAAAGCTTTTGTTCAAACTAAAGCAGTGACCAAAAATCTTGGTTGACCTACTACATTCAATAGAAAACATTTGAGCTATATTTAGTACATTTAAACAAGCAATTACCACACACTACTGGTCGGATCTCATCCCTGTATCAGCCCAGAGAATAAACGGGTGTCACCCCACCCCGAACCCAGTATCTTCTGTCATTGTCAACATGGAAAAGTCTATGGCAGTGTTTCTCAATCTTGGTCCTGATGGGACAGTGCATGTTTTAAAGACTCCACTGCATCCAACACAACTGGTGCAACTAATGAGTAATTAACAACCTCTTCTGAAGTGTGTGTGATACATCAAGGAGGAATCTACAAACATGCAGGGCAGAGGCCCACCAGGACCAGGTACTGAGAACCACTGGTCTATAGATAGGCAAATGTAAGAGTTTCATTACCCACCCCATAAATTGGTTGCAGTCCACTTAGATGTTGATTTCTTTTATGGCCAGTTTAGACAAAGAAATATCAAAAACAATTGTCAGTTTTAATTGGGCACTGCAAAACCATAACATCTTAGTTTCATATTTCACCCACAAGTCATTAAACACAAAACTTACCATATTTGTCTGAATTTACTATTAGACCACCAGTGAAGACACATTCAGAACAACCACAACTAAAGGCTGCTTTCATTCACTAAAATATGTTGCAGTATTTACACATAAAAAAGGAGTTATAGCCCACAAAAAAATGCACAATAAATCTTGTATAAGCTGATAGCACAGTGGCAGATAATACACCATATTTATTGAATAGTGTAACAGTAGCACTTCTGCAGGTCTCAGTGTAGTTAAGATTTCTCATTGAGTTGTGAGGAGCCTTTGAAGAGCCTGAACTTGCAGCACAACACAATGGACGTTCTGTTGAGTTCTTTCAGAGGGGTCTGTTCAGATTACACCCACATCTCCTCCCATGTACCTCCTCAGTTTTCTAAGATTCACTACCTCCCTCCTCCAAAAGAGGGCTATTTTGTAAAAAAAAAAAAAAAAAAAAAACACCTGCAGCACTGGCTACTTCTGTCTGCACATCTGATTTTGGGTCAATACTAAATTAATAATCCACCCTAAATGATACTGTGGGAAATATGACAAAATTAACAGTGCAACAAATTACATTATAACAAGATTTGGTTCATCAAATATATGGAAAAAAACACTAAACAACTGCCTAAGATGACATTACAAAGGGTCACCAGGCTAGGCACTAACCTAAGGAGTAGTATGGCTTCATTGATGATTGATAGCAATTGCAAGTTCTAACTACAATAACGCTGTGACTCAGAATGAGCATAAATAATTTCCCTTTAATTAAATATAATACTGCACAACTATATATTATGGCAAACTTTAACAGATATTATAAACACAGAGAAAACACCACACTCCTCACAGACAGTCACCTGGAGGAAACCCACACAGACACAGGGAGAACACACCACACTCCTCACAGACAGTCACCCGAAGGAAACCCACGCAAACACAGAGAGAACACACCACACTCCTCACAGACAGTCACCCGGAGGAAACCCACGCAGACACAGAGAGAACACACCACACTCCTCACAGACAGTCACCCGGAGGAAACCCACGCAGACTCAGGGAGAACACACCACACTCCTCACAGACAGTCACCCGGAGGAAACCCACACAGACACAGGGAGAACACACCACACTCCTCACAAACAGTCACCCGAAGGAAACCCACGCAAACACAGAGAGAACACACCACACTCCTCACAGACAGTCACCCGGAGGAAACCCACGCAGACACAGAGAGAACACACCACACTCCTCACAGACAGTCACCCGGAGGAAACCCACACAGACACAGAGAGAACACACCACACTCCTCACAGACAGTCACCCAGAGCGGGACTTGACCCCACAACCTCCAGGACCCTGGAGCTATGTGACTGCGACACTTACCTGCTGCGCCAAAATAAACCCAATAATCAATAATGAAATGCATTGCAAAATATTGTAAGAGTTCTTTTCATTTTTTTCCAATTTAGTTAATTAATTGCAGCCCTAAAATAAGAAAAAGATTTTTTTTAAAGTACCTGTAAAATTGCAGTGTACACAGGGTCAGTTCATGTTGGTAAATTGTTGATAAGTTGATAAACGCATTTTCCTCCACCATTCTTCACACGCTACATTGCATACAAATAAAGTTAGACATGCTAAACGCTCTAGCTCAGTGATTATTTTTTGTGCATGTGCAAAACACTGCACACGCTGATAAATCAGCCATCAATGTGAAATTGTTTAAAGGGAAGGCTTCCCTCTCATAATTCAGGTAGATGAATTCCAGGACTGAATTTCAAAAGATTAAACCCAAGCTTCTGACAGCTGTGCAACAAGACCCTCTAGTCGTGGGATTCATTTTGAGGTTGCAGGAACAATGACTGGCAACAAGACAACCAAGAACTGCATCAGACATTTGGCTGAGGATCCCAAAGGACAATAACAATGGTGTGGTAACATGAAAAGTACATTCTGTCCTATCAAGCACAGCTTACGTTCCCCCTAAACACGCAGCTGGTTTGCTATTCATTTACCAACTTCTGTCGCTCTACATGCATCATCTAATCATCAATTGTAATAGTAGGTATGTGAAAGCACTACTTAAAGCTGCACTCAAGGAAAACACCTTTGCAAATGGAAAAACATGAGCCGCTTTGTTTGGTGATATCAAAATAATTATACGGAGGACGTAGTCTTCAAAGCGAGACGTCTGCCGTGAGTGTCCCTGCAGTTGTGCTCACCAGATGTTTGGATGGTATGAGGTCTTATATCCAGTATTAATGACAAACTTGATGAAAGGATAGGCAATAGAATGAGTGGATAAGAAGGAAGCATAAAAACTATCCACTACCTCTCTCCATGAATGGAAAAAGACACCTGTGCATTAACGAACAAGAGGTCAAACTTAGACCAGTTTGAACCTTTGGTTCTGAAAACTTATTTCATCTCAGTTTAGTGGTGAAAGCAGTGCATTTGCTTCTATATGAGGAAGTGTTCTCCTGCAAGGTGTTGGCATGTTATGGGTCTGACATATTTCCTGTGTCCTGGCTTTTATTATCTTTTATGATCCCTGAGGTGCTGCTTGTAATAAACGCTGCTATAGCCTTAACTAAGCCTCAAGATAGTGGTTAAAGTGTGCAAGGAAAAACAAATACCAGGCTTAGCATGGCACAGAGAGTGGTGAACCAATGCCAGGCCAAACAATAGTCATCCCTCGCATCTTTTAACACTTGGGTTAAATTTACACCTAGAAACACCTAGGAAATTGTACTGATAAAATATTTACAATAATATATTATAAAATATAGATTAAAAAAAAAAACTAGATACAGAGATGCAGGTGCACAATTTGATGGGCCAACCTAGATACTTGAAACCTCACGTTGCAATGGTTGGGTGTATTAAATTTTTATTAATTGATTGATTGGTTGATTTATTTACTGATTTATTTGGGGTAAGGTTGTTAATTTTTTGATCACTCATTTCTCCCAAACAAACAAACAAACAAACAAACAAACAAACAAATCACTTAAACATGAAGCATTCTTGGAATTCATTTTATTGAATTTATAAACTGTTTTCTCATTTATTTATTCAATCATTCATTAATTTATTGTCTGCAACTGCTAATCCAGTTCATGGTCGAGGTGTGCTCGAAGCCTACCCGGAATCACTGGGTGCTGGAGGCACATCCTGGAGGGGACCCCAGTCCATCGGCAAGGCAACCACACACTCACACACACCTATGGACACTTCAGTACCCAGTCCAACTACCAGCTTCTGCTTTTGGACCATGGGAGAAAATCTGAGCACTAGGAGGAAACCCACGATGACACAGGGAGAACAAGCCAAACTCCTCACAGGCAGTCACCCAGAGCGGGGATCGAACAAGTGTTGGCGACACTACCTATTGTGCCACTTTGACATCCTTCAACAGTTTTCTCTTATTTTTATAAATATCTACATACAGCACTACTTCTGAATAAATAAAGAAATAAAATTAGAGGGGATATACTGGGACTGTGGCAAGCTGTGTGTGGTTCGTTGTCTTTTACAGGAACAGGCGGTGAAACTGCACATTCTGAACAGGACTGTGTACAGAGGGAGATTGGTGCTGTGGGGCTTCATCCTTGTGGTATATTTACCAAAGTACATCACAGACATTTCATTTCATTAAGGGAACTATGTTAACTAGTGGAAAAGGGGTTTAATTTGTTTAATAGATTCCTTCTCATTGTTAGAAATTGTAGTGACACAGTTGTAGTGTCACACTAAAGTTTTACACACTTATACTTTAATCAGCAAAGGGTTTATTAGGTGTATATAGTAGATTACATTTATTCATTTTGTAAGATGAGTCCAAACTTGCAAAGCAGTGATATTCCAAGTCTCATTGGGCTTGATATCTCATAGCAAGAACATCTGAGGACACCCTTGAGAAAGTTTGCCATAAACGTGGACTGCAAAGTAGACATATTACATAAAGAACAAACTGAGTGTGAAATTTCTAAATAAATTTAAAGCCTATATAACGAGCACTATGCAACAGACAGCAAACCGGGAATTCAGGAACAGGTTTTAAATGGAGCGCATCTTGTTAGTGGTGTATATTACAACAATCCATCAGCAAATGTTTCATAAGCTGTCCATTTGACTGCAAAAATACAATGTAACCCCTTGAGGAAGACTCTTCTTGCTGAGCCATGCACAGGCTGATCAGGACATTATCAAAAACTCAGACTGCACAAGAAGACAGCCCACCACAGTGCTCTAAACCACACACGGCTCAAAAACACTTCATATGGCGAGCACACGTTCACTCTGGCACACTCTCTACAGCATTGAAGGCCAACGTCTTCTGAAGCTGCAGAAGTTACATGCTGCAACCCTACTGTGAGTCCTATAACATAGTCAGGATATGTTTCCTTTATGCACAGACATGCTTGTATATCTGTCTTAAGTAAATGTGCAGCTATAGTTCATGGTAAAAGCAGCTGTTCTGTATTATTGTAAATGGAGTACATTGTAATATACTTGGCCAAATGGTTTACTCCAACAAGCAGATCAGACAATAACACTGATAGTCGGAAAGAGCTAAAGTCAGGGCTCACCGCAGAAACCCAGTCACCACTTGAAACAACAGAGCACATGCATGTGACCCACACACTCTTCCTCCACAGGACCTGCAAATAGAAGTCTACAACCACATATCGCTTTCCTGCAGAAACTTCAGAGTGGCGGGAATTGAAATCCAGTACCCCTCAGGTTGAATGATTATGGTAAAGGAGAACATTCTGGATTTATGCAAGGAAGAGGCTGGCTGCCCAAGGCCCGTGCACTCTTGCAATCGAAGGAAACAGAAAGGGCTGCTGAATATGGGATTAGCTGTGTGAGTCGGCAAGAATTTTGCTGATTAGCAAGCCGCTAATCAAGCTGGTGTGCTGGGCTGGTCTGAGGCTTCTCTGGGCAGGGGCTCTGACACAGCTGTCTTAGACTCTGAGGAATATTGGAAGGAAAAGCTGCGTCAGACACAGAGTCTCTCTCTCTCTCTCTCACTCTCAAATGGAAGGCCAGCACTGAAGTAAGGCCATGAGAATTGATGACACATGCTGGGAGTGGTGGGAAATATGCAGTCATTCTGCAACCCGGGAATTGATCTAATTTCTGGTCGATGGAGCAGGCCAGGGTTTCAGAGCGATGGACTGTTTGTGCATTTCTTGCACTGTCCACTTACTACATCCAAAAAAATAATTCTAGATAGGAGCAGGGGTGGAGATCTGTTAACACACTCCAGTAAAGTCAGTCAAATCTTGACCTCCTCCCTTTCCCTTTCACCCCAATGGACAAAGAGAACTCAGCTGATAAAGAGCAGAGTCTGAGTCTATGAGCAAATACACAAGGTTAAGATCAAACACAGCTATTGTGCAAGTAAACAAACCAAAAGTTCACACTAATTAATGAAATCACTTGATTTCTACATGTAGTATGCAAAACCATTTTTGTGGTTTTTGCATTTAAATATATGATTTCAGGCTAATTTTAGGCCAAACAATTATGATAAATGCTTGCAATCATTTTTCTTAATATGTTTAGTGTAAATAAGTAAGCATAGAAAATGCTAATGAAGGCATCTAAATGCTACTACACATTCACCAGACGCTCCTCAACATTACAATCTGTGTGGCACTGGTTAGCAACCAGTACATAGCACAACTTAATTTCAAGAAAGAGTTACAGAAAACATAGGTGAACCAGAAGCTCCAGATGACTTTATATACTATTCAAGCATATACAATGGAACCAACTCCTTACAAATACATTTTTGAGTTGAAATGTACAGGTCAAATGTGATTTGCCTAGGTTTGGAATGATAGTTGAAGTGAAAACCAATACATCTTTCTTTCATGGCCTTAAACTTGATGCCTTTTCCACCAACGCCTTGAATAACACACATGCTATCCACATGATCCTGTGTTAAGATGATGCCCATCTTTGACATTAACCTCACATAGTAGATTCCCATCAAACAAATAGAAAAAAAAACAAAAAACAAAACACAATCCTCTCAGATGAATGAGGATGCGCTAAGCAAAAGCAAAAGCAAAAGCAAGCAGAAGCTCCAAGTACACACATAATCACATCGTTGGCCGTGTCACTGCTTTTCCTATCGTCTGCTTCCAATAAGGCACTGTATAATTGGTGCTGATTGCCTCTTTTTCACCCTTTCTCATTTTAATCACAGCACTTCTCTCTCTTTCCTTTCCTCCTCCATGCTTGCTCCTGAGAGCAATGGCTCTTACTCTTACTCACTTGGCCTGCTGTGTGCATTCTTTCCAGCATGTCTTGATTACTCCATCTTGCCAAAGGTTTGGGCGTTTCTGTTTGTCCTTCCCACTGTATCTAAGACTGTGGCACTGAGAGTCTAAAGACGGAAAAATATTGCACATAAAAAAAAAAATTAAACTAACACCTCCTGCTGCACCTGATAGAATAGGCTGGAGTCAGCTGTGTGAATAGGGCTGTGGTCTTTCCCGTCATGGCTGAGGCAAGATCAAGGACACGCAGCCATCTGCAAACACTTTACACGGACAAATGGGCTACTGCACTGCAAGTGTTGATCAGCAAGTAACACCCCTTATCAACAGTGCACGTGCTTGAAAGGCCTCCTCCCATAATATCTCACTCCCTCACTTTCACTCCCTCTCTTGTTGGTTCTAGGTAGACATTGGTTAACACATACAAATCATGCTCAAAGAATGTCTGAACATGTTGCTATCATGGTTAGCAGTGCAGGAGAATCATTTTCTCTTTTAAATGCCGGGGTTGAATACATTGTTGTGATAGAGGCCTGACCTAGGAGTGTCCTGAAGGCTCTGGAGATCATGAACAAAAGTCAATGTGCCTTTTAACGCTGTCTAGATTATTAATATATTTTAATAAAAATAAGCACTTAGGTTTTATTAAGATTACAATACCTTAACAGATTAAGGCTTATAGCTGTTTATGATTAGGAAATCAGTACCACACCTGTAAATATTTAAGGCAGTGTTACCTTGGGAATAGTGCCACAGGCACACACACTATTAATTTGTGATGATGTCAGCACTAACCAACACAATCAACACCTAAACCTTTCAGATGTGGGCCAAATAGTTTTCAATGGAATGTTAATAGTTCAGAAAATAACCCTCAAATCGATATCTGAAGAAATTAAGTCCTACATGCCAAGAAAGGCTCTACAGGATGTAAATCATTACTCTCTGATAAAAACCTCAAAATTGGAAGCTTTTCAGAAGGAAGAATAAAACTATTTTTTAATTCGTGATGCAAGTTGATAAAACATATTTTTATTTCATTAACACCCCCCCACAAAAAAAAACCAAAAGAAATAGGTCTTGCATTTATCTGTCTGCATTGGTTTCCTCCAGGTGTCTTTCCACAATCCAAAAACACATGTTGGTAGGCGAAGTGGCGGTGTAAAATTTCCCACAAGTGTGAATGACTGAGTGCGTGTGTGATGCCCTACAACTGATAGGTACCTGATAAGGAAGTGCTCTTAATGGTGCCCAGTTATTCTAGGTACACTCTGTACTAAACATAACCCGGATCAGGATGAAGCATCTCAACCTCAGTGAATTACAAACATTTTAATTCAGTGGAAGGCAGAGCATCCAACAAAGGCCGTTGTATGGTTTGTGGATTTAACTGAAAAGTTGTAAATGTAAATCAAGTTATCACCTCACATTTGACAAGCAGTGAAGCTAACCAGCATGTCTCTATACAAGGTTTATTAGAGATATACTGCATACAATTAGAGATATAGTACAAAGATTTGCAACAAGATGTGTGTCTAAGGATGTATGCCAATTGATTTTCATGTATTTTGTATAATCCTTTGTCCCACGAGGAAATTTACGCCGGGCTGATTTATAAAAGACTGAGTCTCGTTTGTTTCCACTGTGGAATCTCAGGCCTTCCTTCCAACACGTGGAGAGCAAAGCTCACGTTACACAAATAACAGAGTCACTGTGACCCAGGTAATCAGGGAAGATTTACTTTCACCCTCTGAACTGCCTCATCCATCCTACTCTGAGCTGAGGGGGTGCTGGGGTCAGGGTCTGCACCCTGCCTCATTCACAGCAGGACTCCCTCATATTCACATCACATCCACCTACAGCGGGATGGAGCATGCAAGCAGCTGTGCCTAATACAGTCCTGCTGAGAAGCGGCCAATACATAAAGCATCCCTGAGTGAGGACCTAAGCTCAGGTATTTCATTCCACTCAAACATTCACGTTAGATATCAGAGTCATATATCTTCTTCTGAAAACCATCCTAGCAGGACAGGAGGTGAACTGAATGGTCATGAACTCGAAGGACCTGAATATGATGTGAGGGCTCATAAACAATTAGTAGCATGAAATAAGGATCATGGGACCAAATATTTTATAACAAATATTGAATTAGAATTAAAAAATTCCAAAATGAAAGGGAAATATGCTTCCAGAACACAATTGGATTTATTTTTTTTTCCAGAAATCAATTATTAAAAATAAAACAGTTCTTTAGGTACAGAGAGCCAAGCTGACCTGTCTTGTGACTCACATGCCTGTTGTGTTGTTCTGAAGTATGTGAACAGACAATGTTCTGGATGACAGAATTCATCCTGTGACTTGTAATTCAATAAGATTTATCACCATTCCAGACAAAAACACTGACAAGAGATGCTTAGACCGCTTGGCAGAGTCCTAATGCATTACACGGGACCACCTCTTCGTCTCACTAGCTTCTCTCTCGAGTGCCAGCCATCGGTTCCCAAGTGAGGGCAACAATCAAACAGTTTCACACTGTTTCCTGAATGGCAGGAAATTTTAACCACTGTTCTTGGACTATGCGACTGTAGCAGAGGAAGTTTGCTGATGTAATTACTCAATCTGGTTTTATTTCCCTCAGCAAAGTCTTTATTCAACAGCTCCCATTCGATAACAAACCTTCCCCAGCTACTGTTGGCTGGGAGTGTGAGGCCAATCTCGTTAGCCTCGGATACTGTTTACATTCTATAATTGGTGAGCTGCTCACAAAGGGCCATGTTTCAGACACAGGATATGGCTTTCAGAGTGGAGCTCCATTAGAGTCCACAGGCACGCCCTGAAGGCTTGGACACTGTGTGAAACCATTGTTTCACAGGAGGAGATGACTGGGGCTGAGCTGCTGTTTCTGAGCATGTGAAAACCTGAGAATCAAAGCCTGGGACAGGGGCCAGAGAGGAGGGACTCCAGAATGAGGAGGGGGACAGTGGATCTAAATGTTGTAACCCACAGCCAAAATCTCCCCTATATCCAAATCCCCCAGGTCAGTGAGCAGTAGAGTAGAGTAAAGCTTCTCATTTCTGTAAGTTCCTCTCCATGTTCTATGATGTGCCCAGGGGTGTCGTTTGCAATGGACTTCTGGGGCTTCAGCTTTTTTTCATCTTTTTTCTTTTTGTTTTTTTTTGGTAAAACCTGACTCATTTTACAGCCAAAAGAACAACAAAAATGTGGTTACAAACCATGCTCCAATAAAGATGGGAATTTTCACACAAAAAAAGAACAGCCTGTGAGTAATGTGAACAGGGATTACTGTGCTGGCTTCACTATCAAAGTTTGCTAAGTCTGATGTGTATTCAAAGGCTTGCTTGTAAGTGAAAAAGGTAAACAATGTACTGAAGTACTGTGCCAAACTCAGAGCACAGTTCATTTATTTTATTTCCAATCTAAACTTCAGAAACACATACAAGCCACTTATTTTCAACAACAGGAGCAAAACTGTACATTACTGAAAATTACACAAAGGCCTGAACCTGTACACTTTCTGCTGATCCAAAAAATCCCAAACTCATGCAATGATGTTAAACTCTGGGATCTGGGATGGGTAGTACATCTAGACCGGAGGCGATTGCTCTAAGACTGCACGGGAAGCTCCCCCTAACATGCCAAAAAATAAGTGATCAAATATATACTGTTGTGTGTACATGTCAGTGAATAAATATGCACTACAACGCGCTCAACTTTTGTTCAGAATCAGCTTCTTATCACTGGTAAAGACGTGGCTTTCCCGCAGTTTCACGGTGCTTTAAACAGTGAGGACGCTGAGCGTCCACAGAGTTCAATTGTGAAGCAGCGAAGTGCAGCGAAACCAGACGAGTCATTGGATAAATGCTGGGCTTTGTCCCACCCATCGGACGCTCAGCGTCTCTGGGGGTCTATGGGGCAGTGGGCTGGCCTCGGCTGGCCCGGACGCTCAGCTTCTGCATGTGGATTGGATGATCTGTCTGAGGCTGAATCCCTTTTTGATTGACAGCGAAATGAGCGAATCAGCGATCCTTTGGTGTAAAGATCCGTGGGAGCATTTTCATTCTGTTCTGAGTTGAACCGGAGACTGTCTTAATCCTCTTAGCGACATTTTCTTTGTTAAAAACGATTAGCGACAAATTGAGCTTCTATTTCTGGTGTTTTTTTTGTTTTTTTTTGTAGCTGCTTGTGTTTGGAGACTGACTTCTATCACTCTTTCTGACTTCTATTGCAGTTTCTGTCCAGCGGGTGCTGCTGAACCCCTCCACCGTCACAAAGCACTCACAGGCGGACACACTTCACATGGGCCATGGCCGTTTAAGCAGCCTAGCCCTGCTGGCCATTGAGAGGACACTAGTCAAGTCCCTGGAAAAGACGCCTTGTTGGTACGACAGGGTCATAGATCATTTTCTTGAAAAGGAACGGAGGGTAGAATTTACGTATAAATAAACCGACACATTTTATGATGTAGGCCGAAATTGAGCTTCCCCTCCTTGAAAGACCAGCATCCGCCACTGATCTAGACTGCTCTACTGTAATACTCTTCTCTTTGGCCATACTGCCTGTAGCCTTAAGAATATACAAGATATCCAGATCTCAGTGATTAGAGTATTTACACATTACAGATATGAGAGCATAAAACTACAACACTTGGTTCACTGTCTAATTCCACATACAGTACAAAATACTCAAATCTCTACACAGTCTAACACTTCATTAACTTTCTGCTCTTGTCCATTAATACACACTTCTTCACACTCTCTGGCCCTCTGATACATACCTTTTTTTCTCTGCCCCTCACCCTGGTTGCAGGCCCAAAATTCTGGAATTCTGTTCCACCGTATCTCAGCGCTTGCACATTTGTTTCCGCTTTCAAAAAGCAGGTGGAAACCTGCCTTCTTAAATTGCTTTCTATACTGCTTAGCACTGTGTTTTTTTTATAATGTTCATCTTACTTTTAATTTGTTGTTTTATTTATTCTATTATTTGCCAAAAGAAATGGGTTCCACAGAAAAATAATTGTAATTAAATAATAGAATTTTAACAGGCACATAAACACAAATTGAACATGTACACAAACACTCCCTTGTTTAGGCCTTATATTATGCTGCAACCCAGATTCTCTAGCTGCAACTGTCTCAACTTTAGGGTGAATCTTAATTTTACCCCTACCCCTTTCGAGTGTAACCAAGTATTACACAGTATAGCAGTTGATATCTTCCTGTATGAAGCAGGGATACTCTTCAAGAGCCGGATCCATCTAAACACAAATAGAAAGAGCAGTGCTTCATTCCCAGGCTGCTAGAGGTGCTCTTAAGGTAATGTAGATGTGCACAAATATGCTGCAGTGAAGTATTGAACAATCAAATATTATTATCCTATCCTAAGAATTCTGTGATCTGAAAGAGTTAATCTACTTATACAGCTTTTTGTTGAACCTTCCGGTTCCACCTTAAATGTTGTAGTACTGTCAGGTGTAAGGCACTGGTGATTGATTCATCATTTAAGGTGGAACTGGAATTTTACTATCTATCTACCGAGACATCAGCCGACTAGTGATGTTTTATACGTGTTATGAGGACAATTGTTGTAATTAAAACTAGATTAAATTAAGATAACACCATTGTTACCATTGTTTTAAAGGTGAAAATACTGACATTTGTGGGTTTATGTCCCAACAAGAACACTGTGGTGCCCAAAAAACAAATAGGCCAATATCAGTTATATTTAGTTTTTTCTTAGAGTTTTTCTTGCCTGGATCTCAATATAAATCTATTAACAAAATGTGGTTCGCTTCAAAGAAAAGTTTGAAACACCCAGTTCTATGCCATCTCATACTCATACTGCAGTGTAATAATATATACAAATGTTATTTTGACATTTTGTTCGTTCCTGATATTTCAAAGTGCCTTATAGGTATGTTGAAAGGTACTACTAATAAAATCCTATTATTGCTGCTACAAGCACTAGAAATGTTGTTCTGAGAATAGCTTATTTGCTAGATTTGAAACTATTCTATTTTCTTAGCAACAGCTTCTTGAAATATACACAAACTTCCAAAATCCAGAGCCTTGAGTGGCCTTCTAACAGTCAAAGGATGTACAAACACATGTGGCTTTTTTTTTTTTCAATTGAAACAAGAGTTGAGTTTGGTCTCTCCAAGACAAAAAGTTCAAGTTGTCATTATTGGAAGCTTCTGATTCTTCTCTCTTATTTTCCTTTGACTTTCCATTGAATTTTTCCTTTGCAAGTAGATTATATCTAATTTCCTCAAAATACCTATCTTAAAGGCAATATTAGAGATTTTAATCAAAACCAGAAGACAATTTGACAGATTGCATGCTGGAAAATTCTGGTGTTTGTTCACAGCCTTATCTCAGGAAATGGGGAAAATCTAAGGGTGACAGCCAGAGCTTCTACCCTGTATGTATTACATTAATATGTGTATTAAAATCCATGCACAATCTGAATGCATGTCTCTGTAGGCCCATTCAGAAGAGCAGAACATGGAAAGTATTAAGTGTGAATGCAACTTTCCTTAACCTGACAAAAGAAGAAAAATGAATTCTACAGAAAACATTAAATAAATATGACAGATCCATTAACCCATTATGCTGTATAGCATGAGATGAGAAGAAGAGAACCAATACATATACATAAAAAATGTTTGAGTGAAGCTCTGGACGCCATCTTCAAATCATACCCTAACAACAGCCTTGGAAGAGTCTAAACCCCACACACACTTCCCCACATTCCAGCTTTTCAATTACACACCGCTGATAAATCATCCTTAATGACTAACTAACCCTGGTTGAAGCACAACCCCAGAATCTGTGATGGCACAGTGAATGCAAAACCAACCTCAGAACAGTCCAGGAACGGTCACGGGGTGAAGCCTGTTTCACTGCTGGAATGAGCGCCAATCCGGCCACTTTCCCCCTCATAATGCTGTCATACAAAGGTGGGGGGTAGGAACATTAAGCCACTTCTGAAGACACACTCTCTGCTAGAATACATGCTCAAATGAGCCATGTCCCACTATGGTGGTAGGAAACGTACACAACTTCCCGCCTGCAGACTCATATGTGCCCAGATAAAAGCTCTGATACAAACTGCACATACATATGTTAGGAATTAACAAAAGGTTTATACAGGATTAATCATAGGCCAGTGAAAGATACGACTATGCAATTGCTAGAAAGGAAACTAGAAATAACTTGTAAGCACAAGAACAGAAAGAAAATGCTCTTGAATTTTTAAGTTAGACTCCATTCTTCTAATTCAAAACTTATATACTGTTTCTTCAGCCTTCATTTTTATTTTGAATTGTTATTCAAAATTGCTGCTGTTGGCCCTGATGAACAGATCAATAGGAGTGGTGTTAACTGGCATTGAAAGTTAAAGACCATTTTCCCCTTCTACTGTGAAGTTACTTTCATTGAGATATGTTTTATTTTAATAACAAACTAACAAACAACATTGTTCAGTATCTATGATTGAATGTTTTGTCAATAAACTAAAAACACATTCACTAAAGATGTGTCAACCAACATCAATAATCACAAACATTTTTAGCCTGTGTATGAATGCAGCAGACCACCCATGACCCCGTGTACTAAAACTCTAAAAGGAGCCCAGTACAGGAGGGCCGGTTGCTTAGAACACCCACATACAACACTTCTTTCCAAACCTTCAATCCCACACTGCTGTCAGTCTCCAAAAACGAGCACATTCCCCTGCACGAGCACAGCAGACTCCAACCTCCTCTCTCATTCATTCCCTCCTTCTCCCCCCCCAGACTTAGGATAAGGAACACAGAGCCCTCAAAAGTGAGAAACAGAAGATTAATGTCCTCCTTTTCTCAAAACTGGCATGTCGCAATTACAGTGAAATAAATAAGCCATTTCAAGAATGTTAATTCGTGCCTTGGATAGCTTTGTCTACCTAAAATTCCCTGAAAATGCTAGTTTTATTCTAATTGCATTCACATCTGCAGCAGCCTCCTGGCAACATCCAAACACCAACCCACACAAGAAGGCTGCAATAAGAGGAGAAATGCAGTCACAGAGTCACAGACTGATAAATCAACCCCTCTCATTCCCCAGGTGAGAACAAGGCTGGCTGTAATAAAGCAGAACGCATGCTGAAAGAGCGTGCCTGACAGCTGCATAAAGAGCTGTCTGTGGGCATCAAAAACATGCGGGCTGTAAATAAGATGAAACAACGCCTGTGCACTGTTCCTGTGCCAGCCTTGGACAGAAGACGTATGGGCTTTTTGGTTCCAGCCAAAGGAGGGTAAAAATGTGGAACAGCATCCATGTCCAGGCACTGATTCCAGTTCCAACATTTCCAACTTCTTTCACACTCACCTGTTAGTGCTGTAAACCAGTGTGCCACTGAGCTGATAAAGGATGGAAGTAAATTTGCTGTAACTGTACAAAGAATGTATATGCAATAACCGTAGCTTGCCTTGGTTTAACTTGCCATTATTTCAATATAAGAAATACTAACAGAAGTAGGGGTTATTATTGCTATATAATCACTTTACATAACATTGTGTAGCTGCATACCTCCAAAGGGTCACTTTATAGTAGAAGAAAAAACCTTTATGGACCATGGAAGTCAATGTTAACAGATTTTATTCCAAGAAATATTGGAGCATTTCTATTGGTCCATTTATCATGAAGTATTCACACAATGTGAAGGACAGCTGCTGTGTTCAAATTATTTTGTTAAACTAATGATCATCAAAAATGGAGATAAATGTTTTTCTATGTAAAGTGACGACATGTGATTGTGAATGTAATCACAGCTGCAATGGTAAATACAAATTATAGAGATTAAGGTATAGACCAGTGTGTGTCCCATAAAATCAACAATAGCTCTGAGACAACTGATGATGTGCCTGTTTCTGTGTGGAGGTAATATCAGACCAGAGTATTCTGTAAGATGAAGGATAATCCATATATCCAGAATTTGTTGAATGAAATGTGGGTATTAAAATGGCACTGCAGGTAATGTTTCTGGTAGATTTCAATGCAAATAATTACTCTTACAGTTTTATTTCCAAATTTGTGTATTGATACATGCAACAATAACCATTACATCCAGATATTAATGTTGCTTTATACTTCAGACCAAAAATGTGGTATTGACTGAAGGTTTTTAAAATCGCACTAAAATAAAGTAATAATTCAGCTTTAATTTTGTTGTCTGTAGTTAAAAACTATGACTCCTAAGGGTTAAATTGCAAATGCAGATGTTGTTGGTGTTTTCTCAGCATATCAAATCCTGAGGTAAAAGCATGAGGCACAACGCTGGCAACAGGGACCTTTTCTGCTTATTTTCTTTGGGCCGCAACTACGCTGCATGTTCGCTGTGTGAAGCATGCATATCCCTGCACACCTGAGCATCATCCACACACCCAGGACACGCACGGTCCTCAGGATTACAGAGGAAGGAGCATTGATAGTGTTTTCTTGTGATTCACACTCCCTCGCACTAACCACTGCTCCAGAGCCAAGCCCAGCTTTGAGTCACCCCTGCAGACCCCTGTTCCTCTTGGACTGAGGAGCAGCGTCTTTGGATGCTGAGCCAGTATTGTCTACCTCATGTACGGCTCCTCTGCTGCTTCCAGCCGGACCCAAGACCATGCAGGGGTCAGCACAGAGGCAACCAGAGCAGGAAAACCCAGTGTTTGTTTAAACCAAATCCTTGGAAGTAAAACACGCGAAAAACCTCAGAGTGCTCAAATTCAAGATGGCCACTGGCAAGCAGTGTGGCTCCTCACAGCGTTCAGCATGTCAAGCAGAACAGGGGGCAGAGCGGAGGTCTTCCAACAGGCAAAAATAATAAACACAGAAGGGTCGTAAGTCTCTCAATAGCAGTGGGCAAGTTCACAAAAACCTCATCTCCATTCGGGAACATTGCGCTAAGGGAAGTGGACTGAAGCATGGCTAAAGACTGAAAATGTGTACAATGCCTCATGCCAGACCAAACACTGAATGTACTTATATGGAGAGCAAAAGCAGATACTGAAAGAGAGATTTAGAAAACAAGAGTTTAAGACACACACACCCCCTTGCTCTGTCTGGAACAGAGGCGATTAGCAGTATTTCGTGTGTCCGCGTTCTCTCACTGTCTGCCCAGGGTTTTGTCCTCATCATTACCCACAGAACACACAGCAGGCTTCTTCTCCAAACACAGCAGCAGGCTAAATTTAATCTACTGCCCAGCTGGCCCTGTTCAGAACCCACAGCCCAGACCACATCGGCTAACACTGAGCTTCCCTCTGCTTCGCCACAGTGTTAAAGGAGCAATTTGACCATAATCAAATTTAACTGGAAAACATGTTTGAAAGCTACCATCTCCAAAATGTGAAAACTCACACTCCCAAGTTAGCATTCTGTAAACCCTAGAAGGATATGTTTCTCTTTTTTGAAGAAGTTGGATCTGTTCACCTAAACGTGAAATGTAAGAACAGACCAGGACCTGGTGAGTTTTAATCAAATAAAGTACTTTGTCATGTAAACTATTGTACTTTCCATGTAATTACATTTAAAATCCATAATCTTCAGTAATAACTCATGCTCTAATAGTTAAGCTGTTAAGTTTAAGCTAGAGACTGGAGTATGTGGCAGGACAAAATGAGCAGGACCTATAAATAGAGTTTGCGCAAGTTAAAGAGCACACATTATAGCTGGGAATGCAAACAAAGTAGTCAGAGCATAGCTATTCAGTCCCTATATACTACCAAACATGGATTAAGGTTTCTGTGTCAGGCCGTTACGACTGTGCCGCTGACATAAAGCAGCACAGACATATGGAGACCGCTCCTCCGTAGAGAAATGGAGGAGGGTTGTTTCTCATACTCTGGGAGCATTTTTCTTTGCGTAATTTCACCAAATTAAAGTGACAGCCCAGACGAGCCTTTCAGAGGCATGCAAAAGGATCCTTGACTTTCCAAAAACCACAGTTACTGCTGCTGTTTCTGAATGGCTGTTTTCTCTCGTGTTTTATTTCACACAAATCTGTCCCTGGCATGTTCGACAGCTGCCCTCTGAGTATACCATGCTGGCCCCCATCACAGCATTCTGACACTTTCCACACAACATTCACACCGCCGTAGCACAGACACCTCTCACTGTTGCTCTCTGGATCACTGAAGGGCCGTGAGGCTAATGAATAATTTAGCCCCTCACTTAACCCAGCTTACCTTGTCTTTATGATCACCCAGGGACTGTCACTTCGCTTTCCAGCTTGCTGGAATTCAACTCAAGTCCAATCCCGCAGACTCGCCATGGAACAATTCAAGCCAATAAGCAATGAACCTACTATGAACTTGCATCGAAATGCATCCATCCCCTACTGCTGGTGAAAGCAGGTTAGGATTCTGACAGAAATGAGGAAAGCATGAGGGGTAAAGGAAGGAAAAGCAAAACCTTATTTAGGCTTTTAACGATGTTGTACTGGCTGCTTCTTTCTTTTAGAATTGATTTCAAGATTGTTGATAACGATTTTTATTTGTCTTGTGTAGCCCATTTATGCATTTCATTGCAAGCATCACTCTGATTTATTTTCATTAGTTTTGGACTATGTGGCTTTTTAAAATCCTATAATTAGACAGACATGAGAAAATCATTTCAACTACATGTAAAGTAGTATGTGCCTTACATGTGCTATGTGATCAGTACTCAGTCAGACTTAATCAAGTACTCATTACACCTGATTCCACTGTTTGGAAAGCATGCTACATAAGCTGCCTAATATGGTCTTACACCAGGTGTGAGCAAGTGAATATAAATGTCTTTAGATTTACTGCTAACTTCCAGTATGTTGCACTGAAAGTTCCATAGAGGTGCCGGTAGAAGTGATCATATCTGGAATGGTCAAATATATTTTAAACTGCTTACAAAGTGAAATGATTATTTAGGTGTTATTATTCCAGGTGTGCTTGAGACATAAAGAGAAACACACTTGTCTGGCAAAGCTGTCTGTCATGAGCTGAAGTTTTATCATCTAATCCTGTACCTGCAGCTCTCTTCTGGAGAAACTTCACTAAAGACCTTTTGCCTTTGCGTGAGACTGCAGAGATTCATTTCCTCGCTCTCCCTACACAGACTCCTCTCCAGAAAAAATCAGGAGGAGCAAGAATGAGAGAGAGAGAGAGAGAGAGAGAGAGAGAGAGAGAGAGAGAGAGAGCATTTACTACTAGGAATGTGACAATGATATAAGGAGTGAGACGTTCAAGTGCAGAAATGACGAGAAGGTCACAGATTTGTCAACCTCTAACTCTTATCTTTTTAGTGTTAAACAAACTTTAAGATTTGCTTCCAATAGGGTTGTAATACACTGCCGTATATGTTTTTGTGTGCTGGATGAGATCATATCTGTGCTCAGGTGTTATTTGTTCAGTCCTCCTTTGCATCTGCCAGGGGCCCAGTGCCAGTCACCAACTCAGTCTGTCTCCCACAAATGGTCTGAGTATTTGTTTTTAGTGGCAGAGGTTAAACAAGGGCCATGTGCAAGACTTATCTAAATATGGAAGTAGGGATTTATATTGCAGCAAGAAGCAAAAACTGGTCAGCTGACTTCTGGCTATTGCTCGGATTCCTAACATGAACGTGTCGGAAAGTGTCCCAGGAAAATAGATATAGAGTTAATAAATCCATTACATGATATAAATATGGCTGTACACGTTTACCAATGTGCATTACACTTTATAACCATGTTTATTATGCTTTAGGGATTATTTCTAAAGGATATATAATTATGACTGAGTAGAGGGAACAGCACTTTCACCTCCCTCAATATCCATGGTTTAGTACACTTAAGCAATGCTTCTGACCCTCAACTGTCCTCTGGGTGCCAAGTGGCTGCCCACCACTCTATTTGTGTGTTCACTGCCCCAGTCACGAATCGCTAATCACACTGTTTGTGTGTGTGTGTTCACTGTCAGAGATGAGTTAACTGGGTCCAAATTTCATTGTACTGCTGTGCAATGTCAATAAAATCATGTTTCACCTTATGATGCAGTATAAATTATAACCATAACAGTTTATTATCCAACTAAAAATTCATAATAATAATAATAATAGTGATCATAATTTAAAAAATACTTGTTAGTATTAGTATAAAATTCCTAATAAATACACTACAATCACTTATAAAAACACTACATTTAAAACGGAATTAAACTGAAGAAAACTTAAGTGAAAGCACAGTAAGTTTATCAGTCACTGTATTTTAGACTTTCTGCAGATTTGAGCCCAGTCTTGGATCTGCTGCTGGAAATTTGGTGAGGTATTTTGGCAAGGTGAGTCATTTCACATCTCTAGACAGAGTTGGGTGTTTGGGGGCCACAACTACAGCTTAATCAAGAGTGTTTTGCCATGTGATGGGTGTCTGCTGTGCTCAAATGCCCAGACCTCTCCTAGGCAGTTGTCAGGGACTCGCGGAGGGCGGACTGACGGAGACGGACGCACACGCTAAAACACATTTACTTTATTACAAAAGATTACAAAAAATTAACGAAACAGAGACGAGCAAAAACCAAAACGAGGGAAGGCAGAAACAGACAGACTCAAGACTAAATGACGACAGGGAAACAAAACAATGACTGGAAACGAAGCGAGGCACGGACGAGACAAAACTAGAAACAGACAAACTGACGGGAGCGATACGACTTAGAAATGAAACAACAGGGTACGAGACACAACCAAGGTGAAATGTCCGACAAGGGGAAGTGAAAGAAGGGGACTTAAATACAAAACACAGACGAGACGCACCTGAGACAGATAACGAGGGGGCAGGGTAACAAATGAGACACAGACGAGGAGGCGGAACAAAGGCGGGACTAGGGCAACAACAAACAGAGCCATGTGCTGAGAGAAAGCACATGGCCGGGAAAACAGACATGACAGGACGAGGGCGTGACAGCGGTGGTCTGGAACTTCCACCCTCTGCCTTATTCCTCAGCATAACTTAGCTTCCTCACCTGACAGAACATCTAACATTTCCCCCTCTCGGATGTGCTTTGATAATATAGTTCTCTATATTCTTTATTAGCATTGACTATAATCTATATATATATAGCATTTTCCTAATACATATTTTTAATTAATATAATACAAACCAGATTCCAGAAAAGTTGGGACACTAAACAAATTGTGAATAAAAACTGAATGCAATGATGTGGAGATGGCAAATGTCAATATTTTATTCATAATAGAACATAGATGACAGATCAAAAGTTTAATCTGAGTAAATGTAACATTTTAAAGGAAAAATATGTTGATTCAAAATTTCACAGTCTCAACAAATCCCCAAAAAGTTAGGACAAGTAGCAATAAGTGGCTGGAAAAATGAAATTGCGCATATAACGAACAGCTGGAAGACCAATTAACACTACCGTATTTTCCGCACTATAAGGCGCACCGGATTATAAGGCGCACCTTCATTGAATGACCTATTTTAAAACTTTGTCCATATATAAGGCGCACCGGATTATAAGGCGCATACAATAGACACTACAGTAGAGGCTGGGGGTTACGTTATGCATCAATTAGATGGAGCTGCGCTAAAGGGAATGTCAACAAAACAGTCAGATAGGTCAGTTCAACTTTATTAATATATTACAACCCAGCGTAGTTTAAGGTAAAACATGTAGTGCAATGTTAATATACCCCACATCGTTGAGGGGGGGGGACTTTTCCTCGATTCAATAATAATAATAATCACAATATAGTAACACTCGAAATAGTGCAAAGCGATAACAATATATCAATAACTCATCGTTGCTCAAACGTTAAAATCACACAACACACAAAATAAACACGTAAAGCTCACTTTACTAAGTTATTCCTCATCCACGAATCCCGTTCGTTAGTGATTCGTTAATGTTAAATTCTCTTGCTGCTGCTCTATTCCCGTGTGCTTCTGCGTGACTGATCGCCTTGAGTTTAAACTCTGCGTCATATGCGTGTCTCTTAATAGGAGCCATTTTGGGCTTTACATAAAAAACAAATGGAAATGAAATATATATACCGGTATATATCCAGCATGCACCGCGCGCGGAAGAAAATGAAGTAGGCGGCTGCTTACCGTAGTTGCGAGACCTGTTGTGGCTCAATATTGGTCCATATATAAGGCGCACCGGATTATAAGGCGCACTGTTGGCTTTTGAGATAATTTAAGTTTTTTAGGTGCGCCTTATAGTGCGGAAAATACGGTAATTAGGTCAACTGACAACATGATTGGGTATAAAAAGAGCTTCTCAGAGTGTCAGTGTCTCTCTAAAGCCAAGATGGTAAGAAGATCACCAATTCCACCATTGGTGCACAGAAAGATAGTGCAGCGATACCAGAATGGTGTTACCCAGCGTAAAATAGCAAAGACTTATCATCATCAACCGTGCATAACATCATCAAAAGGTTCAGAGAATCTGGAACAATTGCTGTGCGTAAGGGTCAAGGCCGTAAAACTCTACTGGATGCTCGTGATCTCCGGGCCCTTAAACGTCACTGCACCTCAAACAGGAATGCCACTGTCAAGGAAATAACAGAATGGGCTCAGGAATACTTCCAGAAAGCATTGTCAGTGAACACAATCCACCGTGCCATCCGCCGTTGCCAGCTGAAACTCTACAGTGCAAAGAGGAAGCCATTTCTAAGCAAGCTCCACAAGCTCAGATGTTTGCACTGGGCCAGGGGTCTTATAAAATGGAGTGTGGCAAAATGGAAGACTGTTCTGTGGTCAGATGAGTCACGATTTGAAGTTCTTTATGGAACACTGGGACGCCATGTCATCCAGACCAGAGAAGACAAGGATAACCCAAGTTGTTATCAACGCTCCGTTCAGAAGCCTGCATCACTGATGGCATGGGGTTGCATGAGTGCTTGTGGCATGGGCAGCTTGCATGTCTGGAAAGGCACCATTAATGCAGAGAACTATGTTCAGGTTCTAGAACAACATATGCTCCCATCTAGACGTCATCTCTTTCAGGGAAGACCCTGCATTTTTCGACAAGATAATGCCAGACCACATTCTGCAGCAATCACAACATCATGGCTACCTAGGAGAAGGATCCGGGTACTGAAATGGCAGCCTGCAGTCCAGATCTTTCACCTGTAGAGAACATTTGGCGCATCATAAAGAAGAAGGTGCGACAAAGAAGGCCCAAGACAATTGGGAGAGCATTCCTATTTCTAAACTTGAGAAACTGGTCTCCTCTGTCCCCAGACGTCTGTTGAGTGTTGTAAGAAGAAGGGGGGATGCCACACAGTGGTAAAAATGGCCTTGTCCGAACGTTTTTGTGATTTGTTGACGCCATTAAATTTTGAAACAACATATTTTTCCCTTAAAATGATACATTCTCTCAGTTTAAACTTTTGATCTGTGATTTGTGTTCTATTCTGAATAAAATATTAGATGTTGGCACCTCTGCATCATTGCATTCAGTTTTTATTCACAATTTGTTTAGTGTCCCAACTTTTCTGGAATCCGGTTTGTAAAATATTTCCCTGAATATCTGTCAGATGACGTATCAGATAATGTAGGACAATATTGGATCTGTGTATGAGCAATAAGGATGAAAGGGAAATTGTGGAGAAAAGATCACACTTTTCCATGAACATGATAATGAACACGGTGAGAGAAAACAGCACTGCAGCTTCCTTGACAAACAAATACATAATAAAATGTATAGTAAAATGTATCATTTCATTTACATACGTTGTTGAGGACAATAGACAAAGGCACCCCTTGCTATGATAATTTACACTGACAGTCTGTGTTTGAGTGGTTAAAAACACAGTCGTGGGAAAGTTATGCTGTTTTCTGGATGACAGTGTGTAGGCTAGTGGACCTGTGAGCTCAGCAGGCAGCTGATGGGCGCACCCCTTCACACCTCTGGAATTTCCTGTGGGTGCAGAGTGGCAGAGCAGTAGGTAGGGTAGAATGCCCAACACACACACACACACACACACACACACACAATCTACACTAATGTGTGCCAGATGGAGCAGAGTGATGGAGGGTGGAGGGCTGGGCTGAATCCATCCCTTGCTTCATTCATTTCTCAAATATTCCCTCCTTCATTCCACTCCACCCTTCCCTCTCAAATAAACCATGCCAGTATTCGATCACCCCACTTTCTCACAAATTCTCTCTCTCTCTCTCTCTCTCTCTCTCTCTCTCTCTCTCTCTCTCTCTCTCTCTCTCTCTCTGCCTTTCCTTTAATGATACTCTATCTCCCCCTTCCTCCAGTTCCTTCATCCCAACAGGACATACACACAGCAGGGGCTTATATTTGGGGGGGTAATCTTCAACAAGGAAAGCACTTGCCAAGCCAAACATTTAGAGACTGCGTGCAGTTGTGTTGTGATTCTTAAGATGACCTTAAAATGGCAGTGCCCCTTCTCATGCCAAAGGGTTAGTCCTGGCTATCAAAGCAGAAATTTCCTCTGTGATAAGAACTGTTTGGTTTTGAAAGAAAAAAATCTCTGCCTTTAACAATGTAATGCAACCTGGCAACCCCTAACCATTTTAGGGTCGTTTCCAAGGCTGAATTTTAAAAGAAACAAGCTCTGGGTGACTTTCATTTTCCCTTTTCTTACTGTAATTTGACAGTTGCTTGTAAGGTGTATTTAAGGCATATTAGAATAAAGTGCAAATGTGAAAAACTTGAAGAATCAGAAGGTTTTTCTTACCTTGACCTCACATTTCTTGTGGCACGTTAACCGGCAGACTGCGAGAGAGAAAGAGAGAGAGAGAGAGAGAGAGAGAGAGAGACAAAGGTTTCCAGTTACACATCATTTTCATAGCAACTGAATTTTTCATTTCGCAAAAACAACTAATTCAGGCATTGTTCTGTGTGCAATGAAAGAAGATGCTTGGTACATCAGAAGGATGCTTTCACATGCCAGGCTCCTTCCAAGCGCCGCAGCATGTTTACTCTTGGGTCACAGTCAGATATGATTTGCCATTAGTGGTGTGATGTCGCCTTACTGTGCAATAGAATGGAAGCTGATACATGCTGAAATACTTATACTCCAGTACAGGACCTGGCAGTAAGGCAGTGAGCTTGGGCTCACTCTCATCTCTCATCTCCTGCCCTCTCCTCCCCCTCAGCACACTATCCAGTCCAGCAATCACAGACTTGCACGGCCCTGGACACACACACAGAGCTCACACTGTTCCCTATAGCACAGCTTTCACTCCCTCGGGAGAGGAGGTCCTGAGCCAACAGAGGCTCTTTGGAGGAGCCTGAATTCTCCTGCCAAGGTGGTGAAATGCCTCCTCCCATACAACTGCTAGGAAGGTGGGTCTAGAAGAATAAAGGAGGGGCAACAAATGCCTAGCTAAGCTACAGCAGCTGGACATCCATAGAGATGGCCTTTAAGTATGTAAAACATTTATTCACTGTAAAACATGAATATGTTCTCCTTAGATTATTACTTATCACCACTTTTGTTTCAGTGCCAACATGTAAACAGCCCTAGCGTTTGCTTGCTCAGTTTCTCCTGTTCTGGTTTGTCCTCTTCTGCTTCAAAATGTCCAGTTTTCCAGGAAGGCTTTGCATTAGGTATTGGATCACTGCTGTGGGGATTTAATCGCATATGTTGCTAATGTTGGACAAGTTCTGGATCATAAACAGACAAGACATTGAAAGTAACTGGCAATAAATAATCGGTACCCAAACCCCTTGAAAGATTAACAAAATTAATGATGACAATCAGGAAAAATATAACATTTTACCAAAGTGTATGACCTTACCCCACTCACTTCTTCCCCTCCCACACTGCTGCTACATACAAGGGTCACTGGGGGAGAACACATGGCCCAGTGGGTCATAAGAAGTCAGCCTTGAGCTGATTCCTTTTAAAAGATCATGAAGTGAAAGAACTTCAGCGGACTTCAGAGAAGGCTGTGGGGAGCCAAATTTAAAAGTGTGTGCTTATACTGGAGCAGCCCGTAGCTTACATAATATCTCTCCTTCCTGCCCTGGATCAAATATTTTAATGCGTGTGTAATATTTATTGTGATTATTTTTTAAGTCATTGGTCTGAGGAGGAAAAAAAGAAAAATAGATGGGAGTATATCCACTTAGGGTGAGATTCCCGTGCTTTCAGGAGCAGATCAGAGGGAAAAGGATGTGTTTGGCAGGGTGTGTGCATACTTTTTGGATTTGTCTGATGATGTTTTTCATTTGTATACGAGTCTGTTGCTGGGATGGGTGTGCAGCAGACATGGGACAGTCTGGAGAGACTGTGAGCAGTGGCTGAGGGAGTCTAGACCTCCTCATGGCATTCACAGCATCGATTTTATAAAACAAGTGTAAATCAATCACTGGGAAAACAAAGACAACAAAATCAGAAAAACAGGCCTATATTCATCGGACCTAAGGTTAGCATCTAGATGTTAATTAAAATGCTTCACAGAGCAAAAGTCATTTTAGTTCAGGGGCAGCAGCAGCCTTCAAAAACAAACACATTTGCACATTCATGTACTTCAGGACCAGTTATAGCTATAAAAATGTGACAGTCTGCCTCTCGTTATTACAGGAGTGGAAAGAGTACCACAGATACACTATCCTTCCATCATCCACCACATTTTACTCAGGATTTTATAGGCAATTTAAAGCAGGGCTGATAGGACTGTGATAGAATGACAGATGTTTAATAAGCCATTCCCAGAGCTCAGCTCTTGTGTGGGTTTCGGCCTGTGCTTTGACTTCATGACTTTGCTGTAAGCAGTCAATCATTTTGATATAACGCATGTAATAATGAGACATAACACCCCTGGAACTCTTTGGTCATGACTAAGCTCTTATGGCAAGAACACAATATGTGGCATCAGGGATTTAACCCCTGACTTCATAACATGCAACTCATTTTCTGCTGTTATGCGCTATGAAAACACTTCCCATAACTTCCCAGGCCTTGAATGCTGTTCTGTACGGCACATGTTTCCCCTCATGGTCCATCTGCACACACACACACACACACTCACGTTTCCCTGCACATGAGCTTTGAGCAACCAGGGGAAAGAGCAGGACTTCCATATTGGGTGTGAAAGTGCACCACAGGGCCTGTGCCTGGCTTTGCCTTGTTAGGAAGTTCAGGTCTTTGGTGTATAAACAAAGAAAGGCTGGAGTAGGAAAGCGAGGGAGGAAAAAAGGATGGATAGAGTGAGAAACAAATAAAGAACAAGTGGGGGATGGGGGTGCTGGAGAACATAGGACTGCTCCCTATCTGATTCAGGGCTAGAAGAATGTTCCAAAAGGGAAAGAAGGGTGGGCAGACACTTCCCTTGCTGCACGTTTTGAACGGTCAGCATGGTCCCAGAGGGCTGGGCCGGGACAGGCTACACAGAGAGCACAATCTGAGACTCAGACTGGGATTTCCTCTCAAAACAGCTTCATAACGCACAGTGCTGCCTCCGTTCACAAGCTCACACTCTACACTGGTCTGACCACTTACACGACCCATCAAAGGTTGTGTATGAAAAGCTCCTTAAAGGTGGGCATCATCAGGGCTGAGCTACATTTTCAAATCCTCGCCCTAATATAAATAAAGCAGTTTGAGCAGCTCTGAAATTGCAGCCTTACTGTCCTTTTTCAAGACTTGGAGGTTGTGGGTTCAATTCCTGCTCCAGGTGACTGTCTGTGAGGAGTGTGGTGTGTTCTCTCTGTGTCTACGTGGGTTTCCTCACAGAACACACCACACTCCTCACAGACAGTCACCCGGAGGAAACCCACGTAGACACAGGGAGAACACACCACACTCCTCACAGACAGTCACCCGGAGGAAACCCACGTAGACACAGGGAGAACACACCACACTCCTCACAGACAGTCATCCGGAAGAAACCCACGTAGACACAGGGAGAACACACCACACTCCTCACAGACAGTCACCCGGAGGAAAACCACGCAGACACAGGGAGAACACACCACACTCCTCACAGACAGTCACCCGGAGGAAACCCACGTAGACACAGGGAGAACACACCACACTCCTCACAGACAGTCACCCGGAAGAAACCCACGTAGACACAGGGAGAACACACCACACACCTCACAGACAGTCACCCGGAGGAAACCCACGTAGACACAGGGAGAACACACCACACTCCTCACAGACAGTCACCCGGAGGAAACCCTGTGTCTGGGTGTCTGCGTGGGTTTCCTCTGGGTGACTGTCTGTGAGGAGTGTGGGGTGTTCTCCCTGTGTCTACGTGGGTTTCCTCCGGGTGACTGTCTGTGAGGAGTGTAGTGTGTTCTCCCTGTGTCTGCGTGGGTTTCCTCCGGTTGACTGTCTGTGTGGAGTGTGGTGTGTTCTCCCTGTGTCTGATGATTGCTGACATAACAACAGAAAGTAATATTTTTGTCAAACATATCTTCACTTTTGGACTTTATTTCTTTCCAAAAAAAAAGTGGCAAGACACAAAAGCTTCATGGTTCATATATTTAATTAATTAAAACCACCATAAATCAAATGGAACCTGCTTGAAACTATTTTGAAAAGCAACGTGACCCTACATTTTTGATGGTGAGCAAACACTTACTCATTTTCCCACACATGTACAATATCCCCTGAGTACGGTGCCAAGTCTGGGTTTAGAGAATTGGCAAGCTGAGCATGACAGCACTGTAGTGTGATTGACCATCAGCAGAGCTCCAAGCCACAAGCATGCTATGGAAAACCGTGCAGCTAGGCAGCTGTGTACACCACCAGTCCATGTTTACTATGTGTTGTTAGAGTTGAACCCGTTACCGCACCAGTCTTTCAAAAGTTCTGGGATCAGTGTAAAAAAAGAAAAGCACTGTGTGTTATGGAGAGGGACAGAACTGTTTAGAGATATCTATCACTCACTCTGGCCACAGGACACGAGCTTCCACTATCAACCTTGGATTGGTGGCACTAGTGCTTGGCCCCACCTTCCAAAAATATATTCCCTGGTCCATGTACATAATGAATATATATTGTGCTTTTACTTCATAGAGCCTCTGTTTCTCATTTTCACAGTTAACTCAGGTGTAAAGCAAGGAGAGACAAATCTCTCTCAACTACATCCAGGGTCAACCTTTTTCCTATAAGCATGAGGCTAGCTGTAATATCCTGTGTGGACTATCTCCCAGAATACCTTCTGTGTGATGCTCATCTGGTATGGATTTATCACTGTGCGGTTCTATTTGGTGCGTCTCCTTCTAATACCAGAGTAATAATGCACGATTTTTGAGGCTTCCACTAAACCACATTCAAACAGGCCTGCAGGGTGCTGCATAAATCACAGCTGCATCTGCTGCAACAGCTGTGAGCACATCACAGCGTATCACAACATTTATGTGGAATGAGCAATAGTGATTTATGGGAAGAAGAGATGGGCAGTGGGCACTGTTCTCAGCATGCCAAGTATATCTGCTGATGTCTGGCCAAGCATGTTTGAGATTAGGGTTTCACTCTTCACTGTGAACGACTGCTTCCAGCACATTATCCGAACTGTGAACAACATATTGAATATCCTCATCCTGTTTACATTCTCTTATACTGGCCCCTGGTGGTGGAAAGAAATATCTTACCAGTTTGGTATTGCAAAACATTTTGTTTCAGGGATGCTTCAGGGATTCATGCAGTTTTTAGAACTTGGTCTTCTACTTGACCTACTACACTTTGTTTTATTTATTTACACACACACACACACACACACACACACACACACACAGATTTGAATATTGGAGTACAGAAAAATGAAAAAACACAATATCAAACAGAAGCTTGATCATAACTATAACTACAGGCTTTATGAGGTACAACAATGCAGTTCATTGTTTTCCTAGCTCTAATAAAACACATCAGAAACATATCAAACCCTGCATCTGCACTGCCCTTAAACTTTGGAATCATTTTCCCGTCCATGTTCTGGAAACAGTTTCAGGTTTTAAGTCTAGGCTGAAATCCTACTTATTTAAACACACACTCGATAATGAGATTCCCCTCATATAAATGGTTAAGATCCAGGAGTGTGTTGGTATACATTCAGAACTAATATATCTGTGTTTCTCTGCCGAGTGGAATGACTGCCCTGATGCTGAGGAAAGACTGTCAGAGTGGGATGTCCACCTCATGGACCCCTCTTTAAGCCCCTTCATGTCTTGCCTCCACACCAGAGTCTCACCGCTGAGACAGAGTCTAAACAAGGACCGTTCAATCTGCTTCAGACTGTTTTTTTAACACAGTTCTTAGCCATTATCTATTTACTGTTTTGGGAACACAACTGCTGCTAAAATTTAAATGAAAAGAACAAAAAATACCAGTATTTTTGTCTCCACTGACTCAGCAACGGTCACATGTGGAGGGTCAGCCTTGTCCTAATGGTTAGAGGCTGGGCTTGGTACCAGAATGTTGCCAGTTCGATCCCCAGGACCGGCAGGAACATCCACAGTTGAAGTGCCCTTGAAAGCCCCAAATGCCCCCCAGGCACTGGGGGTGGCTGCCTGCCGCTCTGAGTGTGTATTCACAGCCCATAGTGCACTAGTGTGTGTGTGTGTGTGTGTGTGTTCACTGCCATAGATGGGTTAAATGTGGGAAACATGTCGCTGTACATTGTCCAATGACAAATAATTGCAAATTTTCATTATTACTTGAGACAAAAAAGTGGCATAACTGGATTTGTTTTTATATTTTTTTAATTACTGTTAAAATACACTTTTCCTCATAAACATATTATTAACTTTGGCTAATTACATTGGTCTTTAGGGCTTTATTTCTGTATCTGCGCAGACAGAAGGAACTATGTCAGAATCTTTATTGCCTGACTGTACTTGGAATACATATTACTGAATATTAAAACAACCATTTTCTTCTTTATGACAAACTGAAAACTGATAATGTAATAGTGCATGTCTCCACAAGGTGGCAGTGTTACCTTAATGCTGGATTGTTCAAGTTTATGTAAAAGGACATGTAGATAGACCTGACAGAATAACACCGAATAGGAACCGGCAAAAGAAAAAGTGTAGAACAAGTGGTGAGAGTGTGGTGATGCAGACTGGGCCCCGTTTAGCTGATTAAGGTAAATGATAATAAAGTCAGAAGAGAGCTGGTCGCTCAGCAGCAGGCAGTAACATCAATCTCCTTATCTCATTTCACTAATGCAATTCAAGGAGAGAGCAGCAGAAAGACCAGAGCACTCTAATAAGCTACGGGAAAGGGGGTCTAAGTTATGAAATGTGTGTGTGCATGTGTTTGCATTTGAGAAGGTGACTGTGTAAGAACTCAGAAACTACTTGTGCGATACAGTGTGAGTGATGCTGATGTATTCGTATGGTGAGTGTATATGTGTATGTTTAAGCCTGAACACAAACTCATGCAACGTGCAATTATTCCTCCTGGAGGCATCTCACTGCATAAAGCTGAAGGTGACCGAGAGAGAGGTTTGTATTTACTAATGAATGCCAATAAGGTACAGGTTATATTTACATGCATGTTTCAGCTCGGTAAGAGAACCTTCTTATGATCAAACAGGCTCATGTACTCTACATGCCATATCAATCGATGAGACCAGCAAGAGCAGAGCCCTTCTCTGGAATGAAAATAAGCAGATGAGCTCATGTTGCAGGACGGGTGGGTGGCGTGGAGGGGAGGCACACACAACGGGCTCTGCGGAACATACACACTAGGCCCCTGGAGCCCTCTCCGACTGGGGGCTGCTCCGGCCAAACTGCGTCATCCTGCTATTGTGATGGAACAAAGCAAAACATCCTGGCAACAGCACACATGCACACACAGGTGATGGAAAAACAACAGAGCATGTGACTCAGGAACGTTTGTCAACAAAGTATGGGGGAGACATGAGATGGGACCAAAAGTTTAGTAGTTTAATGAAAGAGACCAAAAGCCGGGAGCGTCTTCAAACACGAGTAATATACACTGTGTGTCGAAAGGCATGTGACTTAAGGAGATCATTCCTGAAGTAGTACATATTGACAATGCAATGCACGAGGCTGAAGGTTGCTCAAAATATATCCTCAGAATGATGTTATAACACTAATGGGCCTAAATAATCAATACATTTAATACGTAAAAATATCGTAATAAAAAAGTTTCTGCACATTCACAGAGTGTCTGAACTGTATTTCTGCGCTGTGCCGTCGCTATCGATATTAATAGAAACATTGTGAATGCTAGTTGACCCGCCGGCGTGTTCTTCGACCCCAAAGGGTTAAAAAAGTTAGATGTCCACAAACGTTTTCCAAGTTCAGCAGTAGTTCATAGGTTTGTTCCTGCATACTTCTATTCAGCGGTACCTAATATCAGCTCTCTATGCAGCCATAATAAACACTGCGCCACACAATGAGCAGCATGGTCCTGCTTTTGTGTGTTTATGTGGCAAGACTTTGTTATATAGAGCACAAGCAAGTAAATCCAGACCAAACATGGTTCTGACACAAAGACACGCCCTTGTTTAGTTGGGGGGGCATAGCATGCTCTACAGACGAGAGCATGGATAAAAATCAGAACGTAACCACTGTAAATGCATAAATCCTGCTAGCTGAGGCCATCTTGGTGTACAATGTGTATGAGCTGTTCGTCTGTGAGCATAAAATGAGTTTGAGACTAGCACAGAGCAGACAGACACATGGCCATTACACTTTTGAGCTTCTGACACATCTCTGCCATTAGCCTATTTAACCTGCTCCATGCTTGATGCTCCTATTGGTTATAGACTGCTGGGGATAATAGACGGGACAGTAAAGCTTTTGATGATAGCTGATGGAACAGAGCCCGAAATGCCATTCCTGACGCAACCGAGCAAGTCAACAGCTTTAGGTCTCTCCCTCTCTCTCTCTCTCTCTCTCTCTCTCTCTCTCTCTCTCTCTCTCTCTCTAATACACACACTTACACACACAACCTCCCTGCTTCTCAGTGTGGTTATCTCACACTCATTGCATCCCATCTCTTTTTTTTTTAGAGCATCAGCACAGTCAACCAGCACTGCCCAGTCAAAGGAACACTAGGTAAGATCTGAGTTTTTTGCTCCCCCTCGTGTTATTCATATTAAGAGCACTGCACTGACATCAATGTAGAGGTGGGAGCGGTTTCCTAACCTCCACCAAAAATTGCATAGTGCCGTTTCTGCAGTGCTGAGCCAGCAATGGCAAGAACAGAGGCTCTGTTCTGCCAGTTACAGGTCAGTGGAGCATTAAAATGATTTTGAAGCTGTAATTTCAAGATAAAATCATTACGTAGTGTTCCTTTAAAAGTGGAGCTGCCACAGCAGCCGCCTTCCTGTGCTGGATCTAGGCCAATTTCACTCACAAACCAGTGACCGAGCCTCAGTTAACACACTAAAGCAGATAAACACACACCAATATGCTCAACTCAATTCAATCAACCGTGTTAATAAAATGAACCCTAAGCAACAAAACAGTCCCCTGCTGTCTAGTCTCAGCCACAGATGCTCCACCCACAAGTGAACTGAGAGTGATCATTACAGTTTGTTAAGTTGGCCTCGCTGTCAAGATTCTGCCAGCTGCATTCTGACTGGCTCTCTGCCTTCTTCTACAGATAATGCCAAAACAGCAGACCTGTGATTGGTCCTTTGTGTGTCAGTCAAATGTCTTTTCCTGCTGTAGTAGGCCGTGCTTGGCCACGCTAAATGGCAAAAGGTACCAGACGCTCCCTAGTGAGTCTGACAATGTGAGACTACCTGCAGTGAGTCTGATCTGTTGGTCTCATGTCACACATTGTGCAGATGTGCTTTATCTGGGGTGAAAGTTGACTCAGCTATTTACATAGTGGTAGCACTCTGTTGTTCTTAATGGTGAGAGCCATGACAACATTCTTATCTTTGGAGTAGTTTAAGGCATAGGAAAGGGTCCAATTATGACAAGATTACTCTGTTGGAGGCTGATTACAACCTAATATAGATAAGCTAAATGAGGTTTGGATGCATGGCTGAGTTTGCAAATTATCTTGAACTATGGTATCTCCTATCACAGTTCTAAAGCCATTATCAACAAGTCAGTGTAGTTACATGCAGAAGGGTTTGGGTGCATTGGTCAAACTACATGTTGATTTTGTATAATACGTCCAGATCCTCTGCACATTTTAATGCACTTTGAAATTAACATATTGCCAAATAATAATAATTTTGGTCCAGGAAAACTACTCATGCTGTGTAGTAAAATTAGCAAAAGGAAAAGCCATAATTAAGCTTGTTCCTGGCAGGGGATGTATACACAGCTAATATTCATTCATTCATTCATTCATTCATTATCTTTAACCGCTTATCCAATTCAGGGTCGCGGTGGGACCAGAGCCTACCTGGAATCATTGGGCACAAGGCAGGAATACACCCTGGAGGGGGCGCCAGTCCTTCACAGGGCTCAGCTAATATTCCAAAAACATAAATGTGTGCCATTTGTATTCTCCAAAGCTAACTGAATTCTGAATATTTAACAATGATGCTCTGTTTTGCAATCAGCACTTGTAAATCTACCTGTAAATTAGCTTCTCACAGCTTCATCTTGCAGGAGCTCACAGCCGAGCTGAGGTCTAACCTCTTAATTAAGGAGAGTGCTATAATTATATAATGGCTTAGCATGCAAAAACACACCCAAAGCCCCAAAGAGACCCTTAACCTATAAACCCTTCCTCGACATCTCTCAGAGCACATGCGGTGGTCAGTCTGTGGTGGGTGGGCTTTCATTAGTGAAAGTCCTGATGAAGCTGTCCTCCACATGGCCATGATTGATTGAGGTTAGGCCTTGGAGGATATTGAACAGGGAGGGCAGCTGCCTCCCATTTAGAGCGGAGCTTAAGCAGACAGCTCTGAGTGCCATGTGCAGCCGCCTCTGACCAGCTCTACCTCAGAGACTGAAAGCCAACCGATCACCTACAGCCAGCATGTGACAGTAACAGATTCACTGGATGTGAAGGGAAATCATTAGATCTCCTCGACACAATCAGTAAAATCTTATTAAGATAAATAATGCTGATTAGAGAGCTTAGATGCCCTCTTTGCCAGCATGCTGGGTTGTCCATTTGCCAACAAAACTGATTCAGCTTCTCAGCTACTGTAATGAGTAAGACTAGCAGTGAAGTTGGTATATTCAAATGAGTAACAACGCTTTACTCCACATGGAAGATTACACTCCAAATATAATCTTTCATTTAAAATTTCATTTTATTGTAGCTGGATTGTACATGTATAATTCTATTACACTGTAATTGCAGTGCACCAATGCATATGAGACACAATCTACTCTGGTCCAACTACAAGGTGGACCAACAAGGTGTGTGTGTGTGTCTAATAGAGTGGACAGTGAATGGGCACAGTGTTTAACAACTCTAGCTGCACTGCTGTGTCTGATCCACGTCAAAACTATGTCAGTGGCAGCACAATCGCTGAGTATGTTTCAGAGCTCTGCTCAGCTACCTTAAATTTAAAGTTCAGTGTTGATTGTATGTATGTATGTATGTATCTTTACACTTATATAGCGCCTTTCTAGACACCCAAGGACGCTTTACAATCCACACTGCTCAGAACGCTCAGAACACTCAATCTACACACACACTCGTGAGAAGCGGCAGCCAAACGCGCACAGCGTACTCTCGACCAGGAACGACCGTCCACCTGGAGGACTGCATCGGGCACTAGGGTTTCACCCAGGACAGAGCGCCAATCCATATCTGGGCTTACACACATTCACTCACACATACAGACACTCATTCACATACACACTCATTCACTCACACACCAGGACAGTTATTAGAGAAGCCAATTCACCTACCCTCCATGTTTTTGGACTGTGGGAGGAAACCGGAGCCCCCGGAGGAAACCCACGCAGACACGGGGAGAACATGGAAATTCCACCCAGATGGGACTTGAACCCAAGATCCCAGCGCTGGGAGGCGAACGTGCTCACCACTAAGCCACCGTGCTGCCGATGGCCAATTTAACATTTATTTCACAAATATACGTTGAAATATATGTCATATATTTGAAATCTTTACATTTCCAGATATTGGATTTCTGTTGGGGTAGATATAGTAGCTATAGCTCCACACCTACCAATATACAGATTCACTGAATTCCCCTCTTACATGCATTTCATGTACACCACCAGAGACATAAAATTCTACTTCATATTTTTGATCACACTTCTCTTTTTTCTAAATGATTTCAGCATATAATTTTGTTTAAAATGTTTTCCGTAAATCTTGCTTTTTCGTGTTAATTTTGTGGAATTTAAAATAATGGTTTGCCCCATTTTACTTTTGGGGTAGGAACATGCTCTGAACTGTGGATATCAGAAAGGACACACGTTTCCACAATCACACAAAAATACAATAAAAAGCACTTTAAGAAAACAGTTATTGAAAACATTGCAATTAAATGTAAAATTTTATCTTTATTTTTTTACTTGTCCAGGTCAGCACCCCGACACTACACCAACAGTCACAGAAAATGCCTCCTATTGCTTAATTTGCTGTCTCATGCTGTCCACAACTTCCTCAGTACCATGATTAAAACTGCAGTCATTGTCCCACAGTCTGAGAACTGTTGATGTGGACGATTCTTAGTGAGAAATGTTTCTGACTCCGCTGCATGATGAGTTTGGGAAGTGCTTAAGACAGTGGTAATAAGAACGTGATCAAGTGAAAAGTGTAGTCTAGTACACGCTGCACTGCTGAATATAATGATGCACAGGGTGAAGTGTGTTTCTTTAAAGGCCAGAATGCTAGATAGGCCTCACATGTATCTCACAGCTCTGCTGCTTTTGTAAAACTTGAAATGAGGAGACAATGCATTGTGTTCATTTCAAAACAATTCTGTTTATCTTGGCAGAGCATAACACTTTCACAACAGCGGATTAAATATCTGTGACAAGAAAATACAGAGATAGTGATCGCAGTGAAAATAGCTCAGACTAATACACGTTTTATAACACGTGAGTGTGCAGCTTTTACAAGGACCTCTGTCCTTCTGTTTGTGTTTGGCCACTGAGAGACTGTCTTCCTGAGGAAGATGGGGCATAATGTATTTTTTCTAGTCAAGCCTCCTGAGGCAGCAAAGGTGAAGGCAGAGGTGATGTATCACTCATTGAAGCTGTGTGTATGATGTACAACTAATGCCAGTCCGGAATTATGGGAGAGGACACTATTTCCTTTCTTTCAGTGCCAGCCCAAACATGCCCACGTGGGACACCCAAACAGCTCATATCAAGCCCACCAGACATTTGCAACAACTGGAATAGTACAGGGTCAGCCATTTATATGGATACACCTTAATAAAATGGGAATGGTTGGTGATATTAACTTCCTGTTTGTGGCACATTAGTATATGGGAGGGGGGAAACTTTCCTAGATGGGTGGTGCCATTTTGAAGTCTGCCATTTTGGATCCAACTTTTGTTTTTCAATGGGAAGAGGGTCATGTGATACATCAAACTTATTGGGAATTTCACTAGAAAAACAATGATGTGCTTGTTTTAACGTAACTTTATTCTTTCATGAGTTATTTACAAGTTTCTGACCACTTATAAAATGTGTTCAAAGTGCTGCCCATTGTGTTGGATTGTGTTGGATTGTGACCCTCTTCTTCCACTCTTCACACACTGATAGCAACATCGCAGGAGAAATGCTAGCACAGGCTTCCAGTATCCGTAGTTTCAGGTGCTGCACTTCTTGATGGTATGGTGTGGTATATGGGGTACAAAGATAGTGGGGCCATTCTTCATCAATGGAAACCTCAAGGCCACTGGATATTCGAAATTGCTACATGATGATGTGTTTTCCTCTTTATGCACTGAAGCTGGCACGTTCCCTGAGTTTTTCCAGCGAGATGGTGCATCGCCACATTATGGGTGTCAGGTCCGAGCATTCCTAGATGAACAGTTTCCTGGAAAGTGGATTTGTCGTCATGGGCCAGTTGAATGGCCCCCAAAGTTTCCCGATCTGACCCGCTTAGACTTTTATCTTTGGGGTCATCTGAAGGCAATTGTCTATGCTGTGAAGATACGAGATGTGCAGCACCTGAAACTTTGATGTGTCACATGACCCTCTTCCCACTGAAAAAACAAAAGTTGGATCCAAAATAGCCAACTTCAAAATGGCTGCCATCGTCACCACCCATGTTGAAAAGTTTCCCCCCTCCCATATACTAACTATACTGCCATAAACAGGAAGTTAATATCACCAACCATTCCCATTTTATTAAGGTGTATCCATATAAATGGCCCTCCCTGTAGATGAATATATATGGGAATAGAAAAATACATATCTGTATTTACCCAGAGCCCAATAAGGCTTATGAGACCTCTTTATGCATTTATGATGACAAACAGCTTGTAATTCTCATCAGTCTTCCAACCCAGCAGGACTCCAGTGGGACAGATTAGGGTGTAACAAAGCCAACCATAATGCTATAATAGCCACATTTCCACTGTCAGAACCCAAATAGCCCAGAACCACAATCCTGTGACTCCCTTTCCATTTATTTGGCTATAATTCAGCAACTGTATAATCATAATGGCATTCACGCAACCAAATTTAAACCTGGAAGTAAGCTTAGCGTATGCCAGTGTGTAAAATCAACATCGTTGCTCCCAAATTATAACACCCATAGTAACAGTAATAATGTCTCTTTATATATACATAGTTTTTATTCAATTAAGTTAAATAATTAACACACACGGCAAGGAAACAGCTCCATGTAAGTCCTCTAAAGATTTCTTTAAATATGTTAGCCATGATCAAAGTTCTAAATGTTTAAAAATTGTGGACTACAGTTTGTTAACCAACCTTAACCATCATTAGAATTCAAGGACTTATGAATGAATAGACAAGAATAGGGATGTCCCGGTCCAATCTCAAAAATCGGTATCAGGGCCGATCACAACATTATTTTACTGATCTGTATAGGCTTTATTAAGCTTGATCTTGAGTCCCATCCTCCATTTCCTCTAGGCATCAAGTATCAATCTCTCCTCCTCCTGTAGTACACTTTGTAAATGATGCGATCTGACTCTACAGGCCACCGTAGCAGACACACTTCTTTCTGACTCTTCTGCACAAATGCCCATTCCTGCAAGTCGGATTCAGAACTGGAGCATGAGGGCACGTGATTAGAGTCGCCAACCATCCCATGTTTTTTTTTATCACATTTAATTTTTGAGGTGAGACGGTCAACACCACGATTAGTTTGAGACACACTGCTCTCCCTCAGCAGGGACAGATACTCCATGGCTCCTAGACTGAGAATGCGCTTCTCATTGGTTGTCAGTTCTATTAAGCCAATCAGCAGCCAGAGTTAGTTGTCCATCAGCAGCGCTGAGAGAATCAGGTCAGTGCTCAAAAAATATATAACTTATTTTAGCACCGTGTCTTAAAAAAACTACATTTCATTTCTTCTCCCTCAACACATCTGTGACAACAATACAGCTGACTGACTTTTAGAATTTAAGTAATTATTTATGCACAAAAATAACTTTAGATGATTTCATATAAGTTCAAAAACAATATTAAATTATTTATATGAGCTGTTTGTGAAGAAACCATTTGTTTACTTTGTTATAAAAATTAAGCAGCAGCTTGGATTCAGCCAGTATCTTTCTTAATGCGAGATATTCAGTATTGAGCAGATACACTGGGCTGAGATTAATAACTAGAATGTACTTGAAGTGTGCACTGCGTAACAGTACTATCTAGAAAAATATAAGTATCGGATTGGGACTTGGTATCGGCAGAAACTCAATATTAAAAGACAGCTGCTCTCTGAGGCTTCCTACTACCCTTCAGAGCTCCCGCGTAAGACAATGCTCTCGTTTATGGTTTTTAATCACGTTAATGCCCAGAACATCTCTTCTGGATACTGACCTTCTTCCATTACTACTCATCATTAATTTAGACAGAAAGGAAGAGATTGACCCTAACCCTCCCCCTCCCCTATCCAACCTCTTTAGGCCCTTGCCTTGGACTGACCTCTGCAGATGAGTCCCTCTTTGGTGACTGTCTGCTTGCACACACCGCACTGCTTGCTCTTCTTAAACGTCTTCACCCGGAATGTGTGGGAGTGGACGGCTTCAAACTCATCAGGCTGCAAAAAAGAACACAGTACAGAATGGCATGACTTTGGTGTTGCCATGTAATTACACTCAACTAAATATCTATTTACTTGAATGTAAGTAAAGTTTTATGTTTTCCCTAATCTTGCTGTCTCTTACCCCCAACACCTGGCACAACACAAGCCAATGAAGGCGTCTGTTTGCTAATGTCTTTGTCTGATGTAGTCAGAAAAGAAGCAGTGGTTGGCTTCATTTTCTACAGAAAGCATGTGCTAAACATTATGCTCCCAGCTTGGTAACACTGTATGATGTAGAGACTTAACTAGTGCTAGATCTGGCAAAGGCTGATATTTGAGAAGAAAAACTAACTAGAAATATGAGTGAACAGACATCAGACTTTAGGTTTCCAATTCCCAGAGGAATGAGACCTTCTCTTTTAGCTGATAATGCATTGTGTCTAGGTCGAACTGTAAATTCCCTACATGAAACTAGCAGCACAGGAGATTTTCCCTTTCATCATGTAACATGACTGAAGCAAATTCCTGAAAGCTGCTCAGCCAGATCCAGTGATTTCCAGCTCACTCTAGGAGCACATGAATTCTGACAGGTCTGCTCTGATTTGGCTGGAGAATCGACTGAGCAAGAAAGAGCACTACACACTGACCTCCATCTCAGACCCAAACCAGTTCCGTTCATTGTGAATTTTTGTTATTTGTTATTTGTATATCAACATCTTAAAATAAACAGGGAACCCCTTGTTGTTCGAAATGTATTCCAAAATCCTGTCTAAATCCTTTTAGAGGCAGTCACTATAACAATGAAAGCAGTTAAAGTTGGCATTCACAATAAATAATAATCTGAGAATATTTCTTCACCGTTTGCTAGTTCTCCAGTCTGTTTGTGTATTTGAAACTGATCTAAAGCATTCATGACGCCCCAGTGTCTGTAAACCAATGTGTCTTTGTCTGGTATGCTAGGATTTCTCTCTCTGCTCACTGTAGTAAAGCTTTTAAACAATAGAGAGACATCCAAATGCTGAAAAGCATGAACTGAGATAAGGATATTGCTCCATTCATGCTCCATAGGTGGGTATCATTGACTTATTTTTGCTGTAGATGGTATTACTCTAAATTCGAAAGAGGACTAACTGCATTAAAGTAGACAGACCCAACATATTAGAAGAACTAAACAATTTGTGTTACAAATTAGTTTCTGTGGTAATTCAAACAGTAAATAAAACAGTACAAGTTAAACATCAGCCTCATACAAACAACCATAGATTTTTTTTTTTTTGTTTTTTCCCCATAAACATACCATTTCTTAACATACCATCTTAAAAGGTGTGGAACTTCTGAACATAACAAACCAGAGAACAGTGTTTCCCCACAATCGTATATATATATATATATATATATATGACACCTTTAACTTCTCACCATAAAAATATAAGACTTTGTACCCTGCTGCTTTTTCAAGTGCCCAACTAAACAAAGCAGTTCAGATATTTTCTGGCAGATTCATAAAATCATGACTCAAACATCAACACAGTAGTAAAGGCTTTGTTTAACTGTGAAGTCAGGCAGTTCCTAAGAATGTTTTATTTGGGTCTAGTGCAGCTGTATTCAGGTAATGCTCCCTCCCTCTGTTTCCTTCTCCCTCAGTGGGCATGGAGACAGGAATCAGGCATCTGCAGGTGTGTTATGTAAGCTTTGGGAGTAGATTTGGATCTGGCAGTGTCTGCTGGGACAACCCCCCCGAAAGGACCTCCTATAAAAGGCCTCTTTGGTTTTCCCCCTCCAGACTCACGTCTCAATGTTTCTCCTTTTCTATCTGCTTCCAGCCCTGTTTTTCTGGATGGTGTCAAGACTGAGGAAACAGAGATCATGTCCCCCCTTTTCTGTTTGACTCATCCCATGGCTCCCCTGACCAACGTCCACTGTGACTCAGACCTAATGACATCACTTCCTCTGAGTATTTACTCAGCTGCTTTCCATTTTGAATTTGGCTTCATGTAGTAAACGTCTGCTCCAAGAGTACTCCACCACCTCACAGAGAAGACAAAGAACAGTGAAATACACTAATGTAAACAGTCCCACAAGCACCAGAGAGAGTACACCGAGCAAACAAAAACAAGCATGCTTGATTTCTTCTGAAAAGAAGTGAATTGAACACAGAAACTCAGTTAACCAAGAAAAGATGTAGATGGATGGTTTAAACTGAAGAAAAGCCCTATGACTGCACAACAACTCATTAGATACACAAAGGGTTCGAAATCTTCTCTGCAGCACGCCCTTTCGTAGATGCGTATATTATCAAGACCCCACCTCAAAAACAATAAGTACATATCTATTGCTTTCAGACTCCACTCTAGTTTATTTTAAACAATGAAATTCATACAAATTCCCCTTGCGTACATTGTAGCATTGCGTATATGTACCCCCCAGCATTAGGCTGCAGCAGTTAAATTGCATTCCCTGCAGTGATGGTGCTCCATCTGATACCTCTGGGATGAGTTGGAGTCGCATTTGTGATCCAGAAGTAATCACCCACCTGATTTATTCAATGTTTGTGGCTGAATGCAATCAAATCCTATATACGTTGTAAAGCCTTGCTGTAAGAGTAGAGTCTGTTACAACCTCCCTATTGAATGCCAATACGTTCAAAATAACATCAGCCCAATGAGTGTTATAGTGTTTCCATAGCTCTAAGAACCAAATGGCTGTACTATTTTCTTATTTCCATCATTTCAACAGGCTAGGGTTAGAGAGGTAATGCTAGACTGGGCTGTAACTTGTCCTGTGACTGACACACAGACGACCCGGGCACACAGCATGGAAAAGCACAGGGGTTTTTCCTCAGACAGCGACCATGCCCTGGCGCACACAGAGAGAATTCCCAGACGTGCCGCATCACTCCAACTAATTACCAGCTCATCACAGCATGTGGAAACCTCAAAGCAATGGAGCTGAGACATCTACCCTCGTACAGGCCTAAAGCGTTCCAGCAGAATCTCAACCAATGTGAGTTATTACGGGGACCTGTTAATGTGAACCATTACTCTACGCCCTATTGTAAGTAAACTTGCAGATTAATGAGCTGAGACATGGGTTTGAGCAGGAAATCCCTAAGTCTGGTTCTCACCACCTCAAAAATGCACACAGAGACACAGTTATTTGCAGCAGGGCTAAGAAAAACATACTTTATATTACTATTGAGTAAGTACTATTGAGTGTTCTGCATCATGAAAATCATACCACAGCTAGTACAGAAAAGCAACTTAACAACACTAAGCAACTCTACAGCACCCACCTGGAATATCAACTGCCTACAATACCACAGCTACTATCAAGTTATATCATAATTGAAAAGGGAATTGATTATGCTGTGCCATTCCAGTTGGGTGGGTGTGTAATTGCTAGTGGGAATAGAGAGCAGGGACGGCAATAAGTAGTGTTTGCAGAACACACTATGGACGGACAGGGTGGAAACACATGAGAAGTAACAAGCGTCATCACAACAGTGCAGAGCCGTAGGCAAAATGATGAAAACATTGTGCCAGACAGAGCTTGCACAGCCACCCACCCTCCAAGCACAACTCCAGTATGTCAACTCCCAGCTCAGTGCACATAAACAAACACTCTCAGCCTGCTACATTCTGCCGGGACGCCTCCAGATCCAAGGCTGGGTACAGTCTTTAACCTATGTCTGATTACCTGATTACAACAATGATGCTTTATAAGATTGTGTTTCCTCAGAGTAAACATAAATAACTGGAGGAACTCACCTCTGTCTCAGAAATAAAGGCTGGCATGAGTTGCATAAAATGTGGAGGCAAAGGTGAATTCCCACCCCGGAGGCCAAGTCTGGAGCACATTTAATCTCGCTTCACTGATGAAAAGCACTGCTGTCTCCATAGTGGCTTCTGCTCCCCAGGCCACCTAGCTAGGCGGTTTATGAGGTTACTATGGAAACGCCGATCTTCTCAGCACTCTGATTGAGTTTGATACGGGCACCAGAGAAGTTATAAAAGAAAGATATGTTCTCAAACTAGTAGTTCTCAAACTGCCAGTTCTACATGAGCCTCAAATCAATATACATGAAGCAAAAACACACCTCTCACAGAAGTATGTCTATACGATCTACTCTCTTTAGTACCATAACCAAAGCAAAACCACTTTACTGGTCTGTACAAGGACAAATAACAGCTACAAAATATACGTATACATAAAAGAAGCATGCTTCAGTTTAAAAGTCTGTTATCAGTTATTATTTATAATCAATAATAACCAATATACGCCCTATGATGGACTGGAGCCACATCCAGGGTGTGTTTTTGCCTTGTGCCCAATGATTCCAGTTTCCAGATCCTGAACATGATGTGGTTACAGAACATGAACAAATGCATCTGAAGTCCTCTCAGTATTGAATGACCACTTTAAATTCTCTAAATTCTCTGTTTTTTCAGTCATTTTTATGTGTATTCAGAGCTATGTTCTTCAGTCTGAGGACAATGAATAAAGTTTCCAAACTCAATTATTTAATAAAAAAAAATGAAATAAAATTATATTTTAATAAAAATATTGGATTATTTGGGTATTATAAAGTTGCAGAGGTCAAGCATGATTCATGATATGGATCTTTTTTTAAACTAATTTGGGTTAATTCTGTTTAAAAACAGTGATTCCAAACTTTTGAAGGGCAGTGGAAATACTAAGCATGTTTGGAAACTAAAAAATGGGAGGGAGGGGAGCAAAAGAGGGACTGTAGACAGAAAAATGTCTCAATCCATGTCTGCGTCTACTGAAAGGCGGGGCCTCTGGAAAACAGACCCCTTGTGTTCCTTCATTCACACAGACACAACAGGCAGAGCTCTGAAAGGGCGGAAAGAAAGACAGAGAGAAACCCACAAAGGAAAAAAAAAAGAACAGTCTCAGAATGGCTGATTTCCTCTTGTATGCCATGTGCAGGCAGGTTTGCTGCTCCTTATGGAATGCCTGCAGTGTAAGCACATGTAGAAACGTCCAGGGCCCCTGAGAGACACTGGCAGTAGCCACACAGCTAGAAAACCTTTAGCCAGGTTTCAAAACATCATTCTGGATCTTACAAAAGCCACAGCATACTTTACCATTGTCTGTTAAAAGCCTGGAGTATTTGTTTATCTCCGACAACGTACGTAAACACATCGCCCAAACAATGAAGCTGGACTCCTCTGTTACTGTAATTGTTTCCGGCTATCGAGACAATGCAGGCATTCGGCCCATTTGTGTGTGTGATTGTGGAACAGTGCATGCTCTAGGGAAGCTGCTGAACAGCAGGAGGCCAGGCTCTCCTAACCCCCAGCTTTGCATAAGACCATAAAGTGGAAGGATTTCACCCACGTTCACTTCAGCTCTGAGCCCTGCCAGACATTCAGCCGACAGCAATCCAGCACCCCAAGCTTGGCACAAAGGTCAGGCCCCCAAAACAGGGTGCCAAGAACCCCGATGGCCTTGCAGAATGTACACACTGAGATGCTAAGCTCCTGGGAACTTAGAGACATGGCCCATTCAGCCTGCCTTATACATTCAGCCACACAAAGCAGCCCCTCACCCCAGACACAGCGCTGGGGTGGGATCGGCACACAAACAGCCCCCTCAGACCTCCACTAGAGCTGCTTTCAAGTTAGGGTTCAGTTTGTCAAATCAATTAGATCTGACACACAGATTGACACTTTACTCAACATTAAAACATTTTGGAAATGCTAACAGATGCTTGGCTTTAAAGCAATGATTAACAGATAGATTGTGGCTTTGTCCAGTCAGTCATAGTCACATTAATCAATAAGCTTTATGGCCAAAAGTTTGTGGATGCTGGTTCAACCAACGCTTCTTCAAAAACCAACGGTATTAATGGATAGTTTGTCTTTCTTTTCCAAAGCAACAGTATCCATTAATTCGGCAAGCTTTTGCAGTGGATATTGGAAAACTTTTGTGAGGAATTAATGGCATTTATCTACAAGAACAACGTTGAGGAACTGAAGATGGATGATAAGTTTTGAATCAGAAAAGCCACTTCAGTTCCTCCCAAAGGTGCTGAATAAAGTGTCATCCCTCCAGAGAACACCAACACTCCATAGCTCAATGCAGGCTTTAAACCTCCCTAGGCCATATTCAGCATTGAACATGGTGACTTTATACTTGTAGGCAGTGGCAACAGAGCATCCCATTTCTTTTCTTTGGATATTATACAGGCTGTATTGGAACAGCCAAACTTGTGTCTCCACCTTGAGTGTAACTTGAAGTAGCACAATATAAGAGGTGTCTACAAACATTTGGACAAATGCATATTTTTTAAAAAGCCTCATACAGCTATATATCCAGTGACAGAGCTCTTAAGAACTCACAGCACATCACTACAAGCTTCCAAAATGAATATATGTTTAAGTCTGTATTAATCAAAGTGTGAACCCACTATAAAAACAATGTGCAAAACCACTGGCACTTTAACATATGTACTGTAGACAACACTGGAGAGTTCATCAACCACAGAAATGCAGCCCATCATCCAGCTGTACAATACGAAAACACATGCTGCTGTTTGTTTTCTCTTTTATTAAAACATTTAATCTAAAAAGTAAGAAAAGGGATGTCAAAACCACAATCTCTTCTTTTTTAACATTAAAAGCTCTTTGTGAATTGTAGAACATCAGTGCCTCTCTGAGGTTGCAGGGAGGGCAGTGCTGTTCAGACACAGGACGTCTGGAAAATGTCTGTCTATCAAAGGCCAAGATCGAGCCACCTGCCTCCCACCTCACAGGCTGAGAGTCAGGCCATGAAGGCCAGGGTCATCACCTCTGGTCTGTCACCCTCACATTCATAATGGAGCAGAGGAGGACTCCTCCAATAGACTCCAACCACCAAAGTGCACTTTTATTATCCTCCCAACACCACTGGAGAGGCTGCTGGCTCTTAGATGTGGTGACAATAGAATAACAATGAATCCAGACAGGTGTCTATGTGTGTGTGTGTGAGACAGAGCACATGAAGCTGTTGTAATGCCACCTGGTGACCCTTTTGATGGCTCGCTTTGAACTCAAGCAAAAAAGTTTCTTGACAAACCCATATAAAGCAATCTGTTATTGAAAAAGATACTGCAGATGGAGCTGAGGATGCACTGATGGATTTTAATGCTGTCGATGACATTATATCAGTAACTGTTAATCTATTGTGGATGTGTGTGTGCATTTAGTGAATGTTATAATTCTAGAAATACTAGCTGTCTTATATTCCTCAGACTTTAATGATCAAAGGATTATTATAGCTTATGTTAATTAGAAATTAGTTTAATGAAAAACTGCAATTGCCCTGTGTCTGTGTGGGTTTCCTCCGGGTGACTGTCTGTGAGGAGTGTGGTGTGTTCTCTCTGTGTCTGCGTGGGTTTCCTCTGGGTGACTCTCTGTGAGGAGTATGGTGTGTTCTCTCTGTGTACGCGTGGGTTTCCTCCGGGTGACTGTCTGTGAGGAGTGTGGTGTGTTCTCTCTGTGTCTGCGTGGGTTTCCTCCGGGTGACTGTCTGTGAGGAGTGTGGTGCGTTCTCTCTGTGTACGCGTGGGTTTCCTCTGGGTGCTCCGGTTTCCTCCCACAGTCCAAAAACACACGTTGGTAGGTGGATTGGCGACTCAAAAGTGTCCGTAGGTGTGAGAGTGTGAGTGAATGTGTCTGTGCTGCCCTGTGAAGGACTGGCGCCCCCTCCAGGGTGTATTCCTGCCTTGCGGCCAATGATTCCAGGTAGGCTCTGGACACTCTGCGACCCTGAACTGGATAAGGGTTACAGACAATAAAATGAAATGAAGAGTCCACCGTGTCCCTGCTGCTGGATTCTGTCATTTCTCCTTCAAAAATTGGCTAAAGGGAAGTAACCTCAGCCAGAAGCATTTTATACTTTTTCAGACATCATCTATGATATTTCAGATGCATATATTGGCATCCCCCTTCATATGAGCCTCAGTTGTATGTTTTTAGAAGTCTCTCTTATATTTCTGATTACTTTGATATGTGATGTTCCTGTTATTAAACCTTTTTATTTCTGGATTTTGGACAATGGATTTATCTTCCTTGAAGTTCCCTACCTTATGTTTGTCTACCTGTCTTTTGAGCCACGCCTTTCCTGACACTCACTGGGAGCTAACTCTCAAACTGCTCAACGGATACATCCAGCTAATTCATTCATTATACGTTTCCAAATTATATCGTTTATTTATCTAAAATATGTTGTTCACTGTTTCGGAGCGCAGGGCTATATAAGGCTGTGGTGTGATATACAGATATACCCCACTTGAGAAATGAGCTGAGACACCAGAGGATTACTTGAAATAAGAAGACTGTTGTTGGTTTAGTTTCTGCCTGCTATAAACTCTCTCCACAGCAGTAACTTCACAGCAGAAGGAAAACAATATGTTATTTCAATTTTATGGCAACCTCATGGGTGATCTCTGTGTACTAAACAAGATATGGCTTGACATGTTGGGTTTGGAAGAGCTCTAGGGTTCCGCACAGAGCCCAGATCTCTACCACATTAAACACCTCTGAGATAACTGGAGCACTGATGCCAAACGTGGGCATTCTTCTCCAACATCAATGCCTGATCTCACAAATGATCTAATGGATTCTATGAGCACGGATTTCTACAAACATACTGCAAAAGGCCTTGCCAAAAACTGGAGGCTGTAAAAGCCATACATCAGGGGCCAACTTCAAGTTAACGCAAATGTGAGATGTCAGGTGTCCGCATACTATTTAAAAGGAAATGAATATATGATGGTGTTGCCAATGATTTTACTGTTAGAAATATAAAACACAAGTATCAATGAATCCATCTAGTTTGGAAACTGTAAATATGAGGGTCCATGTATCAGTTTAATTTCACTAGTGAACAATATACTGTGCACGGCTATGTTTGTGTGCCTATTACAAATAGCAGTTTCATCTCCTGGCCGATGAATAAAGGAGCAAAACCAATGTCAAGCAAAACAAACTGATGTCTGATGTGTGTGTCCAAGCAGTAAAATGAGCTTGTGTCCTGCATGCCTTCTCCTATAGCTCACTTCCATTTAACTAATGAAAAGCACACATGCCAGTCTCTCTCTCTCTCTCTTTCTCTCTCTCTCTCATGAAGTAGGGGTTACTCCCTTTGGGGACTCTCTCTTTCTATCATCCTGTCCCTGCAGTGCTGTGCGACCCAGGCTCGGCACAGAGCCAAGAGCACTACTACACACACGAAGGGGAGGAGAGTGAACCCTTATGCATGAGACGAGATGGAGTAGGGAGTAGCCCCTCACACAGAGGGGAGGGAGCAGGGCTGAGAACATGCACGTGTTCATGGGCCTCTGAGCAAGTGAGATTTATCAAAAACACACCTTTATACTATGTAGATTAAAAAAAAACTGGCCTTAGAGCAGGATCTTGCACGGTGATCTGAAAGTAAATCTGATCTAAAAGATCTATATCTGTTGTAATCTGGGAGATGTTTAATGGACCAGTATTGGCTCTATTAGGCTCTTGTGCTAATTGTGTTCTTTACACCGTGGCACATTTAACTATTATCTACATCTTGCAGCAGTGACACGTATTTTCAGAACTCAATATATAGTTTAAAATATAAAGAGAATCTCCCTTCAAGACGAAAAATAGGACATACCAGCGAGGCAAAAAGCAAGCAAGCAAGTCACAGGAGCGCCTCAGAGAAGCACAGAGTGAGCAAGTCAAAGAAGGTCTGTTTGGAATATAAGCTATCATGCTTGCAATCGTCAGATGAACTTACTTGGGGAAATGAGACACAACACAACGCATGTGACATAATGTTCTTCCACATGATTTGTGCAATTACTTGCTTCCACTAGAGTGGATGCCAAATCCCAAACTTGCATAGTGCAGCTTTAAAAAAGATCAGTTCATAAAAGCGGTCCAAGTAACAAATTCAGATTCTACTGAAGCATTTTAATGTAATTGAATTATCCCCATTGGGAAAAAAGTATAACAGTTCTCTGAACTACAAACTGAATCTTGTAAGTGCAGCATCCCAGAATGCTTTCAGCTCAGAACCTGGACTTTTGCAAGATACAGAGACCAGAGCTTGTCCAGAGCAAAGCTGAAATACAGGATCTCAAAGGCAAGAGTAAGTCTGTGGAGGTGCAGCTCCTCATGAAGTCTGTGGCTGAAGAACAGAACAGCTCCCAGCAATGATAGGCCTGTTTCCCCCACTCTCACACATTCCTGCTGCATAAAGTCACAGAGTCAAACTGTTTTCCTTCTGCCCAGGGAGAGAGGGAGAGAGGGAGAGAGAGAGAGATCTGGTGCTGGTTTCCCCTAAGCGCCATCATCACTCACTAAGATGCGAGTGATACTTGCTTTAGCATCACTGTAACCACTTCATGTGTCACATTTCTTCAATCACACTTTGACGAGATCAGACCCAGGCAGCAGAAACACTCCAACTCAGGAAGGCAATCTGCACTCGTAAACAGAAAATCTCAGTGCTTTCACACACATTTTCTTGCCTCACACAAATACGCTAACTCAAATCCCTCATAAATCTCTTAACACCCAAAACACTCACTAATGTACTTACCCCCTCCACCTACCATATAGGTGCACTTATAGCAGTTCTACAGTTACAAACTGTAGTTCATTTTTTGCTCTGCATACTTAGCTAGTCCCCTTTCACCCTGTATTTTTAACGCTCAGGACTCAGGTATGAGTCTATCATATAGAAGGTATTATTTGGTATTATTCACAGTGCCGCTGTGACACTGATGTGGTGGTGGCATGCAGCACTGATGTCTGATCCATTACAGTGAAAAATTTGGCCATTTTTGAAACTTATAGTTGCTTTGCTGTTATTTAATTATCTATCTATCTATCTATCTATCTATCTATCTATCTATCAATCAATTTAGGGCGGCATGGTGGCGCAACATGGAAAGTCACTGTCACACAGCTTCATGGTCCTGTGGTTGTGGGCTGTGAAGAGTTTATGTTCTCTCTGTGTCTGTGAGGGTTTCCTCTGGATACTGCAATTTCCTCCCACAGGCCAAAAACACGCCAGCAGGTGTCCGTAGGTGTGACTGACTGACTGACTGTGTGTGTGTGTGTGTGTGTGTGTGTGTGTGTGTGTGTGTTTGTGTATGTATGTGTGTGTGTGTGTGTGTGTGTGTGTGTGTGTGTGTGTTGCCCAGTGATTCCAGGTGAGCTCCAGACCGACCACAACCCCGAACAGGGTGAATCAGTTACAGAAAATGCATGAATTAATTTATTTATTTGAGTACACCAAATATTTTTTGCTAAAAACTGAAACTTAACAAAAAGCCAATCTTCACAGGCATATCCTACACCTTCAATATGTTACAAGACTTGTTGCAGGGTTTGTGCCTCTGTTTACAAATAAATTACACAGCTTTAATATAAGAATTTTACCACACTGCAAGTTCCCAAACATTCTGTGTCTGTTTTTCTTACTATTAGTATGTGCCATTAATTGTACCACAGCAAAAGAACAACAAAAAATGTGACTTGTGGTAATAAAAATACAGAAGATCAGAGACCCAATCATATCAGAGTAGATTGAAAGTCTCAGCAGGAGTCTACATTTATCTGAACAATAACCTTTTTTACAGAAATGATTTAAGATGTTGGTTACATTTACAGGGCTGGAATATTTCAGACCTTTGATAAAACAACGTGTTATGTTCTGTTGTTTGTCCTGATGTCTGACCCCTAATGCCCATCTCTTGGTGGACCATTTTATTGATGCTCCCACTGTGCTTACAAGCTGTGAGAAGATAAATGTGATTGGCTGAGCAGATTTTAATGAATTGAGTCAAGTGGTGGTGATTGAGCCGCTTGCTGAGGCTGGTTTATGAATTCTGAGCCCCACATAAGTCACTCGTGTAGCTGACTTATATGAAGACACACATGGGCTGAAACCCACAGACATTCATTAAACAGCAGATGTTTAATATCACACCGTCATTCTCAGCTTGTAAAACGTAACATTTTCTCCAACACAGAGATGTCTAAGAGCTTTTATTGAAGGAGCTGAACTAATGAGCCATGACATGGCCCTCTTTTGTGACCTGGCCTGAGGCCATGCAGTCAAAACCTCAGGTTTGGCTCGGTTTATTAGGAAGCACAAGCTTAGCAGATAAAGCTACTGGTCTGATACAGACAAATATGAACAGGAAATTAAATAAGAAAAGAGACAAACTACATGGCAAAGGTTTTTGGCACACCGGCAAAACATTTCATTTCTTCTGAAATTAAAGATCTGTGATGGATTTGTGCCTCGTTTGGGGCGTGCTCCCCTCTTGCGCCCAGTGATTCCAGGCAAGCTCCACTGTCACCTTGAACTGGATAAGTGGATACAGACTATGAATGAATGAATGAATGAATGAACGAACAGGTGGGTTGATTAAATTATGGTGTTAATACAGAGTTTTCCCATGTTTCATGCATCAGTGGATACTCTTCTGAGAAAGCTTTACTAGAAAAGACATGTTTGTGAGGATTTGACTGTAGAAGAAGAGTAGAAGAGAATCCCTTCTTTGCCACAGTATCTGCCTCAAACCCTCCAAGTAGGTTTTGTCCTAGACTCTCTCTCTGGTAACTTTCACCACTTAATGTGGCCAAGAACCACCTACTAACGCAAGAAAACGAATTGGACTGACACACAAATGGACCAATCACAAGTCTGCTGTTTTGGCATGATGCATGAAGGCAATCCTTCAGGTTGGACCAGTAGCAGAGCCTGTACAAAACGATACATGGAAGTGTGTATATGCACATGTGCAGATAGCCAATCAGAATACAACTGGCAGAATCCTGATAGTGAGGCCAGATTAGTTCATTGACCTTATGAGATTCTAGGTCAACTTGTGGCTGAAGCATATGTGACTGAGACTAGTTTTGCCCTTGATCAGGGGTCACCAACAGGCTGACAGCGGTCTGGGTTCAGACCCAGAAGCTGTCCTCTCCAGACATGAACCGATGACTGATAAACTATTGATAACTATTCAATTTTGTTTATTTCTTCTGGTGTACATTTTCTAGCAATTATGTTACAGTTTTAGTGGTCCAGGAATCTTACAGACCAAACCTATGCATTGTACATGACCCGTGACACTACTTAACCAATCAGATCTGTACATTATAATGACTGTTGCGACTTGACTGAATGACACACACAGGGCAGGGGTCCAGACAACACTGTTCTGGGGCTGATAAGCTCTTTTGGGACACTTTGTTATAACAGTGTTGTGTGCGAGTTCTTATAATGCTCAAAAGTGTTTATGCCCCGCCTTTCAGTGAAATAAGCCAATCAGCTTGCTGGTTATGTGACTGTAATATGGAAAAGCAGCAAAATCAACCAAAACTACCAAGACAAGTCATTAGGAACTTTAATTAATGTCCATTTTTTTTTCAAAAGCACTGTTTTATTTTAAAATTTTACTTGAAATGAGAAAACATTGTATTTACATTATATGTAATGTATCATTCTTCCAACTCCATCTGAAAAATGACAAATATTGCTAAAATATACAGTAATACCTTGACTTATGAATTTAATTTGTTCTGTGACAGAGCTCCGAACTCAATTTGTTCGTATATTAAATAAATTTTCCCCATTATAATTAATTGAAATGCTATTAATCCATTACTTTATAAGTAACAAATAAGGTATAAAAATAATAATAAATAATAAAACAGATTGTAAAAAAATAAACTGGTTCTATTAAGTATATTTACCTTGAAGATTTAGATGAAGATGCTGGTGAAGGAAATTGATGGATGAAGTTGGGGTGAGTTTTTATTTTCATGCTCTAACTTATCTGACTAAATGCTACAATGCTACAAAAATCAGCCATATGACAGAGATACTTGCATGGCAAGATAACCACATGAACTGAATGCTTCATAAAGCAAAAACATTGTCAGAGCGACGGCTCGTATCTCTGAAAATTCATACGTTGATTCACTCATAAGATTTCACCATATTGACTTTTACCTACAATTATTTACAGTAATATTATAACATTACTATAATCTGTTTTGAAATTCAATTGTTGTTAACTACACAACATTTTTATATAACTACTAGGCTATACTAGAACATAGTGCAAATGATGATGCTCTAGATCTTTGGCTTGAGGAAATTTTCTGGACCATAATGAATTTTAATTCAATTCCCCTGCTCTATATGTTGCAACTATCTCCTTACCATCTCTCTCCCTCTCACCGTTTCTTATTTCTTTTTCACTGTCTTTTCCAAAGTCTGTCTTACTCCCTTATCTGTCATGTGTCTGTCGTTTTTTTAACCATCATCGCTCTCTTTCTCCTTCTCCCTGACCAGCTCTTACACTGTCCTTGCCTTCTAAGTCTCTGCTGTCCTTCCTACCCCACACCCCCTTCTCTCCTTTTCCTCTCTCTCTCTCTCTCTCTCTCTCTCTCTCTCTCTCTCTCTCTCTCTCATTCTACATATGGTGACCCATACTGCACAGTCTGGCAATATGGGGACTTGCTGCTCCTCTGTGCTTTGATGCATCTGCTGAAATGGGAGGTGTGGCACTGTGCAGTGAAGGGTGTAGAGAGACCCCCTCAAATTACTTGCCCCTAGTTCTTACTAACCACCCATAATCCACACTCACTGTGTGTGAGGTTCCCAAAGAACCCCCTCTCCCCAGTAAAAAACCTCCACTTCCCTGAACCTGGACCTCAGTCTGGCCTGAGAAGAACTAACCTCCCTCAAAAAAAAAAAGAAACCCCCATCAACCGCTCTGTTTTCTTTCACAAGGCTGCTATTCTTCCAGGCACAAAACATTACCCAGCAGGGGCACCTGACCCCTGACCTCACCGTCCCTCTCCTTCCACCTCTCCGACCTCACATCCACTTGGACACACTGAAAACGTCTGACCTCTTTTTTCGTTTCTTCCTCCCTTCCTTCCCCTCTCTCCCACTCTCTCTTTCCCCCTCTCACCTATCCATCTAGCCATCCACCCATTTATCTATCTATCTTTCTACTTCTCTCATGAGGAGGGAAAACCTACATGAATGTTCTGAAATGAGATCTTGGGCCCTGACCCAATGGGGGATTTGATTCACTCCAGGGGAGAGGGAAGGCTATTAGGGAAGCATTCAGGGGTGATAATCAATTGATTTGTGACAGAACACAATGAGATGGTGTCCGTGAAAAAGTGTACATAAGGCAGAATATATCCATGCCATTCAGATTTGTTTAAACACAGCCAGTAAGCTGCCTTTATTCATTAAATTATTAACTGAGCAGTCTGCAGTTTTATGACAGTTAATCAAGTAACACAAGTTTTAAAAACAGATCAAACAAGAAAATGTATTTAGTTGAACAATATCAAAGTCTATATGGGATGGTGCAAAAGCCACACAGCAAATTCTCCATGGGTAAATAAAAATTATTAGTGTTAGCTTAACACTGAGAATGTTAAATTATTACACTAACAGTAAATTTGCTATGCAGAGACCACCCCTTTTATTAATTCATTTTCAGGGATGATTCACTAAGCAAAAGTCATTCATGATGAAAAGGTTCAAGTTCCTGTACAAATAAGAATATTCTTTTATAATCCACTGAGTTTAAGATTATCCTTATTAGCTGAAAATAATTTAACACATCAAGCAGCATTCAAACTAATAATTTCCAAGTTGAAGAGTTCACTGGAGCTTTATTTAAAGCTTTCAAAACTCAGAGAGATTACAAACCATACCTTAAAATAGCAAAAGGAAAATGTTTATGCATGTGTATGCACAAATGCCATACGTATGCTATTGCTCTTTTGTGTGGATTTGCCCCAGTACACCCTGGGGCTGCTGTACAAAGCTTTTGTCCTTCCGCCAATATAGCTGAGATTCATATCTTCTGTCACTGAGCCTGGCATAAGCAGTCCTGCCAACTCATCTAAAAGAGAAAAGTATGTAACAGTACACTACAGATACCTAGGAATGTATACTCATGCAGGAACACAAGCAGAACAATCCTGTACACCTTTTAACATCAACAGCTTCCGCTTTTAAAATCCAAACCAATACACTGGCGCCTTCAGAACAGCACTTTTCCTCAGTCAAACACTGACCATACATTCAGCATTTCAAACAAAAGACAAAAGAAGGGGGTAAAAAAAACAGCCCATCCTCCATCTGAATCTAATTAGGTGTTATCTGGCCCAGTCCAAACTCAGCATTGCCTAAACATTTAGAATATTGGCACTAAAGCAAGGAACGCAAGGCAGAGGATTTATTATGATGAATGTGTTTACTCTGCACATGCATTTTATGGACCACCTACCGCTCTACTGCTCCATCTCCCAGAACTCCCTACAGGTCCTCTCCATCAGTCTATCCCCAGTGGTCAGCACAACAATTCCCATTCAGTCTTTAAGTATGGCACATTGGTTATTATGTTCTGATACTGTGAATGATTATGTGATATGCACCATATAAAAAAAAGGTTGCACCTATATGAGCTTTTATTAAATCCCCTACTAAATTCACAGGCATTAATATGGAGTTGGTTCCCTCTTTGCAGCTGTAACGGCAGGTTTGGATCTCTGTAGATACTGAGTCAGCAGAGCACTGTCAACCTTTACGCACCATGCGCTTCAGCTTTTTGTCCTGTCAATTTGTGGCTGAGTTGCTGTGGTTCCTACATGCTTCCTATTCTCAATAATACCACTGACAGCTGATCATGGAATATCTAATTGAACTGTTGTAATTGTGGCATCCTATCACACCACAATCAAATTTAGTGTGGTCTTTGAAATGATTCATTCTTTCCAAAAGAAATTTCACACCAGACTGCATGGCTAGGTGCTTGATGTATACACCTGTAGTAATAGTACTGAATGATTAGGTCTGGCACATTCATTTTGTCCATATAGTTTACTTAGTTTTGACTTGATTCACAAAGTTTCAATAGTACATGTTCTTAAAGAATGGTATTGTTCAGGTTATTTTATTAATCAAACTGCAAACTATATAAACTTTCTCACAGGTTCAATGTGGGTCATAATATTGAGTTGTATACTTCAAATATGATTTACATCAAATATGATGACTTAAAACTTTTCATCTTCTACAGCTAAGAAAATATCAAGCTCCATGCATGATTCAGATCTAAAAAAAATAAATTACTATCCTTTCAGTTCAAGAAAACTTCTCAACATTATGGGTCTGAAATGATATATAGCTGTGACTGAGAAAAGGAAATGGACAAAGAAGCATATCTGGAAATTAAGCAAATTAAATGCTGTCTTTCTTAAAAAGATTTAATGTCCGAGCTAATATATTAGCATACAATTCTGAGTTGCAAAAGGCTTTCCAATAACTATTCACACTGTAAAGGCTCTGGAGCCCACCAAGCCATGACAAAGCCTTGTCATGATGAGCTATGTGCACATATGTGAAAAATACAGGAATTCTGTAAACTGTCCTTAATGATCCTGCAAAGATTTACTTCAGGAGAACAAGATGTTTAAACCTGACTGCGCTGAAATGTGAAATAAATTACTGGAACAAGCACAGCATACAAACACCATACAAGTTGTATTTTTCTTATGTTTATGTTTTTGGCCCAGCAATTTTTTATTTTTTTTGCTAAGCTTTTCAGCCCAAGACCACTCATGGCACAATACATCAACCTTCTCCCTTCTATTCATCATTACGTTCTCATTCCAGAACTCCCAACATATCCAGCATGCTGCATTCTGTACACCCTTAAATCCTCTGTCAAGCAAAAACTCTCACTCTATCATTTACATGCTGTAGCTGCAAGCCAGGCATAAATCCGTCCTCCGTGAATCAGCCAAGAAAGTAGAGGAGAGCAGCTCCCATAGTGTCTCCAATAAAGCCCCAGTCACAAGCTTAACGCACACACTCCTTCCCACACCGAGAATAGCCGCTTACGCCAAGTTTAAGTACCGTTGGGCTATGGGCTGTTTAGAGGGAAATGTACAGACCAGAGGGACTGTAGATAGTGCATATGAATATGTTGGTATGAGAGTGGAGTTTATTCCCTGGACTGAAACACACTAGGCCTGTTTCCCAGACAGATTACCTCACACCATAAAACAAAGAAACAGTCCCACAGTAAGTGTCAAATCCAGCAGTATGTGCAACAGACCAATGATGGTCCAAATGGTTTTCATTTAACTTTAAGTGGTAAATGTTATTACACATTGTCTGAGTGGCCTTTATGATCCAAAACAAATCATCCAGCATCAGTACCTGACTTCTCGCAGTTGAATGCCAACAAATCCCCACAGAATTGTTCTAATTTATGGGTTACGCTTTCCTGAACCTGTAGGAACTGATACTTCAGGACAGGACTGATAAACTCTCTATAAATATTCTTCATTTCAGACGGAATGTTAGATGAATAGAAATGAGTAGCCTCAAGTATTTGGCCACAGTGTATATGCATTTTTACAAAGGTTAACTTTCATGTGTTCACACTCAAACAAGGAGTTTGTGCCACAGTAGAAGACAGCTAATCACGACAGGCTTTAACAATAGCAGAAACAATATGAGTAACAGGATATGAAGTAAAATAAATAAAATGTATTACATTTTATTTTTCTATATAACCATCCTTAATTCTAAGCACTTGTTGTAGCTAGCCCATTCCCTGAAAAATCACATTTGGTTTTTCAGAAAACCCCTTTTCACAGAGACCTTTCTTCAAACTAGGGAACAAATTAAAAATCCCTCCAGGCTGTAGGGTGTAGGACTAATGCCCTGGATCCACAGTCACCCCCAGGACGATGCTCTATTTTCATCAAAATAATGCTGTTATTCATAATAGTTTAGTTGTAACAATACGAATGTTTTAAATGCGCTGTTTTATTTCTACACCCTCAGAAAGTGTCACTTCCTAGAACAATTACAAAATTACCTGCAGGATTAGTTGATTATATCCATACAGAGAACATACAGAATGCCCCTCATATGAACCTTTTAAAAATAAAAGTGCTATGGGTCAAACAGGGTGCTATGGGTCAGGCCCTTCAGATACAAAAGCTCTGCAACCTGCTGCATCCATTCTTCAAGGAGATGAGTCTGGGTCCATCCACACTATATTTGCCCTCTACGTATGGAAAGGAGGGCTGGAATGTGACCCCTCCATTCACCGGGCTCATGCGAAGCAGTCACCTGCTTTTCATTTAGTAAAGAAATGCTCTCAGGGCATTCCAATTTCTCTCTCTACACCGCACCCCCCCCACACACACCCCCTTCCCTCTGATCCCACATGTATTTAAGGTGCATTTCCTTCAGAGGGAGTGGATCCTGGGAAGGAAATTACCCAGTCATCTATAAGTCCACAGAAAAATCCTGCACTTTTCATAGTCTATTGGGAGCAGTAATGGGGAGATTTGGCTGGTATGTCCATCCCTTTGGAGCCAGAGATTTAACACACCCCCCCAGAGCGGATCAGCAGCACGTTCAAAGTGAGAGCTTTGTGTTTATAAACAAAAAATAAATCTATACTAAAGAAGTCCATAGCTATAAAACCAAATGCAAATGCAGTTTCAGCAACATTTCTGATCGTTCCTGTTTTTGTTCCCTCACATCCAGTGGCAAGCAACAAAAAAAAGATCTTTTCAAAGGAAAAAACTCTTCAAGCACAATCCATACAACTATGACCACAGACAAAAAAGCAGCATAGATCAGAATCAAAGACTGACTAAGCAGGTTTATGCTGATCTAGTGTTGGTTTAGCTACTCACCCAGTCATCATCACACCAGCTTTCAAAATAAAACAGATACTGGGTTTGCTATCGGTCAACATATCAGCTTCTCTTACTACTAACTACTGGAGCTGGTCTACGTTTTCATTTTTCTAGTTGAGAAGGCAACTTACTCTTGGTCTTTTCATTAGTCTATGTAAGATAAGTTAGCTATTAGATGCTTGGTTTTCATTACTACCTGTGCTTTGTAGTGTAAATTCATACTTTGTAAAATAAGCTTTGAGGAAAAGGGAAAAAAGTCACTTTATAGCAGTGAAACAAAAGAGTAATGATTAGATCAAGAAAGGCATTCCAGATGTATTACATTACAATAATGGTATTTCATGGCACATGCATGGTTTAGAAGAACCATGTCCAAAGGCTTAATCATGGCCATGTAAGGCAGTCCATAAAAAAGATACACATATTACCTCTATGGACCCCTAAAATCTTGGCTAAGGTGCATGCTTTTTGGAGTCAATCAGAATGGATGTTTATCAAAACCAAATACAGCTCTCTTTCTCTAGCCTTGGTGACACAGAGGCCCAAGAAAATAAATAGTGCAATGTTGTGCAATGAAGGATAATTAAGGCATGCCTATAAAAACAAGTATCTAAGAAGGTTTCTCACCATTTTGCAATTCACTGCCAGTGCTTTAGGTGCTGTTAGAAAAATAAATAAAACTACATTGCTTGCTTTCAGCATGACCTTATATGTCCAATGCTACAGCAGGTTTAAAAAGGCCTCATGATCTCAATAAAGAAACACCATCCAGTAGTCAAACATCTTCTGCACTAGACCAGGACTCATGAACTTAAAAATCATGAGCTCTATTTCACCTAGAATCATCATTTTTCCTTAGTCGATGACACATTCACTAAATCACAAGTAACACCTGGAGAACATGGTCAAATGTTCACCCCGTTCTATGAACAAGGTCAATAAACACGCAAGAACCAAAGTAGGACTTCAACCACACACTGACATTTATCACAGAGGAAGAAAAAGCAAATGCCAAAAGTTCCTGGGAAGAGGAACTAAATTAAGTGGTGAGCTTGATGTGGGTTTGAAGTGGAGACTACAGCACATGTCCAAATAAACTCCCTCTCCCACTAAAGCTATATACTGTGACCAAAGTCGGAAGATAAAAAAACAAAAAGAGAATTCAGGTTCAACATACCTGAGCAGCTGTTTCTGATTTAGAGTGGGATATGTGGTTCAATGTCAGTTAGTCCTAAAGAGTGCCAACTCTATGGGAGCTTGGGCTAATGGAATATTAGCATAATCATATTACTGATCAGTGCAGTGATGCCAGAAAGTTACTGAGAGATTGCACTATTTAGAGAGAAATGAGGCCAAAAATGTTGACTGAATAATCTGAAGCTGTCAACATTCATCTGCAAGCAAAGATTTCCAGGGACATATTTAAAGAACCCACCAGATTTTTTTTTCCCTTTTAATATTTTTAAAATGTGTATATTGTAGTGTGTATACACTCAAATACGTCTCATGAATGAAATAAGCAGTCAAGGCCATGGCTGAGCATGTCAGCTTTGAAACCGTACTGTTCGAAACAATGCAGCCAGGAACTAACTTCTTGGAACCTGCAGAGTGGGGCTTTCACGCTACAAGAAATCTACAGGAGTGTACATTTCCATCTAAGCCCCTTTAAAAAAAAGGGCTTTTTTTGTTTTTGTTTTCTTGGAAATAACTTCTAAAAATGTCATTCTGGTGAACAGAGACGAGTTATAAGGGGGTTAGTCAATGTTTAAACTAAACGTACATTCCTTAAAATCCAGGTGAATGTACAATTCAGTTTCCCTCTCTCATACGTACATTAAACACTGCTTTCAAAGCAGTCCCAAACAATGTATAGTTTTCAACAATAAGCCTCCAAGATTGTAAGCTCATATAATCAGACATCTTTGTAAAATATGGTGTAGCTGCAGTGTGGAAAGGTTTATAACGTTGTGGTCTGTGTCTCACATTACAGCAAAAACCGAACATGTCCATGTAAGGAAAATATCCTTCATAATGCTGTTAAGAAAAATTTTTTAACCAAAATAAGCATCGAGAAAACTTACACTGCTGGAAGCATGTCCATATCTAGTAGACACAAAAAAAAAAAAAAAAAATCAGGGAGTGGTGTACTTTTTTTTTTTTTTTTTAGATCTTTTAGACACAATGTGCAGGCGTACATCTGGTCCCATGTCAAATTAAATATTACATTGTGCAGTAGGGGCAATGCGACTATATTTAGTTTTATCATGATCAATGACATCACATCAGCCTATCATAGATAGCACATGGTTTCATTAGAGAAAGACTTGTGTAATGTAAATCGCTGAATAGAAGACCCAGTTGGTTTTTGTGGGGGTTACGTTTTGTGTATATCAACTCTAAATTAAGATTTATGATTCATTTTGTATCATGAAAATGTGTTTGAGCATCATGACATTATAATTTTGCCATCTCACATATCCCCTTCTTATAAATTCTCTAGTAATAATGTGCAGATCATTTGTAGACACCTATGAGTGCTTGTTGCTACTTTAATGTGCACCCACAGTTAATGGAGAGAGCTCAAACTGTCAGTTTGTATCATATCCTGGGAAAAGTACTGCTAACAGAACTGAAATGCTCCTAAGCAGCTACACAAGACCTTAACATCACTATACTCAATACCAAGCATGGGATAGAAGGATATGAACTGGTAAGCAGCTGTGGAGTAATGTAACTGAATTATCTGGATTATGGAGCAATGCAATGGAGTGACACGATACGGAACGATAACTTCACAAAAGTGTAAATTCTGCAGAAGGCAATTAAAGTAGAAAACACAGAGGACAATAGCCAAGTGGGAAGAAATAGTTCCAAATCATATCTCCTAAACTAAAGTTGAAACGTCAGCCATGAGAAAAAACAAGAGAGCACTCTTTCAAGGGGGCCTCCCTCTCTCAAAAAATGTCATGTAGGAGGTCGCACTTAGGGGCCTGGATACCCCATACCTTCCAAAGGTAATTACAAACAGATTTCAGCACCTCATCTATTCTTTGCTTAAGTTACTGAGAGTGGTCATTTCTCTCCCACACCTTGTGTCAATCAAAGATCTGTCCCATTATCCAGACAGTTGCATAGAGGGCCTGTAGGCCTGCATCTGCCAATGTATTCAGCTCACTTTAAAGTGTGGCCTTCAGCCCCAGTGGACGTCCCATTTCTGGAAACTCAAGGTAAGCACATGGCTGTTCTATCCATTCCAACAAAAGGATACTGTTCTTTTTTTTTTTTTTTGTGGGAGAAATTTACATTTCCCTAAACAATTTGGCCACACCTTTTTAAGCTTTTGTGACAGCAGTAGGTTCACACAAGCTATTTCATGCTTTGTTTATTTAAAATAAAATGCTCGATATAAAAAAGCCTTTCTTTCTTATGAATAAAACACTAAAATCACATCAAATAACACCCCCAACAAAGAGAAAACAAGCCAGCAGCGGAGAATAATAATCTTGGGTTCAGCAATGATGAACACCATATGATGCACATCCAGGCATCCCCTATAAGCCCCAGGAATCACTGCCAAGACTTTAATGAACATCTGATGAGTGACAGGAACTGCTTAAGAAGAGCATAAGATGCATCTCATAGCCTCTGAACTGCCTCTGCTCCTCAGCCAACAAACACTAAGCCTGCACAGTCCTGGAGACACTGTACGCTTGTCTAACACTGGGTGAGGCATCCTAAACAAACGTTCACATTCCTAAACACATAATGAAATAAGGACCTGGTAGAAATACAGCATTCGTTAATGGAAGGTAGCTTGTCAAGTCAAATTATTTGTTTTTTATTTATAAGTGAAATTATCCTCGACAGAGATCAAACTAAGATTTAACATGTGGGGAAAATGGTCAGCTTTCACAAGACATTTTTATTGTAATTTATTTTGGTGAAATTTGCACAACATTGAACATTAAGGGGGCAGCACAGTGGTGCAGCAGGTAGTTTCGCAGTCACACAGCTCAAGGGACATGAAGGTTGTGGGTTCAAGTCCCGCTCTGGGTGACTGTCTGTGAGGAGTTTGGTGTGTTCTCCCAGTGTCCACGTGGGTTTCCTCCAGGTGCTCCACTTTCCCTCCCACAGTCCAAAAACACATGCTGGTAGGTCGATTGGCCACTCAGAAGTTTCCATAAGTGTGTATCACCCTGTGAAGGACTGGCACCCCCTCCAGGGTGTGTCCCTGCCTTGTGCCCAGTGATTCCGGGTAGGCTCCAGACCCACCACAACACTAAACTGGATAAGCGGTTACAGATAATGAATGAATGAATGAATGAATGAATATTGAGAATAATTTCTGTATTCTGCTATTAAAATCTGAAATAATTCTGAGAGTAAAGTTTGAAAATTCTGAGAAATAGTCCCTGAGTTTAAAGGGTTAACATCCATGTGCAAAAGACAGCAAAACAAAAATTAGGAGTGTGAGGGAGAGACAGTGAGAGGAGACTGGGGAAGGTCAGAGAGGGGGGAAAAGGGGGAGCAGGGAGTGAAGTATGACAGACCTTAGGCAATAAGAAGAGGAGATGGCTGGTCAGTAAACAGGACGGGACAGGCGAGGGTATTCTCTGAGAGGGTCTGAGAGGGTTTGTAAAATTTTTGCCCCTGTGCTGAAGTGTCTGGGGGCCAGGTGCCCAGTGAAGCGTGTAGAGGACCACACCTCACTGGGGGGCATTTTGTGGAAGTCTGAGTGGGACTAGCATCATAAATCACCTGGCTAGAGTTAAACAGCCTTTTATGTTGACAGATGAAGTGGAAGAGCTCCCTGTGGACTGTAACTCAGAGTTTCACTTTTCATTGTGCAATCTGATACAACACTTTATACATTTGTTACAGGCAAAGCCCATCAGATCTGTACCACTATAATATATTTGCAATGTGCTGCACTTTGTTATATTATATTGCATTGCATGCTGCTATATTAGATCTAGTTTTCCATTCTTCTATTGTTTTATCAGTTTGCTGCTCATAGATAAATTAAAGTTTTTCTGCAAGCACTGTCCGAATTAATCCGCCAAAGGTACCCTCTAGTGCTAACATCATTAATATTTCTGGCATCACTAGTGTGTTTTGCTTAATTTAGAGCGGGTTTTATCAAGAGGATCATCAATGGGATTCTTACATTCTACAAGCTGTACTTGAGCAAGATTTCACTCCCAGTCATAGCAACATACTGAATGAGAAGCTGGGTTTAGGCTTGAACTATGGCTGTTTAAGTGTATCCAACTAGGAAAATGTGTTTAAAATATTAATGGCATGTAAACATTTTCCGTATTAACGTTTTCACAGGGATAATTAGACACCTGCAATGATAGATGAGTTAATAAATGTACTTTATTTGTCCAAAAGAACAGCAGATGCATGCAACTTGTATTTAGTATTGTGCACAGACATAGGTTCTAGTTTCATCCAATTCTTTGATCACACATTTGACCAACATGGTGATTCTGATCTACACAAATACACACACAGTATACACACACACACACACAGTTGCTAACATACTAGCTATCCAAAACCAGATGTTACAAATACAATGAGCCAGAGGCTGAAAAATGAGTGAATACATCTGATGGAAGGAATTAACATTAAACAGAAATATATTAAGGTGAAAGTCTTCAAAGGTCTGAGATTCATTAGCCAGAGGGCTGAAAGTGAAAAACAGTTTCCACAGACATATAATCAGCAAATCACACATAATTCGGTTATACCTACGATCCCTTATCCTTGACAATGTGCTGACTGCCTGATCTGGACTGATCTGGATAATGACAGACAACCGCATGTTAACTTTAGGCAGGGGAAGTCTATCACTCCACAAGTGGAAATGCTCTGGGCCAATCTCAGCATGAATTTCCACCCAGCCTTTGCAGCAGGGTCCCTGGGCTGCAGACCAAAACCAAAACAAAGCAGTGCTGCAGTGACCCTGAGCCTGCATGTTTACTCTAGACTGATTTAGTGTAGGTTAATGGACATTGATCATCCCATTAAGCTCTTTGACCTCTTGACAACTTGGGGATTGAGTAGTGCGTCAATATTTGCTTTGGTCCAGTGGCAAAAAGCCTATCTGTAAGTAACAGCTTGTCTCAGAGATCTCTGTGATGTAAGAGCTGTATACAGCGTGCTTGAGCCTGGAGATTTTATCACTGACCTCACAATTGGTAATGACACAAGCTGTCCTCTACCTGGTCAGGACATTTTACCTGCAAAACAAAAGTGTTAAAACACCTGCACGTTTTTGTAACATGCGCAGTTTTCCACTCGTTGGGTACTTTTCACCGACATCTAAATGACCTGAGAGACTTTTCCTGTCTTTCTCACCCAAGAGCCTCAGATAGCTCATGTATTATTCAGAATGTTTTGAGGAAATGCGTTCTCAAATGTTCCTCTACCTACAGGATGCAGTTCTAACTATTTCTACTCTATTATGTAAGCAACCTCTTATATGTTCTCCTCCGTCTCTTCCAGGTACGAAGGCACTTTACATTCACTGTTGTCTTTCATCGCCAGGCAGTCAAATCCAACACTTGCCAGATACAGTCTTCAGGTTGGCCAGGGATTTCCTTCAATACCCTGTTAGCATATAAATCACATCTGTTTTATTTCGCATGTCTGTTTCCTGCATCTCCTCGATTCTGTATGATCACATCTGCAGCTGCATGCCCCAAGTCCTTTCATTCCTTACTCATCCTGCCCGGCAGGTTCTCACACTGCTTGAGGCAGCATAGGTTTAGCAGCCTAACCCCTTAATCACAGCCCCCAAGGGGGAGTACTGAAAATACTCTGTTTCTCTATCCAGTCAATCAGTGACAGGACACTGGGCTTTTAGATGGGATTTGGGATCTTTCTCCACTCCATTCTCAAAAGGAGAATGCTAATTAAAAGAGCAGGGGTCAGGCGAGATCACCATGGCCCATCAGACCATAGAGAATGAGAGAGAGAGAGATACAGAGAGACACAGAGAGAGAGAGAGAGAGAGAGAGAAGGAGGGAAGCGAAAGAAACCATACCACAGGGGATGTGAGTAACCCAGTGAAAGTAGTTGTGCAGAACTTTTGCTTCAAACCAGTGCACATTATGAAACTCATTCATCTTGCTTAAGCAAATGTTGTTCAGCATTACCGGTTCATTAACATTAGTTACAAAGTAGCATTACTAGAAATATTAGTTATGTGAGTGTAAGAATGCAGTATTATAACATGATGTTGAAATTATCCTGGAAATCTGCCCCCCCATCTGGAGTTTTAACATTTGGCTTACCCAGAACATGCAGGACAGGCAGACCCAGGTGCGCGCTCGGCCAGCCAACGCTGCCGGCAAGCTGAGGGACACGGAAGGCATCATGAGATCACACTGACCCACTCCTGATCAGGAGCAGGATTCTGGACTACTCCGCTGAAACCTGGCTCAAGAATTCCCCACTATTCCACAGGAGCAAGCAGAGAATCCCAGACCAATCCACAAATTACAGCTCTTCTGTGCCTCAAATCCATGACACGATGTGGAGAGCATGAATCAACTGCTGCTGCTTCTCTCTCACCCTCTCTCCTTTCATTCCCCTCTCTCGCTCACTCTCTTATTCAATCTGAGCATGACTTGGTCCTTCCCTCTCTCTCTCTCTCTCTCTCTCTCTCTCTCTCTCTCTCTCTCTCTCTCTCTCTCTAGTGAAACTCACAAAGCTTTTGGGGTCATGCAACTCAGCTCCACAGGAGCAAAGGGGGAGGTGACTGCAAGGCCCTTTATTTATCTCCATCTCTCCCCTCCCCATATTTTCTTCTTAGCCCCTCCTCTACCCCTCTCTCTGTCTCTCTCTCTCTCTCTCTCTTCTTATTTTCATTCACTCCCTCTACCCCCTGTGTCCCTCTTTGGGCTCCCCCATTCCGAGCTTTTCTCTAAGTGTGCTCACTCATGTTTGTGCTAATGTCACTTTAATTTTTATTAACTTTCTCTCTCTCTCTCTCTCTCTCTCTCTCTCTCTCTCTCTCTCTCTCTCTCTCGCTCTCTCTCTCTCTCTCGCTCTCTCTCTCTCTCTCTCTCTCTAACCCCCCCCCACACACACACACCCTTTCAGACTCTCTGCTTAGCCACATGGCCACTCTCTGTCCCAAATTATTCCCTCTCCCACTGAAACATCTGCAAATCTCCTCTACAGTCCTGGCCGCCTTTTTCTGTCCCAGATATAAACCATAAGGCACCAGTGCTATGTTGCTTTTTTTTCCTCTTTTTAGGGCTTAAGGCAGCCATCAAAGGCTCGTCCAGTCCCCAATAGCTAACAGACAAGAGCAAAGGGCTGTAAAAAGGAGAATGACTTAATTAGGACCTCAATCCATCAGCCCTAAACTGGGCAGCACATGAGAAAGGTGGTGGGGTATTCTGTGCTCTTCCTCTCTCTCTCTCTCAACCCCATAGCATTTACTCCTCCTCAGTCTGATGAAGCCGCCCTGCATTCCCTGGCCTTTAATTCATCTGTCCAATTTAGGAAACAGGGTAATCACTTCAGTGGCTAAACCTGCACCCCCAGTTGGTCCCCCAAGACCTGGCAAAAAATTCCTGGATTAAAAGTGCTGCTTGGCAGAATGCCTCAGAGCACCATCTTTAAGACACAGCTCACTCACTGAGGTATGTGCGGACCAGATTCCAACATTGTTCTCATGGAGGAGTTGTGATTTAATAAGTACACTGTTACAGTCAGTGACGTTAATAATTACAGCTAGACTTATTTTTTATTATTTTTTGATAAATCATTAAGATATTTTATGCTCAAATTTATGAAATTTAAAATGTTTAACCTTTCTGACATTGTGTTCTTGCATTCTGGAATAAGATGTTTGATTCCTCAAAGGAGCACTGAAACCACCCAGAGATTAACCTACGGTAAACTTCGAACCCAGGCCCCAATGGCCCTTGAGCTGTGTAGCAGTGCCACCATCTGTCGCACCACCACTTCCCCTAGCAATGTTTAAGAGGAACTTAAATATATTTGATTGTCTTATAAACTAAAGTTTTAGAATAAATTAATCAAAAACACTACTTTTGGCAGCTACTGGTCCCCAGACATCACACTGAGGGACATAAGTCTTCAGATATAAATAAGTCATAGGGCCTATATTAACCCATGGAACATCTGGTGTATAATTCAGTCAGATTTTAAATTTAGAAAGTAGTTGGTAAATAGGAAGACTCATAAAATCATTTCTAGAAAATGTTTGTGATATCACAGTAAAAGCTTTCTATAAGGCATCAAAACATGCTTAAATAACAATAGCAGAACTCTGTTAGGAGCTATGTAGAACCATCTAAAAATATCTTTAGAGGACTACGTATGAAGGGTTATACTACATTGAAGAGCCATGTGAGTGTGCAAGGGACCATCTATGCATTTACTTGGTAATTCATACTTCTCTATATGACTGTTTTTTACTAAAGAACCATTTTAAAGGTTGTCTGAAAGTGTACATGGAGTTTAAGCAAAAAATAAAAATAAAAAATAAAACAATACCTGTTGTTTTGTTGAAAGATAATTTCCTGCTTAAAGACGTAATATGTGATATTGCTAATTCAATCCCATACTCAGACTCAATTAACAGCCACGCTCTAAAAACAACATGGAATTTGTTCTCAGTGGCGGGAGGGGTTAAATCTGGAATTAAATATCTACAAATCTAATCCAAAAATAAAAACATCCATTTGCTCACACAACACATGTCGTCTGGAATCAAATATGGATCATGCATTTATAAGTAGCCTTTCCTAGAATGAATGGTGACATGGAAGAGCTGGCTCAGTATATACAGTAAATAGCTCTTCACTGCTCTATGATTTCAGCCTCTTGTAGATACATAGATGATAACTGATAGCATGGACTATAACAGACAATGTCAGTTGCGATGTGGCAGGTTGCTTTCTCTGTCCAAGCCCTGAAGTGAGGAAGATGAGGGAGAAGGACAAAAGGTGACCCCAGTCTTAAACAAAACAGTGCCTGCCAGGGGCAGGAGTTTTTGCCCCACAGCCCTAATCAATCCTTTTATGAGTGCCACTTCACCCGACAGACCAGCTAAATATAAACCCACAAACAGAGCTCTGCGGATGCACTTTCACCACATGCTATTTTCAGTAGCATCATCAGATGAGAAGCAATAAAATATGTCGGGCCTCCTCCAGCCGCATCACCTCAGAGGAGATCGGGGTCAGACAAGAGGGAGACAAGAGGGAGAAAGTGGGGGCATGAGCTGTTTAATCAAGATGCAGAAAGAGTGATTTAATCTAACAAAATGGTTATAAAAAGATTTTAAAGTACATCTGGACAGAGTGAACTAATTCCACCCCTAGAAAATATTAATGTAACATCTACCTTGCTCCTTCTTCCTGTGCATATGCACGCTCTCTCTGTATCTTTTTATTAACTGTGTATTTTTAATGCTGTGTTGTATGGTTTTAAAGGGTGAATTAGATAGTACCAAAGCTGCAAATCACTTTTGTTAAATGTCTTTCCTATGAGAGAATGAGTGCCTGAATAAATGACTGGAGTCTTGTGCTTGTGTGGGTTTTTGTAGCCACCATCAGTGCAGAGTGTAAACTACAAAGCTGGAGTGTTTACCTTTTCTCATGCAAGATGACTTACATAAAGCAAAGCCAGAAACATCAGCTTGAAACAATTAGGGATGCAGAGGCCACCCCAAAGCTTTGACTTGCTGTATTTTCAAGCTAAATGCTGTAACATCAAACAGGAAGAAGGTCCATGGATTGTGCTCCCTTTGGTCTGTTTCAGACAAGATCAGGACATGAATTGCAGGGAGAGGATGATATATGCCGGAGCAGAGCTGTAGCTGTAGTGGGGGAGCTGTTTATTGTAACTGTGCAGGGTTTGGCAAATAAGAGGTAAGAACAGAACAGAGTTTGATTCATGTTTGCTAAACTAATGTAGTTTTTTTTTCATTTGATATAACCTTTAAGCCTATTGTTATCATGTTTGATAGGTAATTAACAAACAAATAATGTATCTATTTTCTATTCTAGATGAACACTGAGCAGATTGATCCAGAGAAATGGGTTAAAGGCTCTGTCTGTGTTAGGGAAATACAATAAATATCATATTGGATGGAATCATAAAAATTGGAATGATTCTGACCTCCAAAAATATTTATTTTTCTCCTTCAAGAGCACAGCTCACTGCTGCAGCACAAGCACACTGTCAAACTCAAATGATGATATGCACAAGAATTAGTGGGTGACAAAGTTCTGTTACTGTGTCAATGCAATAGAAAATCTGATACTAAGCCCTGATGGTTGTACTGTGTACTGTGTAAGTGACAGACCTGGCCACGTATTAACAGTGTTAGCTTAGCACAGTGTACTGGTTCAGTGTTTTCTAGATATACAACTCACAATTCATCACTTTTGAATTCCATACAGTCTGTTTTTTTATTCAAAGGTGAATTCTCCTTATGTACATTTTGAATTATTACACTTTTAAAATATAGAAAACATCTGAGGCAGTTTGATGTAAACTGTTCTGTTCTAGGGCGGCACGGTGGCGCAGCAGGTAATGTCACAGTCACACAGCTCCAGGGACCTGGAGGTTGTGGGTTCGATTCCCGCTCCGGGTGACTGTCTGTGAGGAGTTGGTGTGTTCTCCCGGTTTCCTCCGGGTGCTCTGGTTTCCTCCCACAGTCCAAAAACACACGGTAGTAGGTGGATTGGTGACTCAAAAGTGTCCGTATGTGTGAGTGTGTGTTGCCCTGTGAAGGACTGGCGCCCCCTCCAGGGTGTATTCCCGCCTTGCGCCCAATGATTCCAGGCCCAATGATTCCCGCGACCCTGAATTGGATAAGCAGTTACAGATAATGAATGAATGAATGTTCTGTTCTAGAAAAATATCAAATGTATTCACATTCCATTCAACGGTGGTGATAGAGCTTAATGCCTTCAAGTGCTTCATCACAAAGTTATGAACATTGCCTGATATATGAAACTTTTATATGTAGCCTATTTTTTTTGAGTATACAATATGTCAAATACATTCATGGTGGAGCGGTACATGCAGAGAATTTAGCAAAACAGACCCAAAAAAACTTGTTTCCAATTTACCACTATTCTACAATAATCAACATTACATAGAAAAACGTCTTTTTGGCTAAACTGTATACCTATTGGTGGCACAGCATTTAGTGTCGCAGTCACACAGCTCCAGGATCCTGCAGTTGTGGGTTCGAGTTCTGTGAGGAGTTTGGTGCATATTGTGCGTTTTCCTCCGGGTGCTTCGGTTTCCTCCCACACTCCAAAAACACACGTTGGTAGGTGGATTGGCAACTCAAAAGTGTCCGTAGGTGTGAGTGTGTGAATGAATGTGAGAGTGTGTGTTGCCCTGTGAAGGAGTGCTGCCCCCTCCCGACCTTGTGCCCAGTGATTCTGGGTAGACTCCGGACCCACCACTGAACTGGATAAGCACTTGATAAGCATATATATATATATATATATATATATATTCATTCATTCATTATCTGTAAGCGCTTATCCAGTTCAGGGTCACAGTGGGTCCGGAGTCTACCTGGAATCATTGGGCGCAAGGCGGGAATACATCCTGGAGGGGGCGCCAGTCCTTCACAGGGCAACACACACACTCACATTCACTCACATACTCACACCTACGAACACTTTTGAGTCACCAATCCACCTACCAGCCGGAGGATTATCCAGCACTACAGACTCTCTCTCCAGCATCAAGCTGTTTGAGCATTTCTCGTCTTGTGATTTGCTCCTTCACTACGGGTGTCTGGACTGATCTTTTTGTTTATTCTTTAAACATTACAGTACAACAACTACTTACTATATTGTCGCTGTCCAATTTTTAAAAAATGTATCTCCATTTTAGTGGACAGCAGCTGTCCTTCATATCGTGTGAAAGTTTCATGCGGAATGAGCCAATAGGAATGCTCCAAAGAAAATCAAAAAAGGAACCTGACATGGTGGTGGTGGTGGTGTGGTTCTGTGTTGTGCTGGTATAACTGGATCAGACACAGCACTGCTGCTGGAGTTCTTTGAAAATTGGAATTCATCTTCTTAAACTAGCACTGAGCTGACACTGTGTTCTACCTACAGAGGGTTAATAAGACACAGATGGTCAAAGGCACAGCAGTTTACAAACTTAAAAATACCAGTGATTTCACACAGTAACCTGTGAACCTACCGCTATAAGTAACTATCTAGAACGGCTACATTTTGTTCATTTTTAATAAATGGTCATTTTAAAATGTGTATGTGGGATTCTAATTCTAAATTCAAAATTCTAAACATCTTCAAGCCATGAAAACACACACTTGGACCTGACACCTAGCATTAAAGATATCAGCTCATTAAACTACACCCAACACTGCACTGTAGTGCCCAGTTGTGGGGAACAGTGAAAGCAATTTTTAAGCCATGCTTTATGAAGAATTGATGATTATATTCACACTCTTGGGTTAACTAAAATATACTAAAAAGATTAAATATAATTTAATGTGATTTCAAAATAGAAAGCTAATAAATAATTGCATATATAGCTACAGGAGGTAGAAGTAACTTATTGCATCTTTAAAACTGTGGTACACTGAGCCATGGGGCTGCGACAATAAAGAACATAAGAACATTTGGGCCAAGTGCAAATAAGATACAAATTAAACACTGATCATTAGCCCCTCTGGAAAGTATCACATTCCAAATCGTTTTTCTGTCAGAGACGATGAGCATCATTTAAACCATACAAGAGTAAGTAGATTCAGACTTAAACTGTGCAGTACATTGCAAGAGCCTCCTTACAGACAGAGCACTTCTGTGGCCACCCCTAGTGGTCAGTCATTACACTGCAGGTCACCAACTAGAGCTTCTTCAACTTCTTTTTAATCACAACACCATAAAAACCTATTTTACAGTGAATTAATATGTTACGTATTTTGGGGGGAATCTTCCTATAGAAGATACAGCTGTTCTTGATGAAAAACTACCAAAGAAGCACACACCTAATTAAGCATTCCTTAAGGAACATTTATGGCTCTCTCGGGAATAAAACACCCCTTAAACTGCAGAGTTCATTTTACCCCATAAATATAATACATTCATTGCCTTCCCTTTCCGAACCAAAACCAGCTACACTGAGTTATGTTACCAGATCATACCAGATCAAACGAAAGGCAGCTTTCATAATCAAAGTAAAGCTACATCATGTCATCTGGAGTGACAAATCAAACATCAGGCTTTAAGCAGATTGCCAGAGGATCAGCAAAAGGAAAGGGGAATAATGATACAACCCACTGCCGGAAAGCCAGAGGCACAGACACTGAAAAACAGACTGATTTTTATACAGGGCTAATCAAATCCAGCACGGCTCTGCATCAGTATTATTCAAGCTTCATCCCAGCATCCATTTGAAAAACCCAAAATGTAATCAGCAATCAGCCCTTGCCACTATTATGAAAATAATGCCATCGGGTAATCCACTGCAGGACCTCAGGTCAAATGTCTTTGTGCGGATAAGGTTTTAAAGGAGAGAGAGGGGCAAAGAGAAAAAAAAAAAAGCGAGGACAGTACAACAGAATAAAGATCTACATTTTTTCTTTAGTTTTTTTTTTCCCTGAATTTCACTTACAACATTTGAGTGCTGCGTGTTTCCAAACATTCAAAATGTATTTTTACACTAACATGTTTACACTCATTTTTTTATCCTTCAGAAAGTAGCAGACCTGGGCAGCTGGTCTTCTCCTGCATGTCGAGCCGTCCGTGGTGTTGCATATGCAGCTGTTTGCAAATAAGTGTTGATTGTTTTTTCACGCCTCAAAGAAAACCTGTGCTTGCCTTCTCCCTCCCAGGTTGGTAACATTGTGTAACTGGAGGAGGCCTAGCTATCAGGGCAGAGTTTCAATGACTACATTTAAGAAATTTTATATAAAAATTAGAATAAAAAAATATTGATGTTTATTGTTCAGTATTGTGCAATGTTATGTTTGAGTATTCACACAGCTCCAGGGACCTGGAGGTTGTGGGTTCGATTCCCGCTCCGGGTGACTGTCTGTGAGGAGTGTGGCGTGTTCTCCCTGTGTCTGCGTGGGTTTCCTCCGGGTGACTGTCTGTGAGGAGTGTGGTGTGTTCTCCCTGTGTCTGCGTGGGTTTCCTCCGGGTGACTGTCTTTGAGGAGTGTGGTGTGTTCTCCATGTGTCTGCGTGGGTTTCCTCCGGGTGACTGTCTTTGAGGAGTGTGGTGTGTTCTCCATGTGTCTGCGTCGGTTTCCTCCGGGTGACTGTCTGTGAGGAGTGTGGAGTGTTCTCCCTGTGTCTGCGTGTGTTTCCTCCGGGTGACTGTGTGAGGAGTGTGGTGTGTGGTGTGGCATGATATGGCACTTTTTTATGGGAATAACCATATGAAAAATCAGCTTGGATGTTTGTGTAAGTTTAGTCAAACTTGTTTGTTCTATGGGAAGGAAGATAGGAAGATTGTTGGACTCACTCAGACAAACATTACTCTCTCTTTCACTCAGCCAACGACCTTTCTAACTCACTTAATCCCTGTCACACACACACACACACACACACTCAACCTAAACACATAGCCCACTCCTCAACCTGTGAAAAACAAGGCTGACACACCCACCCTGACCTAAGCCTCACATGTGTGAGCACGTACTTCTGAGTGGCCTCTTTGAAGATAGGAAGCCTGGCTCAAAAGAGAGAGTGAGAGAGAGAGGGGGGGGGGTGGAGAGCAGGGAGGGAGAGGGGGTGGAGAGAAGGGAGGGAGGGAGGGAGGGAGGGAGGTCAGGATGGAGGGGGCAGCTCCTCACACAAACATTTATTAACATTTCTCCTCTACAAAAATACAGCAACTTTCACATCCAAGATCACGATGCCACAGAAGATCTTACGTTCCTCTTGTCAAAGCATCTATAAAGGAGCTTAGAGTGAAAATGCTCTGAATACCACAGCGCTGAGCGAGAATGAAACCAGCCATCACAAAAGTCAATCTTTTCTCTCTTTACATTCAGCAAATCCAAACAGCTCTGTAAATGTTTTCTGTGTTCATTAGATCACATTATTCTCATTATATATCACATCTGCTGTGAGCACTAATTGAAAAGACAACACACACCTATATTTACACTGACTGACAAAAAAGCCTCACCAGATGTGAGTCATGAAGCCTTGAAGAAGAGTAATAGCCTGTGACTCACCCTCAAAAATTCATCCATAGCAGGGGGATTAAGTCAGAGAGAGAACCCAAATCTCGCCTTGTTACCTGATTCATAATACCCAGTAATTACTCAGGAGCATGTATCTCCTGCTGCCAACTGTCATTCAGAACTGCTTAGGTCTAAGATTAAGGGTTTGAAGTCTTACTGGTTTTGCTTGGAGATCCATGAACTGTTTCAGCTGATAATTTGAACCATGAAGGTGTGCACAGTATTCAGATCAGTCATAGGCTACAACATCATATGAAATGCCATACATTCTAACTATTATAATCTAAGTAAACATTTTCACTCTTAAAAATAAGGCTGTCAAAAAGAATTATTGAAGCATGATTTTAAAAGAAACCCTTGGTTCTCCCATATCATTGCCCCAGAGAACAATTTCCACCTTATTTACAGGAGCAACATGTTATAATGAGCAACATGAAACCAGTTGAACTACTACTACTACCAGAAAAGTACAAACCATAACAGGTAATCATGAAGAAAACCAGTAAAAATGTCACTGAACAATCTGGCATCATGCCACTGTCAAATACACCACTGATAATAATCCATAATGATGTCAAATCACAGTCATTTATTCTGAAATCTAAGGTTGTTAATTACTTCATTAAGTTCATTTTCTGAAGGTGCTGTTAGGTCAGGTATAATATGTTTGTCCTGGAAGTATGGCAACAGTAGGAAAAAATAATAATAATAATAAAATTTTTGTATATAACCGGGGTGGCACGGTGGTGCAGTAGGTAGTATCGCAGTCACACAGCTCCAGGGACCTGGAGATTGTGGGTTCGATTCCCGCTCCAGGTGACTGTCTGTGTTCTCCTTGTGTCTGCGTGGGTTTCCTCTGGGTGCTCCGGTTTCCTCCCACAGTCCAAAAACACACATTGGTAGGTGGATTGGCAACTCAAAAGTGTCCGTGTGTGTGTGTGTGTGTGTGAGTGAATGTGTGAGTGTGTGTTGCCCTGTCAAGGACCGGCGCCTCCTTCAGGGTGTGTTCCTGCCTTGCGCCCAATGATTCCAGGTAGACTCTGGACCCACTGTGACCCTGAACTGGATAAGGGTTACAGATAATGAATGAATGAATATAACCGAGCACAGAGCACAGGAGAATCAAGAAACAGTGCAAAGAAAGCAGCTGTGTCACTATGAGAAGAGAAATGTGGCATCATCTTCCTCAGTCCTCATCTATGTGGCTGTGAATTTACAAAGCCATGAGGACACTGGTTAAATAGGAAGAAAACTGCTTAACTGTTCCCCAATGATAAGCTCAGCAGAGAACAGCAGAGCTATCAAAATGCTGATAGCTCAAGATTGATCTAAGACCGAAAGAAAAGTGCTTGCTAAGGTTGTATTCTGACTGCAATCCTGCTGCATCTAAAGTCAGTAGCGAGACTGCATTCCTTAATTACTGAAAGTGCCATCTCTCTCTCTCTCTCTCTCTCTCTCAATCTTTCACTTTCAGGTTAGCTGATTCCCCAAAAATATATACTAAAAAGAATTGGAATGAACACAGTGATGTAAAGCTGTGGCAGTAAAGTAAATAAGAACCAGTCATCTTGTACGTTTGAGGGCTGCAGGGTAATCCACTGTTCTGTAATAATTATTAAACATTATTTTTAATGAAATGTAATAAGCACACTTGGTGCCACTGAACATTACTTCTGATTCTTCTGTACCATCTGAATTGCCAAACATGAAAGTGAAGTGAATGTACATTTACTGCCTTTTAGACCAGACATTCAGCCACAATAGCATTAGCAATAATATTTAAGGTACTCATGTTGGAGAAGTGGCTGTGGATGAAACCTAGAGAAGCCTAGCCACGCTTCAACGCTGAGCATGCTAACTCTAGGCTTATACGCAGCTGCTTTCAATCAGGTGAGTACATTTTACTGTAGCATAATTCACTGATTATAAGGCTAATCTTTGGAAATACAATATACAATACAATTAGATCAAGCACAACCATAGATCAGTTATTAACCAACAGTGTACAAATGTCTTAGTGTGTGGTTGGGGTATTCTGAAGTGAACGTGAAAAAATCACCTGAATTTTAAAATAGTGCCTACTGTTTTAGGAGGTAGAACTACAATCTCACCAAGAGTGAGCATGTCCACATTAGCAATGTCACCTAAGAGGTTGGTTTAAGTGGCTGGGCTTGTGTATCTAGCTATGGGTATTAATGGGTAGTAATATCCTGGTGTGTTATATCAAGAGTCATAAATGTATCTGATCTGCTTGTTTCTCTTTATTGCTTGCACCTTGTGTACATCAATCAGTTTGCATATCAAAGGCTTACAAATGACAACTTAGACTGTAGCACACCGCAGCCTCATTCACAGCATATAAGCTGACAAGCATTCTATAGTTAAATGACTGCTCTTAAACACACAGCAGAACAATACTATCTGGGACAGAACATGGTCCTCTTTGGGACTGAATGCCCTTACAACTATTAATAAACCTTTACGTCATGACCAATTTGACATCAGAACTTCTAAGACTATACATGTACCAGGATATACATTTTGAACAACTTTACAAAAACATATCACACAGATATTCTCATACTGTCATCAAAAATAGTGAGCTGGTGAGAGTAGCCAGGAAACAATAGCAGGCTTTTCTGGGGCTTGGCCCAATGCTCTATTCACCATATCCACCCAAATCCATTCATGTCTCTGTACAGACCTTGATAAGCACATGGAAGGCACTGGCCTTTAGGGGATGAGGAGATGGCATGTATGTAAAGGACCTGAATCTGGCTCAATCATCTGAAGTGCTCCGCTATCATATAATGGCGCCATTCCAATGCATGTCCTTCTTGGAGGAGGCAAAAGCACAATGGGTAATGCGAGTGCTGGAAGAATGATCCAAAACTACCCCAAAAAAAAAAAAAAAATGCTGGTGAATCAACACTGAGAAACACAGATAAGGAAATGGATCCCAGAGAGGGCTTAGACTGCAGCTCCAGCAAATGATGTGACATTGTCTAAATCTGTTTTGTGACAGTGAAGCAGAAGTCATTTCTGACTTAATGAGGACATAATCTGGAGTACAACGATGAAATAAATGTACTGATAATAAGTGGCATACTGTTTATGCACGTATCGATGGTGAGATACTTTAAAACATTTACACGTTCGATAACTTGTAGCAAACATTCAGGTCCCAGTAGTGCCACATTATAAAAATAATTGTCAAAAACTGACTCCAGTGACTCAAACTTTCACATAATTTTCAACGCTAAACTCATTAGGCCTGATATGCTCTCCTGCTAATTAGGAATGCCATTGGTTAGTGTATTTGTAGGACAGATACTGGCCACACTGTGCCTAGAAAACTATATTATAATTTAATTGGATGTAATTTAGAAGTTAGAGAAAGTAGTCAGAGAGACTTTGACTTATGTATGACACAAACAACCTCAACTAACCACCAGCTTGTTAATAAACACAGGTTAATAATAAAATAAGATGTATCCTTATGTCATTTTCAGTAAAGACCACTCAATTCAACATGGACAGGTAATGACCAATACATTCAACTGAATGGTGCCAATAACGCCTTCTGTGCAATAAAGATTACAATTAAAAAATGTATTCACTAAGATCATATTATATGCATTAATCAGTGTGTAGTTGTATGAAGACTTATAAACATAAAGTATATGCTAATCTTCTTCACTTACCTTTTTTTCTACCAAATTTAGATTCTGTTTTAAGTCACTTAAGTTTACAAATGACACTCTAGCCTAAATCAGTCTGTGGTACAGACACACAAGCATACCACAGTCAAACTAATACTAATGTAAAATACAACTGTACATCAGTGTATATGTATAATATTTTCCATCATAAAGCTATACAAAGCCATGAGCCTCCTTATGGGCTAAACAACTGATCATAATTCCACCTGATCTATAAACTCCCATAATAGTTAATCTGCATACACATTTTACGGACAGACATAAAATAAACAGAACATGTTAATACACTGACACGTTATCCAGTATCAGTAAAACATGGGCTTGATACATGGGACAAATCAGTGACACAGGGAATGCATTTAAGGGCTACAGTTAAACAAAAACTCTGCTATATTGCCATTTCGCTACAACATAATATTCTATGACATAATGAATAAAGTCAAGCAGGTTGTCTCAACCCAGAGCGCTACCCAAAGTTGTCCAGACTTACCTTCTCTGCCCTAGACACACTCAGAGGGAAAAAGCAGAAGAATAGAAACTTCCACCAGTTGAAGAGTGCAGCCAAGCACCAGTTCAAACGGGCCATGACTGCCACACACTGAGCTTTCTTTTGAGCTCCAGGAATCCAAACACCAGGGCTCAGTTCAACTACTCCACAACTGCTTCAGCAATAAAAGCTCCAGCATCTGTGGACAAAAACCTCACCAATACTGGGCGCTAGCCCCAGGTCCACTGAAGCCCTGCTGTGGCTCTGAGCATCCCGCAAAGGATCCCTACTGCTCCACCATCGGCTACTGCAGCATGAGGAGTGCCAGGAGGAGGGAGGGGAGAGAGGGAATGAAAGATGAAGAGAGAGAGTAATGAAGGGGGGCAGGGACAATGAAGAGGGTGCATAGAAGAACAGAGTGAGAGACACCACAAGTAAGCGGAATCCCACTGGAAGATCATGAGGGCATACACTCATTGTGTGCCACTTATAATTAGTGAATTCAGCTATTTTATGGTGCACAGATATCCAATAGTGCACCCACAATTTGTACAGCCTCCTCAGAGAAGATGGAACAAAATGGGATGCAGAATACGGGATGTGCAAAGCCAAGCATGTGATAGAATGGTATAAAGTCTCTCGGCTCTGAGCTGTGGAACTGCATTCTCTGTAGTTCCTTTTATGTTCATAAGCATTCATCATTCAAATCTGACCTCAGTAATTCCCTAAGGGTGAATACCATCAGATCATTGCATAAAATATTCCAAAATCTAGTCTACAGTCATTTCAGTGGATCAGACACTATTACTGCAGCAAAGGGGATAGACAGCATATTTAAAACTTTTCATTTTAGAAGATACCATGACTGTACAGGTGTCCTTAAACTTTTGGCCATATAGTGTATGAGCTGCTCAGAAGAGAATTTGAGAAGCAGGGGACAAAGACTGACAGAGAGAAAGTCCCTGCTTTAAAAAAAAGTACAGGTAGTGTTCACTCACTAGAAATGTTACTGGCTACATCTATCATACATTTATAAATTATTACACATCAAAACCCAAAACTGTGATTGTGTAAATAATAGTAGGCATAGGTCATCCATCCAACCAATTCAGGGTCACGGTGATTCCAAGGTCAATGATTCCAGAGCCTACCTGGAATCCCGCAAGGCAGGAATACACCCTGGAGGGGGCGCCAGTCCTTCACAGGGCAACACACATTCACTCACACCTACAGACACTTTTTGAGTTGCCAATCCACCTACCAACATGTGTTTTTGGACTGTGAGAGAAAATCGGAGCACCTGGAGGAAACCCACACAGACACAGGGAGAACACACCATACTACTCACAGACAGTCACCAGGAGGAAACCCACATGGACACGGGGAGAAGACACCAACTCCTCACAGACAGTCACCCGGAGGAAACCCACGCGGACACGTGGAGAACACACCACACTCCTCACAGACAGTCACCCGGAGGAAACCCACACAGACACAGAGAGAACACACCACACTCCTCACAGACAGTCACCCGGAGGAAACCCACGCGGACACAGAGAGAACACACCACACTCCTCACAGACAGTCACCCGGAGGAAACCCACGCAGACACAGAGAGAATACACCACACTCCTCACAGACAGTCACCCGGAGGAAACCCATGCAGACACAGAGAGAATACCCATGCAGACACAGGTCCCTGGAGCTGTGTGACTGCGACACTACCTGCTGCGCCACCGTGCCACCCCGGGCTTAGGTCATAATTATCCTAATCTTCTTTATTATCACTTTTATTATTTAGCAACTTTCCATGCCCAAGGGTGATTTACATTTACAAAGCTAAGAAAAAGAAATACTACACTCACATAAGAACACACTTTCCTCAGCTAACAGTGAAAAAGAAAATGTCTACAGATGTATTTTAAACAAAATTCATGTCAATGACTGGAGTGGATGTGCTGCATCCACTTTACTCTGCTGTGTCCAGTGCACAGCTGATGAAAATTAATGATATATTAAGTTAAAAATTTAATTGCCAAAATAAATATATACATTAAATTACAAAACAAAAGACTTTATTGGTATAATAACATTATGATATTTTAAGACAAAACTGAGACTATATTGTGGAAATATAAAATTGCATTATGAAATATTGACATTCTACTAGTATAAATGCACCAGTGATTGTAAACAGCCAACAACAGGCCAACTCATTAGAAAACGCTCCCATCGTATGCCACACTTTTTGCAGCCTCACTTCTCTAATCTCATTATTAAGGCCTGTAAAATGTGGATCTCTCTTAAGTTTTCTTTATTCAAATATTGCTCAAAATATGGTGAGGATGCCTTGTGAATCGTATGCGTTGTTAAAAACCTACATGAATTTAATTTAAGCTACAGTAACAGAGTTACGCTGCATTAACGTGTGAAATGCATTAACATATACTTAACAATAATGCATTTTCAAGGTATATCAGATATATTATGTATAAATATTTAATTTTCAATGCCTAAAAACCCAAAGCCATTGAACACAGCCAAGAAACACAGTCTACAATGTCCAAAGCAAAAAGAGAAACATGTTGTGATTAAGATGGACAAGGGCTTTTTGTGCTGCTTGTCCTTGGTCCCCTGAGAGCTCTCCGTCTGTCTGAGTAAAAGCTCTGATTAAGACTGCACAATCCCCGCAGGCCGATATTGACCATCTCTTAGTCGTTATGGCTGCTCCAAGATGGGAGGGCAAGTGGGTTACAGAGTAGAAGACTGACCAGAATGCAAAATCTCACAAGCAAGCGCATATTGGCTGTTTACTGATGCTCAAAATAATAGTATTGTGCAAAGGGAAATGTTGTTTCAAAGTCAGTTAAGCAAACAAAGCACAAGCATAAAAATCAAACAAAAGATGATCTGTAAATCAGTTCAAATAAAACCAAAACTTGCCCTTTATTTCCAGACTTACAGCTGCATGATAGTATGCAACATGCAATGAATAGATATGGTTCACTAATATTTTCCAGCACTGCCTTTACCTAACGTAATATGCTTATACTTCGTAGACACTTAGATGAGATTTAGTATTTCTAGACCTGTTTGATTAATGATCTAAGTTGCATGGCATAGTCCTGCAGTAGATTGAGTGTTTCCTGCCCTGTGCCCAGTGATTCCAAGTAGGTTCCTGACCCAGTGCATCCCTAATCAGAACGGAAGAGTTGCAGAAGATAAATGAATTGCTGCATGACGTATAACAGCATTTTTAAAATAAACAGTGGGTTGCTTTGTATCTGGAAATAGACCAACCAACACTATTAATATATTCCTGTTATGTAACCAAAATTTCCTGTTGACGTTTTGGCCTTTTGTCATTCCCCATTCATCTTTCAAAGTCTTGATATTATACAAAAGATACTGGAATACATTCCCAGGGAGAAAAAGGTATGTTTGAGGTACATTATTGGTCACTAAAGTCCTCTTGTGTTCCCTAAAGGTACATTACATTCTCTTTTCCAGAAGAAGAGGTGAATATTGGTTTTCAATATAGAACTGTGTCAAATTAAACACCACAAGTCCAGGAGATGAAATGGGGTGTATGAAAATAACTCAATATAAAAATTACCATTATAATAGAATAAGGTACAATTATGTTCCCTAACTAAAGGTACTGAATACCCTGAGTGCACCACCAGCAAAAGGTACCACCACAGTACATTTCTGTTCTCACAGTGTATATTTCTGCTACCCCCTGCCTATAGAACCACCACAGAGCAGAGATATTTTGGAGGGTGTATCATTCTAAGTCCAGCAGTAACACTAATGTGGTGGTGTGTTAGTGTGTGTTGCACTGGTATGAGTGGATCAGACACAGCTATTGTGAAATGCAATATGTGCAATTATTGGTCATTAAACAATGTACAATGAAATGTGTCTTCTGCATTTAACACATGTAGCAGTGAAAACACACACTATAGTGCACTAGGGGAAGTGAGAGCACACATTCTGGAGAGAAGTTGGGGTTCAGTTGCTTTGCTCAAGAGCACTGCCCATCATGGGAATTGAACCTACATCCTTTCAGTCCAAGCCTGCATCTCTAACCATTATGTCACAGCTGCCCCCAGCCAATTAATGCCTGCTCCCTGTTGGTCCTGACCACCAAAGAATAGGGTGGAAACAAAGTACGTATAGCAACATATGCATGATTGCCTGTAAATGTAGAACTACAAAATGCTGTTGTATGGTCAGTAGAGCTGAGAGAACGTACAGACCGTCTAGAAAGAATGGGGTGGTCATAATGTTATGGTTGAGTGGTGAATATTTCCATTGATGCGAAGAAGTTTTTATTGTTGTAAAATAAACTTCTCTATAATATTGCGACAGATATGTGATCCTCATCAAATGCATCTTCTTCATTAATCTCTTCTCCAGAATACTAAAACAACCTTCATCTATCATATTACATAGACGGTTAGAGAGATGCCATTAATCATCTGCGTGAATGCCTTTTTTATAGAAACAGCTAAAATCAGGTGCCATAATGTTTAAAGTTTAGAGTGGTTTGTTTAGGGGTGGATGCTTGGGTCTAGCTAAGGCTGCTTTGGCTCTGCAAAATGCGACAGACAATAGAAAAGAGACAGCTTTTTGGAAAGAGTTGTAATGGGGTGTGACTAATTCAGCAGTAGCCTTCAGACAGGAGTGGCTGGAGGAGATAGAGAATTTCTGGGTCTGTGCCAAATGCAGTGCTAGAATTGTCAAAGACACAAACAATTCATGTGCTGCAAAAAGATGAGATACAGAAATGGTATACAGAATATCAGAAAAACCAAAAAGTATGTAAATCATGAGACTAGATTCTGATGAAACAATCAGTCACAGTTGCAGATTTAGGCAAAGGCAATGTGGGCGACCGCCCAGGGTGGCATAGAGCCGGCTGGTGGCATGGAGCGTGAAACCAAAACAAAAGTTATATATAAATAAATAAATGGAATGGTCACATTCATGTGTCATGTCAATAAATGGACATAATTCACTATTGTGACTCAATTGCACTGAAGGTGTTGTGTGTGGTAAAACCAGGTCACTCACTAATTATGGTGGGATTTAAAACCCACTTGTTAAAAAAAAAACCATAAAATAAATAAAATTAATAAATAAATACAATAAAATAACATTTTTAAAACCTGCCTCATTCAACATTGCCTTTTATGGTGGAGTGCTTGGGGTGCAGAAGAACGGGAACCTCCAAAAGAACTTGACTCTCAAAGCAAATTAAACATTATTTACTGAGGTATAATCTCAAAAATAAATCTGACCAGTCGAAATAAACTATTATAAATGTTATACCAATAATAAACAAGGAATCCACAGTTTCCCACAAATGATCCACAAGAATTAATGTGCATGTGTTTTTTACTGTAAGAATCTGGTAGTTCAATGATTTTATTTTTGAAATATTACAAAATAATTCTCATAATATTAAATTTTCAATTTCAAAATAAAAGTTTCTTAAAACTTGTGCTTTATTTAAAAAAATGGCCCTAAAATACTGTTGTAGCTTTGATGCTTGTTTTGGAGTTGTGCAATATATTTTCAGAAATTATATTACTGTTCCTGTAGGCACAAACAGAGAGGGCAGTTGTTCTTTCCAAAGTGTACTTTGGAAAAAGACCATCTGACATGTTCTAATGAATTGTTTTGTTGGACAGTTTTAAGTAGAACTGCATTCGATGAAAACGTCATAACTAAAAATGCAATATAATTTTCCAAAGGTTGAAATAAATAAAAAGAGATGATGATATTCGTTTACTCTTGATCCATAGGTGGGTAATATTGACTTATTTAACCAGGGCATCACAAAAAAACACTGTTCTGTCAGCATTGTAACTCAAGACACCGGTAAAAGGATGAAATGTATATTCACCTGACATGACCCTGTGTAGTCTGTGCAGAGAACTATGCCACATTAGTTACCCACCAAAAGCATCTCAATCAATTCTGGCAGAACAGGGTCTGGAGAAATTTCAATGAAGTGTCACCTTATTGGTCAGTCTCTACATGTGCTGCTCATAAAATGATACAGACCACCGTTCTTTCCGCTGTAAAGGGAAATGAAAGACGGGTGTGCAGTAAAACATAAGGGAGCTCTGGGAGCTGGGGGAGATAATCCAGCTCTGGGTGGATCTCTATCCTGTTTTCATGGCCTCCAATGGCTTTCAGGAAGCACAATACATTTTAAGCCAAAAAAAAATTGGGGAAAAAAAATTGACAGCTGTCATAACCTGTAATAGCAGAACTGTGTGACCTAACCGATGAATCATACCTGAAGACATGAAAGGCGGCAATAACACCATATGAGTTCTCTCAGACATGCCAAGCACAACATGGCCAACACTTTGACATGATGGTTTCAGACAGTCAGCTAGAAACAGACATGAAACCGATACGGAGACAGGGTGCGGAAAGCACATGTTTCCTGAACGTCAAGACCACAAATAAAGCTTTATCGCTTCATTTTCAACTGTTTAGGTGAAACAGGCCTTTTCTGGGAAATGTGAGAGCATGAGGTGCACTCATTGTTTCAGGGTCATTGTTTGAGGAAGAATGGGAGGAAAATGGACGCTGACGTTTTGAGAAGCCTCCAGGAACTAAGAATGCAAATGAACCATCTTTAAGCCTGTATAGGTTTCTTGTCAAGGGCCTCTCATCAAATCAGCTGTAATTGCGCTGGATGATGAACAGAGAGCAGAACAGGAACCTTCTTAAAATTCAAAAAATGATCTGCACTTGACTTATGTTCTATGGGTGCTATGGATAACAATTTCAATACATACAGGGGGAAAAATAGAACGATGAAAAGGCAAAATAGTTTTTAAAACTGTGGCCAATATTTTGATAAGTTTAAAAAAGTGGAAGGCTATTTTTCCATCTTTTATTTTGAAATAAATATGCATTTTTCTGAGCAACACATTTTAGCTTTGAAGATATTGTTAAAAACACACCAATATACACCAATCAACCATAGCATTATGACCACCTACTTTTTTCTACACTCACGGTCTATTCTCTCAGCTTCGCTAAACAGAAAGGAGCACTTTGTAGTTCTACAGTTACCGACTGTAGTCCATCTCTTGCTCTGCGTACGTTGTTTGCTCCCTTTCACCTCGTTCTTCTATGGTCAGGACACTCACAGAACAGTGATGATTCGGATGGTGAATCATTCTCAATGCTGCATTGACTTTGACATGGTGGTGGTAGTCTGTTAGCGTGCTCTGCTCGAGTTTTAAAACACTGTCCAATCTGTTAGACACACCTTGTCCACCTTGTAGATGTAAAGTCAGTGAGAGTAGCTTATCTGTCACTGCACAGTTTGAGTCCGTCGTCCTCTAGTCATTCATCCATGGACACAGGACGCTGTCGACTGGATATATTTGTTTGGTGAACTTCCAGCAGTGACTCTGAAGGGTTTAAAAACATAAGCAGCACTGCTGTGTCTGATTCACTCGTATCAGTGCAACTCACACTAACACCACCACCACGTCAGGGTAATTGTAGGACTGAGAATGAGCCATCACCCAAATCATACCTGCTCTGTGGGGGACGAGATGCTGATTGAGGGCGGCAGAGTGGCGCAGCAGGTAGTGTTGCAGTCACACAGCTCCAGGGACCTTGAGGTTGTAGGTTCAAGTCCCAATAAGCAGTTACTGACAATGAATTAAGATGATCATTCCAAGCCATAGGATTATGCTCCTCAGCTACTTACATACCAAGATGTATTTCAAAAGACAGAATAAAATATTTCACAATTTGGTGAGAGTTTAATAATCAATATAGAATGATATGGTCAATTTCCTATGAATGGGACGAACAACAGAGCTAACCAGGGCTGCAATACAAGAGGCCAAAAGGTAGTCATGTTCTCTGACTGACTGGGGTCTTAATACTGACATGATTTCATCACTACTGCAATGCAGCACAACTGTTCTTTTAATTTAGATGTGATTCACTTAGACTTGAGGTAAGGGACATCGGCTTAAGCTGCATCAGCAGTGCCATTCAGTCAGAAAGAGAATGTGGGGGTGTGTCTGTGCTTAAAGAAATTAGATTCTTGCTCTGGCTGTGTGTGTGGAGTTGGGGGGTTGTGCATGTGTGTGGTAGCTAAAGGTTGTTCCTTGTCACCGTGCTACAACATGCTACAAAAACAGGCCTATGCTAAGAGGAGGATTACTAACCTGCCCAAGAACATGAATAAAAGCACCTTTCATGTTAAGTTTCCCAGACACGATTTCTGTGCACACAGCCACACAGAGGCTTGAGAGTGAAAAAGCAGCCTGTGGAGATCTTATTTTCTCCCATAATTCAGCTGTCAATACAAGCACGCTGAGGTCTGGCAGGGTCTCGATGACATCATGTGGTGCGTTTTCACCATAAATGCACACACTTAAGCTGGTTAAGCACTCCCAAATGAGCCAGACGCAAGAGATATATTTCACTCCGAGGTCTTTAAAAGCACAAGATAAATCTCAGTTTTCAGTGCAATAAAAAGTAAATGTTATGAAGGGGAATGACATTCAGCATGAGCTAATCAACCATGTGTGCCGCTAAATGAAGAGTCATAAAAGTATTTATTCTGTCTACGGAAAGCTGCAACATATCACAAGTGATAAATGAAAGCAGTTAGCCTTTCCCCTTCTATTGATCCTTATAGCCATTTCCAGAATTTAACTGTCAATAATTCTGTACAGAGTAAGCAAAGGAAGTCTCCTGTGTCCTATACTGACATGATCTTGCCTTCACAAATGTAAGGAGACACATGGAGTAATCCAGATGGTGTTCCTTGGAAACCCAGCTATTTACAACATATTTGCAGTATGAAGCAACCAGAGCCTAATACCGTTATGTTATTGTTATAGGTATGGGGCCCATGGGGCTCCATTAAGGGTATTCAGTGCCCCCTGCTGCAATAGCCTCTGCTGCTCTAAGGAGGATTAGATTGTGGAACATTTATAAGCATCCAATTTGATGGTACTCCACACGTGTATAAGTGAGGCCAGGCTGGCATTGAGTATGATGACCTTAGGCTCCAGAGCATCCCATTTTATCTTCTTGCATGAATATTATAGGCGGCACGGTGGCGCATCAGGTAGTGTCGCAGTCACACAGCTCCAGGGACCTGGAGGTTGTGGGTTCGATTCCCGCTCCGGGTGACTGTCTGTGAGGAGTTGGTGTTGGTCCCCGTGTCCGCGTGGGTTTCCTCCGGGTGCTCCGGTTTCCTCCCACAGTCCAAAAACACACGTTGCAGGTGGATTGGCGACTCGAAAGTGTCCGTAGGTGTGAGTGAATGTGTGTGTGTCTGTGTTGCCCTGTGAAGGACTGGCGTCCCCTCCAGGGTGTATTCCCGCCTTGCGCCCAATGATTCCAGGTAGGCTCTGGACCCCCCGCGACCCTAAATTGGATAAGCGGTTACAGATAATGGATGGATGAATATTATAACCACACTCTATAAACAACGGGATGTCTACTGAATGTGTCTTCAATAGGTGCATCTTAAAATAGATGAATTTACTAATTTGATGTAAAGTATAAAATGAAGCCTAAACAAAAATTGTTCATTTATGTTTATAGTTTCAATAAGTTAAGCATGAAAATCCACTGATAAAACATATAATTAGGCAAGGGGCATTCATACCTTTGCAGACGCCTGGGTGCTTGCTCATTTCAATAAAAACAAGCCTCTGGCCTTAGTCAAGTGAAGAGGCAAAGGAGGCAGAGTGTGCTGAGTAGGAAGAGGCACAGGAAGAGAAGAGGGATTAACAGAAGCAGTCTGGACTGCACTGGGCTTTGAATGAAGCTTTAATTGGGCCTCTTTTGTCCACAAATTGGACATCTCTGTGTGTCCTTTAAGGGGCCTGCACAAAGCCTGAGAGATGTGAAAAAAAACAGGGAGGAATATACTCTCCACTCCCCCTTGCCCAGGATCTCTGGTGCCAGAGTATTATCAAAGCACTGAGATGGTCCTAGAGGACCCTTCCTCTAGCTACCTGAACAGAGCCCCTTTAAGGACATTGACTAGAGTCTAATATGAGAGACTGCAGAAACGTAAGCATTTAAGTTAATGCAGAGTCATGCAGTCTGAGGAAATACCAGACACATGCACTATCAACTCAGGGAGGCAGGAAGCTGAGGTAGGGTACTTTAAGGATGTTTAAGATAGGTGTACAGTCAACCAATAACGATGGATGAATTGATAGTGATTAACTTCTGATATCAAGTGCTGATAGACCAATTTCCCATAATCCTTTCAGAACTACATAAGAAATTATTGGAAATATTTACATTATTTATGTTATTTTATATATTTGTGTATTGGTTTAATAAATATTAAGCAGATATCCTTATTCAGAATCATTGCAATAGGGCAAAAATGAAAAATGAGAGAACCCAGCTAAAAAGGCTAAAATGAAAGTGAAGAGATCAGAGAGCACATGGTAAACCAGCTTAAACAAGAGCTAGTGCATGCCTTGCTTGATGTGGCTGTTTGATTTAAGCAGTTGAGGGCTTGTCATTTAAAGGAACATGTGCTGAAATCAGTTGCTCGGAACAGGATTGTTTAAACAGATAGCACAGTGCTGTGTTGTTTGATCCTCGCTGTATTTTGTCTAAATTATGTCGCAGATATTTGACCCCAGATAATTGTGTTGACTTGTGCAAAAGGGGTCAAATACGTCCCCTTTAAGGAATATTTGAAGAAGCAAGATCATTGGCACATAAATATTAATAAAAACAACTATTCAAATATGGAATCTTGATATTGAATGCCATGAGGTTGGTTTCACTGCGTATTACTGAAAGAATTCAACTGGTATCAATTAATCTACAGTAAAAATATTTTAAATCCTTCCATAAATTATTTCATTCAGAACAGTTGTATCCCTTTTTAATGACTTCCCAAGTGCAGAAAACTAAAAATCTCACATGGCCACAGAGGGTCAGACACCCTTGAATCTCAGGCTTCCCTGCAATCATCTACTTTTTAATGAACACTCAGCGCTCAGGCCTCCAGAGAAAGGGCTGAGGCAAAGAAAAGCCATTAAAGAGCTGGGCCAGTAAAGCCCTCGTATCCCTCTCCCATTGTTAAGTGAGATAGGGGGTGCCTGCAATGGGAACCAGTGAAGTGTTTGAAGTGCCTAGTTATTTACACTGCATAATCAACTACAGCTGGTAACTGACTGATATAATTAAAACAAATAGCTGTTATCATTTTATTTATTGTGAATTTTGATTAGTTCCATATTCATTTATCTGGAGAGGATTGAAACACTGGTGCACACTTGGTGCTGAATGAAGTAACCACATTTTCTCTGCTTTGGTTCTGTAGAAAAGAGCAATTAGCTTTGAAAACTTGACAAACGTAAGGAATGGGTGTTGTGTGATGTTAGATGAATGGGTCAGTTTAGGGCTGGGCAATTAATCAAAAATTAATCCAAATTGACATTCAGAACTTCTAACCTAAATAACCAGGTCTATATTGATTATATCGATTGTTTTTATTCTGTTATGTCCCCGCGGTGTGTTCATGTACTGTCCACACTACCAAGCTGTAGTCAGGTGTTTCCGCCCCTATCTGGCTCATAGAAGTAATCTAAATTCTGAGGCTAATCAAGCAACTTTAGAAACAAGAGAGGAACAAGCCCCCAGCAACATAAAATAAAAACCCAGGTTTTTACAGTATAAGCCTCATCACTGAACCATGAGGGTCAAGAATACAAAAACAAAATAATGATTCATTATCGTAACTGTGGTAAAATGAACAATTAAATGTGATATTGGTTTGCACTCATATCGCGCAGCACGATGTCAGTTTATCTCCAAAATGGCAGGTTTTGTGGGGTTTTCCATTATGCAGTGGTTGGTACTTACAAAATGTCATCTAATATACGACAAGAGGACCATTAGTAGCCAAGGCTCACTGAAGCATGAGGTGAGTAAAGGAGTGAGTATGCGAAAGCTGCCCTGTATGCAGTAAATAACAACTTTATATCACATCTAGAATTAACATTTTCAGCCTACACTACATTTTGTCCTACGGTAGCTCTTCAGTGGGATTGGACCAGACTGTCTCACCCCCTTTCCCTTCACAAATGAGTGAGACATCGGTGCCCATGGCCTTGTCACCTGTTCACTTGATTTTCTTTCTTGGACTGCTTTTGAAAGTTGCTAATCACTGCATACCACAACCCACAACACCTGACCAAAATAGTATGTTGATCACAATTTGGCTCTTGAGTTTTATGCCTCTCATGTTTCCCTGTCTTCACTTGTTCTTCTGTAAGTAGATAATCAATGTTATTCACTTCAATGCTCTATGGTTATTCACACAAGCTCAGTGAATTCAGAATAAGCATGGTTTAGGGGTTTGTCACTTTATGGGAATCTAATCAGGTATTGTACTAATCTGACATTTTGTTTATATCTTTAAACTATGCAAACAAGCAATAAATGTAGCCATTTATTATTTTGCTGCTTTGGTTTTGATCAAGGGAACTGAAATACAAGTAAAAATGTACACTTGGTACCAAATAATAGCTACATTGCTATATAGCTGCCAGGGGAAGCCTTTATGTAAGAGACAGCTGTGTCCCTCCCCCTGCAATAGCAACAGAGCAGTACCACAGTGACAGGGGCATTATAGCACTAGGACTATGAGAGTGAGGTAGTATTAGCTGTCATCTCTTTAGCAGGTAAGATCATTATTCCTAAATAACAAAAAGGGTGACGGTCAAAATCAACGCACACAAGGATGTCACACACACAATGAGTTTTTTTGTTACACCAAAAAAGAAAAAAAAAAAACCCACAGTATATTTACTTGATATTCATCAACTGTTTCAACAAAGCAGGAAGCTCCCTCATTGCAGAGGAAACAGACAATGTCCCTTTCACTATCTCTCATCCAAAAGCTATTTCAAAGGTCACTGCTTTGGCCGGCTGCTCCGAAATGGAGTTCAGTGAGCATGCACAAGTGCTTGTTATTTTGATCCGCAAGCTGTTTCCACAAAGCTCAGCGCTAAGTGGCAGAACTGCGAGCCAAACCAGGCTGTGGAGACACGCCTCAATTACGCAGCCATGCTTCACTTGCAGGCCCCTATAGCTGGCATAGTGCATAAAGATGACTCCTGAAAGCTAAATGGACACCCTGAATGACCTGCAGGCACTGTGACCAAGAATTCAGAGCATTTGCTACACAAAGCCATCATGCGACTTCAAAACAGCTTGGACAAGCCAACCACCTTTTCAGAGCCCTGTTTGTCCTGGTCTGTCATTCTAATATTTTTCAGACTTTTCTCTCATTTTGTGTTTGTCTAGAAAGACAGGCAAATTGAGAGATGCTTATTGCTAGTAAGGACATCAGCATACTTATTACAGCTTTACTATCAAGAAGAATATATAAGCCAATTTCCAAAGCTTGCAAACACCACCAAGTCAAGCAAATTCTTCCTTCAGGCATTTGTATGCTTAATACACCTCAAAATTCAATCAGGCACTCTATTAACTGCTTCCTCCTGCTTACACACATTCACACGTCAAATCTAGTTGAAACAGAAATAAGGATATAATTATATCAAGAGCTTAATTTAATAAAAGGTATCTCCGGCAGTGCTAATCAAAGGCTTAAAAATGCAGTTTGGAGGTAGGGGCATAAATCTTAATTTCTCCAAACAATGACTCACTCACCAACAGAATGAAGTTGAAAAGGTCAGCAAAAGATCATAAAGCTACATGCTATTAAAATGCCTCTAAAAGCTTCCAAATAGTTAATCATTTACAAATTCCACAATGAATTGCATGTAAAATTCCTTTTCCATATGTATATAACATGGCATTCAGCAGACACTCATATTAAGAGAGATGGAAAATTGTAGTCACGTGACAGAGGTAGTTATGTTAGGAGTCTTGCCCAAGGACTTGTTATAGCATGGTGTTCTTACCAAGACTGAGAAACAAACCCTGTCCTGCTGTGTTGAAGTCAGCTGTTACACCATTAAAGTACATCAGCTACTTTATTTACAAATTCAGAGCAAATGTATGACATATGCAATGGTCTCAAATGGGTGGTTTGCCAGACAGGGATTAAGACCAGTCCTAGACTATATCCTTCTTTCAATAAATAAAAAATCACAGTACAAAATGCTGTGTAGTCCAGAACTAGGCATAATCACTGTCTGGGAAACCACCCTCAAATTTGTAGATGCTGTACTTAATCTTTAGTTCATTTACACCATTAGTTTCTTACCTACACCTATTATGAAGTTTGCAATGCTAAACAAACATTTGTTCAGAGAAAACCACTTTAAGCACAAAATGAGACCTATTGTGTAGAAAAATCAGGAAACAAATTACAGCTAGACTGTACAAAGATTACTGTAAACCATCAAAAGAGATTGGGACTGTTCATGATAGAGCAGTGTACATGACTCTGTGTTTAGTATGATCTGTTTTGACATTTTCTTTCATAGCGCAATGAATTTTACGTTTGTAAGTGTGACATAAAAGTTTGATATTTTGATACTAACTTGTTTTTATTGCAAATGATGGCTGCTGTCCCATGTACAGTATATACACTCCCCTTTACATAATGCAAATTAGTGAAATCAACAAGGAAAATGTTGACATTATCAGATTATAAAAATAAATGGCCAAGAAGGATTTGTATTATTTAAAGCACTAAAACATTTGGTGTTTCAGTAACCAGGTACAACATTATTTGAAAATTTTTTAATTTTTTTTTTTTTTTTTTTTTTTTTTCGTACAAAACCTCTATCTCCAAATGAGCATGATCTCAAATTACTCATGGTATTCAAGGGAACAAACACCCATGTCATCTTGGTGACGAGATAGAATTCAGTTCCTGCACTCTCTTGTTTAAAACATCTCAACTTGGGCACCTTGGCAACTTCATACTAAGCTAAGCTAAGTGAATCCCACCCCCCTGTGTGTCCCCCTGCAAAGCCCTTCAGATTTTCTGTTTCCGCCAAGAAAGTAGACATAAACAAAACAATTCCAGAGTTTTTACAAACAGCCCGTCTTTGACTGGTAGGATTAGTAAACAGGCAACCTGCCACCACTGTGTACTTCATTGAAGAGGCATTCCACAGAACACCTCATCAACAAGTCAGGGCTTGAAGCTTTTTGACAGCACTTTTGTCTTCCGCCACATGGCATAATACCTCAGTTTACATCTAAAAGCACTGCCTCAGGGTCTGAACATCTTACAGCCCACATGTTGTATGCCGATATATCATCATCACAGAGTTATTTCCCATATATTACTCTATCTGCTAACCTCTGTTTAGGAGTAAATAAGAAAAAGCCCCTCATAAGAAATGGGGTGATATATCATATCTCCATCCAGCGATGAAGGTCTGAGCGACAAAAGAAACAACAGAAAACTAAATTCTAAACTAAATATTTTCCATTCCTGAGATGCATCTGTAATGTAGGTACCAGAGGCAGCAGGTTATGTTACTTAAGCCTTTCCTTATTTTTTTATATTTCTGGTGCTTAAAATCATGCACTCAGTCTAGATGAGGGTATACATATCCTTTTAGTTCCTTAAGGAGAGAAACAGCTAGATCTAAACAAGTTGGGTAAAAGGACTAATTGCATTGTTCTATACAACAGTTTTTACATATGATTATTTCCATAAAATCAAGCTCCATATCCATTTACCAGCAAATCAAACTTTTCAGGCTAAGGCTTGAATGCTGATGTGATGTAGGACTGCCGGTCTCTCAGAGAACTGCTTGCTTGCAAAGTGCGATTTCAGCGTAAAGAACCATACATTCCTTGTAACAGCATTTATCAAAAGACTCACCAGCCAATGGGACATCGCACTACCCGTTTAGACGGTTTAGATAGAACCTTCCTTGCACTTGTTGTTGCACTCTGTGTCAGTCAGGTCCACAAGAGGCAATGGTCGAACTAGGCTGATGTGGACGGTGCCATAGTCTCGCCTTCTCTCCACGACAGTGGATAGTGGGAACACAAGCCTGAGCTTTGTCCTGACATATTTCCTGAGTTGCATTGTTAGCGGTGGAAAGGAAACACACACACACACACACACACACACACTTTTCAGTGAGATTCTCCTGGGAAGCTGATGAAGCAATGTGTAGCATAGTCTGTGCAGGTATTGTTAGTCTTTGTTTTCACGGTTTTCGGGGTCAAAGTTTAACCAGTGTCTCACTAAAGGCTCCAGTCTAGACTAAGATTCTTAACTTCCATGTTGATCATTGACAGAGGTTTCAAAGCATCCTGGCCGGACTACGTCTGTCCCACTGACTGGGGTTATTACATGAGGTTATTTACTAGTTCTTCATAAGAACAACTGATGTGCTCTTGTCACTCTGAAAGGGAAAGAAACCAATGAAACTTAATTATTCTCAAGCATACAATGACTGCAAATACAATATATGTAACAGGCAACACAGCTTTTTCTTCTCGCTGAACCTCAACAAATAATATAAACATTTTGAACTATGTATATTGTTTATTTCCTATATTGAAATAAGCCATGTGAAGGGTAAGGCATAGTGACTACAATTTATTTATCTATTTTTATATTACAATCTGTATAGCCTGGCTACAGGACGGTTAGACATTTAAATCTAAAAAGTGAAGGTGTAAAACAAATTAAGCTTTTTAATCATCTACCTTTTATGTTTCTGCACAATATAATTGTAAAGTTGTATCAAAAGTAATTCACAGTGGTAAAAGCCACAACCCCTGGTGGCAGCTCCACAAAGCAGCATTTAAGGGCTAGCTGGACAACTTAAGTCCAGAGCTGAGGACTGTCCAATAGGAATGTCTCTCAGATCTTATAGACTTGGATAAATCCTGTTTTGTGGAGTACTCCACTGGTTACTATCAACACCTCTATAAAGAAATCTGAGTCTGTAATTTTCTCTACAGTGCACCATAATCACATCAAAAACACTATGAAACACTAAGCCAAAAGCTTGGTCATAGTTAAAAATAAACAGTTGCTGGAATTCCTCTTTAGAAACATGACTTCTAAATGGTGTTTTTGCATTTATTTTGATTTGCATATGGCTTGACATAAAGCCAAAAACAAATATATTTTATAATGTTTGTGTCAATATGAAATGGAATGCTGTTTAGGGATCTGAAATCCTTTAATTAATGTTTGCACATGTGCTCCGCTGAAGTGCATGCAGCAACAAAGTTAGCATGGTGCTTTGGTACAACGACAAACACACAATAGGAGAAATCTTCAATTTCACATGCTGATAAATCATTACCACTACTTTGGGAATCAGTTTTAATGAGTTAAAGAGGACTAAGATCAAGTCTCTTAATGCACTGCTGATAAGTTGGTCGGTATTATGAGGTTAAAAGGCGGTTACAGATTTAAGTCCACGTTTGTGGAACAGTTAAAGGCAGTAAAGTTTAAAACCATAGGGCAGAACATTAGTTCTGCTAGTCTTCCTCCTTCTGCTGTGTTGTAGCACAGATTAGTGAAGGGCTGAACAGGTCACAAGCAAAAGAATCTTAAAGGTCTGGCAGGTCAAAAGCCCTAACCAACAAGAAAGTGGATGTGTGCAATGGCACACATTGCAGGGGACCGTTTTAATTCTGACACTTTATGAGAGCAATAAGAGATCTGGAAGTGTCTAAACAAGTGATCAAGAGAGTGAAGAGATATGAAGTCAAGGCAATCACCTTTACATATTAAATGACAGAGCCATGGAAGGACAAGTCTCAGGACACAGGGAGATTTACTGTCCCTTGGAGTGGGAGGCATGTTTTCAGTTGGGAAAAGCTGTGGGGCAGTGCTATAAGGAGACAACATTAAGCACCTGTCTCCTTGGCTATTATTCAAACTCTCACACTGCCACAGTGCCTTCAGCACCACCGCCTCCTAACCACAATATTAACCACAACCACTGCCAAACAAACTACCCCACTTTGCTCCAGGGCAGCTGACACCTAATACCAGCCCTAAAAATATCACCTTAAAGTACTGCAGGCTTGGCTTGCTACTCAGTCAACATCAGTGTTGGGCAACAGTGATGAGAGCATATCCAAAAGAATAGAATAGCAATACTATACAAGAAAACAAGAACTAGAAAACAAGAAAGACACGTAGACCACAAACGCTGTTAGTATAAAATAAACACATCTTATTGCTTTCATCTTCAAACAACAAGAAATCAAGCTCAACTCAGATTTCCGATCTGAAAAACCCAGAAAAAAAGTAATTGGAAAACTGAAAAACGTTCTTCCGCTGTGGGAAGTAAACAACTCAGTGCCAAAGGTCTGATAAACACACACAAACACATCAAGCATAACATTATGACCACCTTGTTTCACCTCCTGAACGTCCATTCTTCGAGTTCCACTGAAGACACAGGAGCACTTTGCAGTTACGTCATTACAGACCACAGTCCGTTTGTTTTTCTGTTTACCTTATTTTCCTCCTTTCACCCTGCACTTCAATGGTCAGACCACCCCACAGGCACACCACAGAGCAGGTATGATTTGGGTGGTGGGTCATGCTCAGCTTGGCAGTAACACTGATGTGGGGGTGATGTGTTAGTATACATTGTGCTGGTACAAGTGGATCAGACACAGCAGTGCTGTTTGAGTTTTTAGTTCCACTCTCTTAGACACACCAACCTCATTGGCCCACCTTGTATATGAAAAGTCTGAGTCAGTAGCTCATCTGTTGCTGCACAGTTTGTGTTGGTCATCCTCTAGTTCTTTAACAGTGGACACTGGACATTTTGGCTGAATATTTGTGGGTTCGGGACTATTCTCAGTCCAGCAGTGTCACTGAGGGCTTTAAAGTTATATAGTAAAGTTAGTAAAGTACTGGGTACAACACATATTAGACACCTCCTGATTAACAATGCTTCAAATAATGGGTTGTGATGCAGGAAATTGTTTTACATTTGTTTACTTTTTTAAAGCAATAGCTCCTGCATAAACAAACTGTAATATGAATACTGGAGTCAAATGTTATAGTGGCAAACGTGCAACAGGGCTTAAATTCAAAAGTTCAGAGAAAAGACAGGCATATAAATAGTAACACACACGGAACACACTGTTCCCCCTGTGGCGAGAGAGAAAGGGGAGAGAACCAGGGCGCCAACAGTGTTTTGACCCAGGACTCAGGACACAGACACGCACGCACACACCTATACACTCTCTCACTCCCCCAACACACACACACACACACACAGGAAGCACAATGTCCACAGCAGGAAGCACCTCAGCTTAGAAACAAAACCGTGTGGTGGGCTAACTTTAGTAACCTCTGGCCTGTTCCACCTCCCTCAGTCTATTACAGGAAAGGCTCCATCACGCCTCCATCATGTATATTCAGGGGACTCTGTCACCTCATACAGGTCACCCTGAGAGTGCAAGTCTAAGGCCAGAGCTCTGGGCGAGCAGCCAAAACATTCTGCTGCGGGTCCTAAGTGTGATCAGCCTTTTTTGTATCTTATGCATAAGGGCCTTTCAAGTGAATGTTAAAGCAAGGAGAGTGTGATTATATTGAAGCCTATTCACATCAGGTGAATTTTTCCCTTCTCCTTCTGTTTCTCATGCCGTTATGTTAACATTCTGACCCAACTGGTTTTCGTGTGTTTCTATCCTAGTATTACAATATAAAGACTGATGTTTAATAAATCATTTATTTAATTCAAATAAATTACATTTTTTCAGGATTTTAAGATACTATTTCTATCTTCAGGGCGGCATGGTGGCGCAGCAAGTAGCGTCGCTGTCACACAGCTCCAGGGACTTGAAGGTTTTGAGTTCAAGCCCCATTCCGTGAGGAGTTTCACATAGGGCAGAGCTCACTCTCCTCCTACCAGCAACCACAACATCACCAACTCTTCTCAGGGGTCATTAGGTAGGCACCTCCCTCCATTAATGTTTTGCTGAATTAAGCCCAGAAGGCTGTAAAGGTCTAGCATCCTAGATCCACCCCCTTCAAGCTAATGTAAAGACCTTTCAGATCCACATCGGCCTCCCTGGTGATAACAGCTGAACCCTAGCCCCACTGCCACCGTTAATGCACTTTTAAATTAATTTTCACAGCATACAGATGAGCAGATGAGATTGTGTGTGTGTGACAGTTTAAGTGTGTGTGGGAGCTGGAGGGACAACAAATGTGATAATTTACACAACTCCATCTGGTTTCCTGAGAAAAGTAAGTGAAAGCATGCGTGGTGCATTGCTGTCTGCTCCACAAGCATAAAGCAGAAAACAAAACAAGAAAAACATACACAGAACAAAAACGAGCCCAAAACACACAGCTCAACACTCAGCTGTAATTTTACGTTGCTCCTACCATCACCTTTCCTCTCCTATATGATCAGGGTCAGGATAAAGCTTTGTAAAAGAATGAAGTTTAAGAGTAATTTAATCAAAGCAAAAAAGTGAAACCTGCTTAGAAATGTTTGTTTGCGTTAATTAAAAGCAGCCCTGTAGACTTGGCTCTTATTCTTTTGTTTGTGCTTTCTGAGTGAAACGGGGGCCCTTTTGCAACAAGGTGGGGTCCAAATTGGCCCTGCGAGAAGCTGCCGTCTCTCATTAGCTTTGAGGTGGGCGAGAGATGGGCAGCAGAGGGAGGAGGAAGACCTGGAGCGTGTGAACTCTTTAGAGGATTAGATATTTCTGCCCCTCCTGCCGAGACCTGCACGTACAATAATCATCCCATGCAAGAAGGGAAACCACAGGACAGAACTTAGGTCTGTAGCATGCAAACCAATTAGAGTTGTGGTCAACATTTCTGACAAGGAATATATATCAGGAATATCATGTCCAACATTTCACCTGAAAAGGGAGGGTATTAAAAGCAGATTGCCCCCCTTTCCTGCAGTAACAGCATTTAATCTTTTGTGACAGCTTCATATTAGATGTTGGAACGTTGCTATGAGGATTTGATGGCATTGCTACTTGAGAACATTACCAAGGTCAGTGGTGATGTTGAATGATATCACCTTAATCATCAAAAGCACTCCTGTAAATCCCAAAGACACAGAATACAGCTGCATCACTGAAGAAATTACACTTCCAATTCTGTACAGCCCAGTGCTGAGTGGCTGAATTCACTGATTATAACGTGTGTAAAATTATGGACATATACTGAAAAATATTCACTTAATGTAATGCATCTAGCTTAAGTTGTTTGTTTGTTTGTTTGTTTTTGCCCGAAACATCAAATCAACCATTAATGTTTTTCGATTTGCTGAATCTCCTGGGAATTTTGCCAAAATATTGCAGCTGAATGAAACACTAATGGGATGCCTTAAAACATCTATGTGTTTTAAGCACTCATTTGCTTAAATTTTCAGAAGCAGGCAGAAAGACTGATGCGAAGGTCAAATGCAAAACTGCAGAGATCAAAATTATGTCCCAAAGGAACAAAATTCATCAATATTTAATCTCCAACCTAATGCTGCCAATGGCTCTGCATCATTAACAGCCACTGATTTGCCTTATTAAAACAATATCTCCATCTTGTGGCCACAGATCTCCATCCTTTAGCCTACAAATCTACACACTGGACACTAACAACAAACAGCACACATGCAGGAGTTCCAAGAAATGTTTTTGACCTAAGTTACTCTATGAAAGAAAAACAGATACTAACCAATTTCTTTAACTATAAAAATCACCATGTGATTAGCATTAAAATGTGTAATTGGTTTATTGGCAATAGGTAGATTATGTGTGAAACTGTGTGTGTCTGATACCTGTGATGGACTGTCTCCCTGTCCAGGGTGTGTTCCTGCCTTGCACCCATTTTCAGGGCTGTGATTTAATGGTGCTCAAAACTGCTATATGCAATATTACCATCTTAAATAACTAATTGCTAGTGCTATACTAATACTAATTGTTGGCTGGAACTGGCCTGAACTGTTCTGGCGCTGGTGGAGGCAATTGGGCTTTGACAGGTAGCTAGATGAGATTTGATGTTATTCCCCATTTCACAACAACCATTCTGGCAAAGCCATACAACATTTTGCATTCTCATGTGAATTGGCTGGCTCTCCCTTTTCACTTTGCCAGTTTGGGAGCATTTCAGATTTTTACAAAGTTGCATTTGGTTTTGGGCGGCACGGTGGCGCAGCAGGTAGTGTCGCAGTCACACAGCTCCAGGGGCCTGGAGGTTGTGGGTTCGTTTCCCGCTCCGGGTGACTGTCTGTGAGGAGTGTGGTGTGTTCTCCCCGTGTTTGCGTGGGTTTCCTCCGGGTGACTGTCTGTGAGGAGTGTGGTGTGTTCTCCCATTGTCTGCGTGGGTTTCCTCCGGGTGACTGTCTGTGAGGAGTGTGGTGTGTTCTCCCCGTGTTTGCGTGGGTTTCCTCCGGGTGACTGTCTGTGAGGAGTGTGGTGTGTTCTCCCTGTGTCTGCGTGGGTTTCCTCCGAGTGACTGTCTGTGAGAAGTGTGGTGTGTTCTCCCTGTGTCTGCGTGGGTTTCCTCCGGGTGCGCCGGTTTCCTCCCACAGTCCAAAAACACACGTTGGTAGGTAGATTGGCGACTCAAAAGTGTCCGTGTGTGTGAGTGAATGTGTGTGTGTTTGTGTTGCCCTATGAAGGACTGGCGCCCCCTCCAGGGTGTATTCCCGCCTTGCGCCCAATGATTCCAGGTAGGCTCTGGACCCACCGCGACCCTGAACTGGATAAGGGTTACAGATAATGAATGAATGAATGAATGAATGAATGAATGAATGAATGAATGCATTTGGTTTCATGGCTAGGGTTGATGCTATTCAGCAGTTCAAATGCCAACAGTTAAGAAAAGTTACACTCACCTTTTTTCAATGATTTTTTTAAAACACATTTATTTAACATTCATTACACAGACACACATTAAGGTGTAAAAAGAAAAGAAAAGCACTTACACATTTCCATTCCCTGTGACTGGGTTGTCAATAGTGTGGGATTACAATATTGTGGTTAATGCAACACCCAAAAGTGTCTGTTAGACTCCAAACTCACTGTGACTGGTGTAATAGTATAGTCTAGCAACAAACATGCATAAGGTATGTTACCACCAACACAAAAAGCCACTTTTATTTGTTGAACACATATCTTATCAGTGTCACCCCTGTGGAATTAAGTAACCACTGGAGGTCTTTACCACTTGATGTATGCAGTTGGTTTTCCCTGGCAGAGACCTGCTGGTTGCTGCTAAAAAAAGCAGACAGAAAGTACACAGTTACTTTAAGGTAAATCAGCTGTTAAATGAAATGTGTTGCTCTGGTGAAAGTGCACTTGACTCTAATATCAATATGTTTAATACCAAGTGCCAGCTAGAGGGATATAATAAAGCTCCCCAGCACTGGGACGTGAAACAGTGAAGTATAATATCATCTAAAGGCTTCACTCAAACCAGAATCAAGTTTGTAAAGAGGAGATGTGAAAGATTTCAGTGAATGGAATAAGGGCTTTCCCACAGTTTACAAATTAGTATTCATCACCCCAGTTTTGTGAGCAATGTGGACACTGGACTGCTGTCTGAATATTCATGAGAAGCAATAGAGGGAATGACAGACAATAGTGAGAATCAAAAGTCAAATGCCTACATGCTCGTCTCACAGTCCGCCTGTGTGGACACATCCGAATGGCGCTGTCAGAATAACTCTTTGAAGCTTTCCCTGCACTTTTTGATCTCTTAAAATTTGCAGGTGTTCTGTGAGCTCCAGTAAATGGTGAATGACTGACAGCTCTGCTGGCAGTGCAGCTAGGGCAAGGGGGGTGTTGTGGACGTACTATTGTGTATGTATTCTTCACATATTTCTGGGAAAGCATACTTAAGGATTTTATCTGATTTTTCACTTTCACACGTGTGTGTTTGTGTGATTATCTATGAATAGAAACAAGTAATGTTCTCTATAGTGCAATATTTAAGATTAAACATAATTTATTATAACATATTATGCATATTTCCTTATTCAATTACATCCTACAATTGCATTTTTGCTGAAGGAAATACCTGTTGTGTGGCATACAATCATCTTCATGCTATGAATATTTTAAGGGCTTACAGTGTCAAAAACTCTATAAGAATGTCTACTTTGGGATTAAACCTGACACATTGAGGATTCAGACATTCAGTGTGACACTAAAATACACAGTCAGCTCCACTCAGTATTTTCTGACGGATAGGAAAGATTTCTGAACCAAGCAAAACATAGCTCAGATATGCCTCTAGTGAAGGTGACATTCAATGACTCCAAACATACCCCTTGTAATCTTTAAGATATACTCGGTTTACATAAACTCAGATTAATGCAGCTAGTTTTGATAAAGTCATTATTCAGTCTACCACTAAATAATTAAGTGTTTGAGATTTCAGTTACTCATTTTTGATTCAAGTCAGAAAGGGCCATAGAGGTCCATGCAATGAGATAAGAGCTGGTTATAAATGCATCTGGTTGCAGAGGTTACTGTCTTGGTGTGAGGAGAAGAAGTGTGTGGAAGGATGATGAAGTGGGTGATACTTGGCCTGCTCTGTCTGGCACTCACTGAGGGACTTGTGAGGTAAGAGAACAGCAAAATATATATTTTTTTCCAGGCAAAAGTATCAAGGCAACAAGAATAAACTACAGCAATATCCATAGGAGGATTTTCAAAAACAAGATTTATAAAGCTGTTCTGATGAGTAAAATGACAAAAAACTTCAATACTGTAATATTGCTGCTTATTTATTTATTTATTTTTGAGGCTAGAAAGTCTGTATACTGCCATGAATACACACACAGAATGTTTAAATAGGCCTGCAGACGTTCGGTTTAATATTAAAAGCCTTCCTTTGGTGAACTAATAATCCTGAAAAAATAACCTCTGTTCCAACAAGTGATATACAAACCTCGTTATTTGATAAATATTTGTTCAATTTGAATTTGATGACATCAGCCAAAAATGTGGGACAGTGTCAGTGTTTACCACTACATTACATAACTACTATGGAATCAGATTTGTGCCAAAAAGAATCGCACAAAAAAATCATCACAAATATAAAACTTATAACTTGCAGACAAAATATCCAGCTCTGACATTTGTGCTCCATGACTTGCTTGCACGTGAGCTCTGAGTTCTGCGCGTGCTCTCACAGTTTTGTGCGTGAGTTCTGAGTTCTGTGCACGAGCACTCCAAGTTATGTGCATCTGATCCCTGAGTTTTGCGAGCATTTTTGACACAAACCTCTCGCGTGGGCGGGTTTTCTCAGGGGTGCCTTCCCATTGGCTAATGAGTTTTTGTCGTTCACTGAGTTCACAGACGTTTTTCACGACTCAACTGCAGCAAGCGTGTGTTTTTTGGCTTTGGGTCTCTGCATGTGCCGAATATCACTCATATGAACGGTGCTGAATAGCTCCCATAGAATTTCCCCTTTCCTAATATTTAAACATATAGCCCTTTTTGCTTAAACTGCATACTATTAGAACATTTTACATTTTTTGTCACTTCACCTGCTCTTGTTTATTAATATTAATAATACCTATTATTATAATCATTGCTGATTGCTGAGAAATGATTATTTTTTAATGAATCATTCACATTTCATAATCAATCGACTTTGCAGAAGTTAAATACAACTTTATTAAATTTGCATTCATTAAAGGCACAGGAACATCTCTCATACTCCTTAATGTCATGTTTCTTTTCTCCGACCTCATGTAACACACAATGCACATATGAAATTTGTTAAAAACAGATTAACTCTGATAATCAAAATACAATTTGAGTATTTAAATCATAACAGCCGTTGTGGAATAGGTTCAATACGTTAGTGCACAGGATTCTGAACAGGAGCTCAAGCACTCAAAAATATTTTACAAATAAACAGAAATAAATGCTCATTTAATCAGTTGTATCCTGAGTAAACAGACATCACTGTGCAGTTACTTCAGATCAGTACGAGAGACAAACAGGGTTTTTTTCACAGTAAATTTTTTTAGACGAAACTACCTCAATATCTACATTGATATCGTCGGACTTTGTGATTTACAACGCTTTTAAAATGTTTTAAAACGCTGAAATACCTGCAGAGTGTTCGTGTTATGTAAAATCTCCACTGTCTCTCTCCACTGCTGAGCTGCTACGTGGAGTACGCATGCGCAGTCCAAAATACCTTGGACACTGAGTTGTCACTTAAAAATTAATTAGCCAATGGGAAGGCACCCCTGAGAAAACCCACCCACGCGAGAGGTTTGTGACAAAACTGCTCGCAAAACTCAGGGATCAGGCGTACAAAACTCAGAGAGCACGGGCAGGACTCGAAGCACTCGTGCACAAGCCTAAGAGAGCATGCGCAGAACTCAGAGCTCACGCGCAAAAGTCATGGAGCACAAATATGTTTTGTTTGCAAGTAATACGTTTTATGTTTGTGATGATTTTTTGTGCGATTCTTTTTGGCACAAATCTGATTCCATAAAATACTACTTTAAAAAAATTATTTATGTATTTTTGAAAGTGAAATTTTTAGCACCATGTGTCTTTTATTAAGGACCCATGATTTTGTAACCCATGCACAATGTGAATTGGCCTTGTCTTACTGAAATAATGCTTTCTAAGAAAAATACATTATCTGAATGCAGCATGCTGCTCCAAAACCTGTAAAAAATTTTCAGCATTAACAGTGCCTTCATAGATGTGCACCAATGTTATGTGCACTAATGTACCCGCACACTATCACAGATGCTTGTGTTGGAACTGTGCGCTTATAACAAATTGGACAGTCCTTCTCCAAATTTTGGAATATCTTGATATTTTCTCACTTTGCCTTGATCCATCTTAAATGAGCTCAGGCCCAGAGAAGGCAGCGGTGTGTCTGAATACGGTTTATGTATGGTTTCTTCTTCGCATGTGAGTTTTAACTTGTGTGGTTCTGAGCTCAATCAGTGATTTCCACTACAGAATTGAGACTCTCTAATTCAGTACCACACGCCAATATTGGTTTAAGGCATCGTCCCTTTCATACAGATATTCCTCTGGATTATTTTAATAAATGTTTATTAGTAGGTGCAGGGAGTTAATGTGTTGAGGTGCTTTGTGTGTTAACTGTGACTGCCTTGGGGTTGATTCAAACCAGCAACCCCTTGCACCAAACAGCAATGCTTTACCACTGCTCTACAGTGGGAGTGGGAAAGCAGGTGGAAATGGCAACTCAAATTGGAGGTTTGAAAAAAGGTGGGAATGGCAAAAAAAGACAATGGCATCTACAAACAAAGTAGTACAATAGCAGTACCAAACTAGAACCAAACTAAAATCAGCCTTGGCACTGAAACACTCTGCTAACTAAAGTGTGCTCCTTCCTTTCTTTACAGAAACAAATAAACTTAAAGCCAGTTCAGCTCCCCCTTGCCTTCCAAACTTTGTTACTTTTTCATTTAGTTACATCTTTTGCTAAGTACCACACTGTCCGCCACTCTAAAACAGTGCAGCACTGAACTGTGGTTTGAGTTAGGGTTTTATACAGAGCCCAGCAGGTGTTTCTGATCAGCCTCAATCAGCACTAATTACTGCTTGGGCTTCTGGAATACTGAGTTTTGACAGCTGCTGCCAGATTCTCTTTTACTGTGCTGCCCAACTACCTCCTGGTGAGTGGTGGCGTGAACCGAACACTTACAATAAGATAATACAATAATAAATTGTGTAATTATAACCTTATGAGGTGCAATTATGTTCCCTAACTGAAAGTTATGAAGGGGGTACCACCACAGTGACAGTTTTTCTGATCGTGTATTATGTACTATAAATTATAAAATCCCTAAGTACTTTACTATTGCAAGTTGAGAAATGTTGCTTTTGAACTGTTGCACTTTTTGTCCACACATTCTTTCACAGGCTGGTGAACTCTGAACATGCATAGCTCTCTGATATTCTGTTTTAAACCCAATCATGTCACCAACCTGTTTCCAATTAACTTACATTTATAACTGTATTAATACACAATTTAATCATGCTTATGTTGGCCCTGTCACAAACCTTTTGGAAATGTTGCTGCCATTACATTTAAAATATGCATGTATTTTTCAAAAATGTATAAAAATATCTCAGCTTCAACATTTGAAATATTGCTACTTACTACTTTCAGTTCAATACAGGGTTTAAAAAAATTTGCACAACATCACTTTTGTTTTTTATTTTTCACAGCATCCTGACTTTTCTGGAAATTGGATTTATATTTAGACGTTATGTTGAAGAAAATCCCCTAATGCCTTGAGTTAGAATTTGTCTAAAATTTATGAATTATGAGAAGTGGTCTCTCTCCCACTTACTCTTATGCCACTTGCAGATTTAGAATACCTAAAAAGCCCCATCCTACAAGTTAACAGGATTGGTTACTTAGGTTTATGACATAAGAAAGAAACCCTGAGAGACCCGTTCACCCATTTGAGACTATATATGGAAAACTGTAGTTTCAAAGCACAAAACTCAATCATAAATAACTGCAATACAGTGTAAAATATTGAAATCAAATCTACTCATTACTCTGATTTAATTTGGTTGTTGTTGTTCACAGACTCTCTGTAACTGGTTCTAAATCAGTCAAAGAACTGGAGAAGCATTTGTAATATGATCTGGTTCTGACAAAACCCATGATATATTCAGGAAGGTGCATCATGACCAAATCTAATCACAAGAATGTTAACACATCACACACTATCGACCTTCTGTTTCTAGAGTTCCTCTGGTGAAAAAGAAGATCATAATGGAAGAGAGTGGAACCCTCAAGGAAATTCTGAAACAGGCACAGTTCAGTTCAGAGCAAGGTTACACAGAGAATCTCATCAATCAGTATGATGTAAGCTTACATGCTACCATCAGCTAGATATGTAACACAAGTATGAAGATTTTATAGGGACCTTATTCACTCCAGTTTTACTGATATTTTCTAATGAGAACTTAGAGAAATTTCCTACAATCATTCAAAGCTACAGGTGACTTGTTAAAATGCACATACATGTCATTCTGTAGTACTCAATGTTTTTCATCATTTCCATCTCAAGATGGCCTACTTTGGGAAAATTGGTATAGGAACCCCTCCACAATACTTCTATGTCCATTTTGACACTGGCTCCACTACTCTCTGGGTTAATTCGGTCTTCTGCAAGAGCACAGCATGCTGTGAGTATCATCTTCAAGGAACCTCAGAACTTTCACCTTTTACTTATCTGACCTACAGTAACCTAAGCCAAAGAAAATGACTCAAAATAGTCACCATTTTAAAGTTTTTAAAAACAATTTGTTATAATTATGAAGCAATGATTCTATGCATCATGGTATTTGGTATGGTCTAGCATAAATTATTTGGTAACTGAAATTATAAAACTAATGTTGTGCATATATTTTTCAGTGAGAATCATGAGACATCAGCTAGTAGCATTCACTAAGAGAACTGGCCCTGACCCCATCCACTAATTGTCAAAAACCCACAAATTCTAAAATCTGAGCACACAAAATCCTTTTGAGTGCAGAGAACGAGTGAAATTTTAAAAACCATTAAAGAATGAAAATACCAGAGTTTAAGATCACGATTAGGCTATGTGTATGCCGTTACTCTCTCTGTGCTAGAGAGTTTCACATTTGTGCTCGCAAGAGATATTTACACACTTGAAATTTTGGTTTATATATTTGCAGGTTTATATTTTCCACCTGGTGTTTTTGGGCCCTCTAATCTTGACATTGAGGTGATGCCATACTGTCAGTCCTTATTTGATTAAAATGGCCTTAGATAATTAAGTCATAAAGAGGGCAATACAGAATGTGTTTGAAATACACTGGCTATGGTACTGAAATCAAGTTAATCCTTCAGTTGCATTGTTCATGAGATAATTTTCCTTCTGTTTCCAGCCTATCACCATCTCTTTAACCCAGGAAAGTCCTCCACATACTACAGCAATCAACAACCATTTTCAATCCACTATGGAACTGGGAGCGTTGTTGGAACCATTGGCTATGACACTGTCACAGTAAGTTTTGCCAAACTCCAAACTCCAGAACAAGCACCATTAATATTGCTTTAGTATTTATGTCAAATGTAACTAAGGGTGTCCATAAGAGTGCATGGTGTAGTCCCATGATTTTAACTTTAATTATGTAAAATGTGAGTGTGATGTTAAAGTCAACCCCTGCAGTTTATAAAATGTTATGTTTTAATAGTCCTTATTCAGTTAATCTACAAGTCTAATCCAACATTCCCAGAAAATAACACTTTCTATAAATTCAATAAAACCTGAAATCTGTATATTTAATTCACTTAAACCTTAATTTAATACTAGTTGATTATATTTAAATTCTTTTCTATCTGCTGCCTGAACCAAATTCAAAAGCTGGGACAAGTACATGTTTGGGCCTGTCAAAATAGCCTTTTATATTATGGCCTGATATTTTGTCCCTGAAATAACTGGAATAAATTATATAATGTCATATTGAAACCATTTATGCCACTCATACAAAGATAATATTATAGCATACTATTGCAATGAGGTGGCACCTTGGCCTGGATTGTTTACACTCCACAAATCTCAAAAGAAGGCAGCAAAAAAAAATAGGTTTACCTGTTGACGCATGTAGGAGGACACGTGTAGTCAGGTTATAACTACTAGCAAGTAATTTAATACACATTATTCAAAATATAAGAAGCATTGATGAATAACTTCATGTTTGGGCAGCAAAATGCTTAAATAGCCAATCAGCAGATCCTACATCATTTAAGCACTCCAACAGAATGGTTCTGTGGCCCTGAGTACAGTTAGCTAAGACTGTACCCTTCATGCTCAGAAATGTTCGGCCCAGTAATGGAAACGAGCCTGAATCATCCCTGCTGTAACTTGTGCAGAACTAGACCTGCTACTGTCCTGCTGAAATAAACATGGAATTACAGGGAAAAGATGTTGTACTGATGGAAGCATATGTCTCTCCAAAATACCAATACAATCCTCCACATCAGTGGTACCCCCAAGCCCATTGCTATGTCTATTAAGGTAGCATGTCACACTTAGCCTTTGGATGATGCTCCTTTTTATTTAATCACAATGATCTCAAATATTACCAGCTAAACAACATTTAGGAGCTGTCCAGAACAGTATTACCTATGTAACTAAAATAAGTCTTATTTTGCTTCTGTCCCAAATATATATAAGGAGTGTTGTGTTGGTTTTTCATATTTCTAAAATACAATTAGATATGTCAGTGAAAACACTTTTTTGTACTTTAGTCAGTTAAATATAATTAAAGCAATTTAGCAAATTACATTGTATTGCATTTTTAGTAAGTGTCCCGACTTTTCTGGAAATTGGTATGTACTCCTTGTCAGTCTTGTCAGAGTTGAACAGCAGTAACTATGCTGATATGATCTGTAGGAAAATGTGATTAGTAAACTGTAAATCTTGACAGATGGGTGAGCTTAGTGTCACAAACCAGAAGATTGGTTTTAGCACGCAAGAACCAGGAAATGACTTTGCAAGACCCCTGCATGACGGAATCATGGGTCTGGCCTTCAAACCTGACCAGGGAACCATTGTGGACACCATGATCCAAGAAGGTGTTATTGAAGAACCTGTTTTTGCCTTCTACTTAAGCAGGTGAAGAAAATTCCATACAATCTGAAACTTCACAGAACATTAGACAAGTGACAATAATAAAAATGGTTCTGGGGAACACACACACATTCAATTCCTGCTTCTACTATATCCCACAACCACAACCAAGAAAAATAGTTGATGTGTATTAGTAAATATAATAAAATTGCCTGGGGTGGTCAAAATTGCGCTCACACCCAACAATCTGATATAGAGGTTGCTGTGGCCCCTGTTCAACATTTACCCCAATATTGCAACAGGGACTCAGAGAGCGGCAGTGAAGTTGTCTTTGGTGGAACTGATCCCTCCCAGTACCAAGGCGAGATCCACTGGGTTCCAGTGCAGCAGGATAGCCACTGGCAACTAGTTTTTGAAGGGTATGTAATCAAAAGGAATTTCAAAAGTGACATAACAGTGGCCATCATGATATTTAATAAATAAATAAATAAATAAATAAAACTTCTTATAATAACTAATTTTTCCTCATTTTCATTATACCAAATCATTTTTCTCAACTGCTCTCAGATTTGAGGTGGATCATCAGGCCACAGGCTGGTGTGAGAATGGATGTACTGCCATAACAGACACAGGCACTTCTCTTCTGCTCTGCCCTCCACAGTATGTGGACACACTCCATCAAATGCTTGGAGCACAAGAGGACCAGAATGGCCATGTAAGTTCACACTGTTTTTCATTAGTGCAATTCAAATGCAGCACATTTTGCATAACCTGCAAAACTAACAATCAGATTATCCACCAGAATAATCAGATCCGCCAAAAAAATGACTTTAGTCTGGCTGTGATGGACTTTAACCAGATCATGGTAGTTTTAAATGAGTTACTTAAATAACTAAAAACATTTAAATAGTCTGAACATCTGTATTAAACTTCCAGTACGTGTTTGACTGCAGTAACGTGAGCAATCTTCCCCCACTAACATTCATCATGAATGGAGCTCACCTCCACCTGCCAGCCTCTGCTTATGTGCTTCAGGTGAGAGGAAAAAAATCATTGTCATCATTGCCTTCTTCAACAATAACATTATGACCACCTCTTTGTTTCTACACTCACTGACCATACTGGAGCACTCAGAAGTTCTATAATTAGAAAGTGTCCATCTCTTGCCAGTCAGTTTCACTGCAGCACTGAGAATGATCCACCACACAAGTCATACTTGCTCTGTGGGGGTCCTGACGATTGAAGCACAGGCTGAAAGGGAACAAACAAAGTATGCAGATCAAGAGGTGGACTACAGTCTACAAGCGCCCCTGTCTGATCAGGGGAGCTGAGAGAATGGACCATGAGTGTAGAAACAAGGAGGTGGCCATAAACGGTATTGTTGATCTGAGTACATTTTAAGTGATACATGCACATATGATTGAACAGGAAGAAGATTCCAATGGTAACTGCCGGAGTGGCATTAAGAATTCCCATGACCAGTACAGAAATGGACTACCTTACTGGATACTTGGTGATGTGTTCCTCAGGCAGTTTTACACTGTGTTTGACCAAGGCAATGCTAGAGTTGGATTTGCTTCCTTGGCATAATGTCACTGAGGCTTTTTTCACTGTGACTTCAGCAGTGCCACATTGAAAATGTGTCTTATCTCAAAGCTGTAGTTACAAATCTCTTAATGATAGCAAAACATAACACCATGAAATTCCAGAAACATTCACATTTTAAGTCTAAACATTATGATGCCAATATACTATAATTATTAACAATACAAATTCTTATGTTGTGACTTGGTCATAGCAGTCATCATCAATGCTTTATAACAACCCTCCCAACCTGTGGCCACAGACCTTATATGTGATCATATAGAGACGCATTTAAGTAATGCAGACATATTGTGAGCATCCTATTGACAACAGAAATGATAATGATTTTAAATTGTTGCAACTTAAACAGTTCTCCTTAAAATGTATGACTGACTAATAATAAAGAAATGAATAAATAAATTATCACATGTTATTGAGGACTTGCATGAGTAGGCTGAGGGGATTTCTGTGGACAGGCTTATGGAATTTTTTTGTTTTCCTAGTGTTTGTTAGCATGTTTAGTCTAGTAACTGCAGCAATAAAGTAAGGAAGTAATATTTGCACATCATACATGTCTCATCTCTTTTATTATATCCAGGGTAAGGCAAATTTGAGTTTCACCAAACTATTCCATTAACACTAAAATGAAATACATAGACATAGAAAAGAGAATAAGGACAAAGTTAAAAACACTACCCACACAGGGTCACATCTGCATGAAACTCCCCCATTAGCCAAATACTGTCTCATCTACCACTGTTCAAATGATACTGGATGATCTACATAATGATAATGTTTTTTGACAATTTCATAGATGACCTCGCTCAAGCAAACAGCAGATTTTTTTTGCAACACTGGAGTGTGGAGTGAAAGACACCTGTGAAAAGAACTGTGACCTCAAGCCGTCTTTCCCACACTTCACTGATTGGTATTCATCATTGGTTATGTGGACACAGTGCTGTAGTGTGAATATTCATGAGCTCCCAGACATAATGAGACACAAGAGTGACCACCAAGGCCAAAAGACCTCAAGCTTCAGTCTCAGAAACCCACTTGTGTGGACACATCTAGATTTCTTTGTCAAAGTAACTTTCTTTTAAGCATTTCCTCCACTATATGATGTGTTAAACTATTGGGTGTTACATGAGCTGAGTGAAGTGCAGCTGAGTGATTGAGATGACAGTTCTGTTGACAGTGTGGTTAAAAAGAAGTTGTGTGTGTGTGTGTGGGGGGGGTTAGGGAGTTGTCAGTCTTGAATCTTCAGTCTGCCGTTCTAGGATCAGCATATGATCATCTGTTTTCACAACCCGTTACTCGGTCACTCATCACTAACTCACACTACTACTGATTTCACATGAAATCAGCAAAACAAACTCTGATACATTTAGCATTCAGGTTCAGTTTCCTCCTCAAGAGTATGACAAATATTTTTAAGTCATGGGTGCCATATTGGAGTCCAACTGTCTGGTTTAAGAGTGCAGCACTAATGTAAACAGATGGTGGATAGATTAATAGCAGATTAATATAATATAAAGCTCCTGCACCGGAGACTCAGTCTCACAACACTCAGAAGAACAAAAGCCCACCGCCTCTTTGGGTCAGCAGAGTAAAGGATCCCACTGTGTTGCATAATGAGGAAGAAGTACTTTATCCACTGTTAGCCATATTAGCAATTTCACTATTCGATGTAATGGAAAACTGTTAGTATGTCAGGCTCTAATGTGTTTCTCTGTTCTTGTGACAGAATCTGTGTGTTATTCATAGAAAGGTCATATACAAGCTTCTCTTGTGAGTTATTTTAGCATGTAAGAGACTACAGACACCAGCCACCTGCTCATTTGTCTCATACTTTCCCTGGATTTACAGGGTAAAATATCGGATCCCACTTTCCTGTGCTCTTAGATTCTTAGAGGACACTGTGAAGCTCAAAATCCTTAAATTAGTTCTCTGATTTGGCTTAAAGTTTAATAAAGTAGTTCTCCTTGTCTTCTAAAAATGTGAGGTGACCTGGGAGTGATGTTTCCACAATAAAGCAAAGCTGAGGCCAAATCCCAAACGTCTCCTTAGACCCTCTGTAGGGCACAGTGTAGGTCACGTAGTGTGTTGTATGTCAAAAATAATTATATATATGAGCACTATACTGACGTATGGCACTATTTGTAACACAGCCTGAGTCTCTACTAACACATATGGACAAAGCTCTGTAAACAAACATATGATCTGAATGTATAAATTAGGACCAAAATTGTTGAATGAAACAATAAATCAATTTAAACATCACAGTTTGATAGTTATCAAACTGTTATATAGTTATATAACTATCACTGGTGTGATAGTTATGGGAAAGTACCCAATATGGTGGCTCCTTTACACAGTGCAGTCACCTGCAAACCATGGAGACCTCATATATCCCCTGCATACAACAGTAGATAAAGGACGAAATTCAGTGGCAGAGTGAAATCTTTTGCTACTGGATACTTGTCTGTTAGTACATCAGCTACAAATATTACAGACTCTACTCTCTTATGCACTTCACATATGTCAGTGTTAGTCCCTAACATTTAAACTTGACCAAACATGTATAAATATTTCCTGGGGCTGCCAGTACTTGAATGAGAAAGGGAAAAACTATGTCATATATAAATGCTGGACAGTTATCTTCTTAAGCCATAGCTACTGAAATTCATTTTTGGTAGAAAGACAAGACATACAATTCTTCCGAAGAAGACAAGAACAGCTTTGGATGCAGAGCCAGCAAGGGCTGATGCTGTTAAAATGAAAACTAGAGCTAAAATTCCTCAAAGGCTATTGCAAAAAGAAGTGAAGAGAGGAGAGCGACATCAGTTAAATGTTTTGACGTTCTACAGTAGCATGCTGGAAAAACGAAAGAGATGGAATCTTGCTCTTTGTTTGTTTTCCCTCATCCTGAGAGACCATTGAAGTCTGTTTGCTCTGTATCATGCAGCAGTAGTGTGGCCAGTGCTCAAACATAGGCCTGCTGCTGTGTGTTTGTGCAGGACAAAAATACATGCATTCTCTGCTCACAATTTTACAGAATTGTAGACATGATAAATTATTATTAAAAAAGGTATAACTAATGACTACTTAAACCTTAAGACTTATTTTTCAATATGTATTATATACTATTCTGTAACTACTGGGAAGCTATAATGCATACAGTAGTTAAGATTCTCTGACACTCTAAGCTAAAACTGAAAAAAAAAATACAATTTTAGCTAAGGGTTGGTGTGTCAGGGCCCTTAGAAATAAAGGGGTTAAGATAAGGGTATTATTTTTTGTCTAATGCTGCTGTGCACAGCTACAGTTTAGTATTAATGCTATTTTTCCTGACTTGTTGAAGAGATTAATAAATACTCAAATGCAATATTTTCCAACACTGAACCTGGAGATCTGGCAAAATACCCCTTGTAATGCAGCTTGGAAATTGAAAATTGAAAAATTATTCCAATATATGAGAGCAGGGGAACTTCAGTCCTAGGTGTGGGAAAGTCTCTTCTTAGGCCTTCAGTTCATGCTCAGTGTATAAAAGGTATGCTATTCCAATGATATCCCATGGCTGAAAACCAGCTGTATTCCGGAAAGTCCAGTTGTGATACGGTTAACAAATTATCGGTTACAGCAGGTAGCTTACATGCAGATGATATCTGAAAGTACAAAGCTCAAAAGTCATGTCTATGGATCATTTTAACAATCACTGCAAATATACTTCTTCCAAAGACAAAGCACAAGAACAACCAGAAGAAGAAAGTCAATGACTCAAAGTATTGGAAATCCTTTTTAGGGTAAATAAATCTGCTGTTCTGTAATGCAGAATCATATCAGAAAAATTTAATTAGATTAGCTGCTTACGTAAGGCAATATAAATACATTTAACCTCCGTAATCTTTAATACAGCAAGCATGGCACCAAACACCAACCACTCAGATTTATTTGATTTCAATCTTATCACTGTAAATTGTTTGGAAATATAAACAGAAATCACAAAGTGGGTTAGTGGAGTTGGATATGTTTTTGATATAAATGCCTCAGGTTCTGCTGACAGTTGTGTGTGCTGAGAATGCAGGAATGTTGAGAGGTGTGAAACTCCGCCTGCTCTGTCTGGCTCTTACTGAGGGACTCCTGACATAAGAGAAACTGGAAATATTTAGCAGAGATTAGCATGAGACATGAAAGGTCTTTTCAGGTACCAGAATTAGCACAATGCTCACAGAGGTTGATGCAACAGGCTGGAGGGAAGAGAGATTACATGTTCAGAGAATAAACTGTGGGAAAGAGATGTCTTGTGTCTAGAGTTCCTCTGGTGAAATGAGTCCATAATGAAGAAAAGGGGTTCATGAAGGGACTGCTGAAATTCTTCCAGTGTATTTCAGACCAAGTGCAAACTGAAGATCTGATCAAACAACAGAATGTAAGTTTTGTTTTTCATACTCAGTCAAACTTATGGTTTAAATATGGAGGATGAAATTATGCTAACTATTATGGATTTTCCAACAATTGCTAAATCAATATGTCTGCTTCTCTCTTTAGATTGTGAAAGATTAAGTGCCTGGCTTGCATCATAGCTGACTTTTAGTGACAGCAATGATATCCAATACAGTCTATCACCAGTCAGTGACACTCCCCTTCCATTTAACCTACGCTAAGCAACACAAACAGCTCTTTATTCCTATCTCTGTCTTCTCCAATTGGCCTTTTGGAACAAACTGGTGTAGGTACCTTTGGTAGGTTCCTATGTCCATTTTGACCATGGTTCCAGCACCCTCTGTGTCAACTCTGTCTGTGCCAAGGGCAGTGCCTGCTGTGGGTAAAAATTCAGACTCAAAAGAACTTGTGGTACTGAGTCCTAAAAAAACAACCTAAAGCCATGTTGACACAGTAAATGTGTACCTATGATCTTCTGAAGGATGTCATATCCAATGGACTTAGTGCAGATTAGCATTTGTGAACAATTCATTGCTTTGTTCTTCCATACAAACTGAGATTAAAAGTACAGTGAGAGAGACTGTAAATAAATTAAGCTGTCTTATGTGGTGAATGTGTGGTATTCCTCAGGGTTAAATGGCATCTCAGACATATGGCGGCCATAAAGTGTCCACCCTGCTTCGATTAAGATCTCCAGCTCAAGTTACATATGGTCCACCATGGTCAGTCTATAAAAAGGGATCAAGACAGCAATATAGACCAAGTGCTATAATTAGAGATGAGGGTTACACTTGTGCATTCCACTTGCGTTGAGCTTAATTTAATCCTGCCACACATTTGTCTGTGCGGGTACTTTGTTTTGCATACCTCTATACTCTGATTAACCCAAGTATGTCCAAAAATCTGACACAACTGTAAAATATTACATTAATATTAAGTATATAATTAGTATAATTAGTTTATATATTATTGGGTCACATGGTAGGGCAGCAAGTAGTGTCGCAGTCACACAGCTCCAGGGTCCTGGAAGTTGTGGGTTCGTGTCCCGCTCTGGGTGACTGTCTGTGAGAAGTGTGGTGTATTCTCCCTGTGTATGCATGGGTTTCCTCCGGGTGCTCCGATTTCCTCCCACGCTGCAAAAACGTTGGTAGGTGGATTGGAGACTCAAAAGTGTCCGTGTGTGTGAGTGTGTGTTGCACTGTGAAGGACTGGCGCCCCCTCCTGGGTGTGTTGCCACCTTGTGCCCAGTAAATTTGGTTAGGCTCCGGCCTCAATGCGACCCTGAATTGGAGAAGGGGTTACAGATAATGAATGAATAAATTAATTATATATTAATTACATTAAATAAAACGTTACTGTAGTACAAATGTCACACTCTGGCCCTGTCTTGTGCTTTCCTGTTGTGTGTTTCCTTTGTTTCCTTGTGTGCCATGTGCTGGGGCACATGGCTGTGTTATTGTTTTGTTCCTGTCTCCTCTCTTGTTTCCGCCTTAGCCCCACCTTGGTCCTCTCCACCTGTGTCTCTTTTGTGGTCCTGCCCTCTTGTCTCTCCTCCCAGGTATTCTTTCTCTGTGCTATAGTGTATAAGCCCTGTCCTGAGTCTCAGTGTTTGTCCACCAGTGAGATTCCAGGTCTCTGTCTAAGTACCTCTGTCTAGGTCTCTCTGTCCAAGTACAGTGGAACCTCTACCTACGAACTTGATCCGTTTCGTGACCCGATTCGTAAGTGGAAAAGTTTGTTTTTTGAGTCAATTTTTCCCATTTAAAATAATGGAAAAGCATGTCTTGCACTGATATATGTTTACAAAACTCTCAAATTAGTAAAAAAAAAAAAAATACATGTAGTGTTACTAAAAATAAAAAAGAAATACAGTGGTAACGGTAATAAAAAAGAAATAAAAAAGGTTTAAGTGGTTACATATCGCTACCTTGAAGACGTGACGACTGGCTGGAGGAGTAACACAGGCACTGGCTGTATGATGGGAGGTGGGGTTGGGTGAATGTAGGGAAACGAAGCGTAGATACGGCTTAACTTAGCACAAATTTTGATGTCTGCTATTTACACAAATGCTAAATTGCTAAAGCTACAATGTGCTAATCTTAAAAGCTCACTCAAGTCTGGGCGCTGGGAGACTCGCCTTTTGCGGTCAGAGGCCATTTCCAGCCGCCGGCTCGGCGGAGGCTCGGGTTCATTTCTAGAGTCATGGTTCATTGGTGGAGGCAAAAAATATTCAAATGCCTGGTTCGTATTTTGGAAAGTTCGTTAGTATAGGCGTTCATTAGTAGAGGTTCCACTGTACCTCTGTTTAGGTCTCTCCAAGTAGTTTAGGTTTAGGTTCAGCTTTAGCTCTGTGTTTAGGTTTAGCTTTCGGAGTCTCTCTCTTTTAGGTTTTGTCAGGTAATTTCTGAGTGTTTGTTCAGGTCTGTGTCTAGAGTTTGGTTATGAAGTTAGCTAATCACATTCTGTTGATTAAGAGTTTGTAGTTGGTTTATTCTTTGTTTGTTTCCTTTGTGTCCTTTTCTTGTAATAAATACCTACCCTGCATTTACCTCTGTCTCCCGAGTACTTATTGTGACAGTAACATAGAAACTTTAAGAAACAAAAAAAAGTAACTCACCAAATTCTGATATTGTATAAAATAAATAATGTAAATAATATAAATCTACCACACAACTAAAGTGGAGAAAATGTAGTGTGCATATTATCAGCAAACGTAAACAATACAAAAAATATCCTTAAAGTTCCACTGTAAATAACAAAACAATTACTGAACAGTTGCTATGCTGAGTCAGTGTGGTCTCTCTGCTTGGGTTAGAGCTCACGTTGTCTGTTGAATTCACCTCGTAAATTTTTTGACCTTCCTCGTACTGAACTGTGTCCTTCTGCTTGAGGTGGCAAAACAGATCAGTTGTATTTCCCCTTTTGTTATAACAGGAGTCTTTCATATCTTATAATTACCGTGGTTTACTGTATATCTGATATTTTGTGACCAAACCACCTCCACATGACTGAAGTCACTCCCCTTTTGGGGCAAACTCTTCTACCTCAGAGCCACTTTCCACTGTGCACTCTCAGAAAAATAAAAGATGTATAGTAGAGGTATATTATTGGCCCCTAAAGGTACAAACAGTGTGAATGTACCTTTAAAAGGTATAGTAGTGTTTAAAATTAAATAACATAATACATGTCCTGGCGATGAAACGGGGCACATGAAATCAACACAAATTTAATATCTACAATTATAGTCATATAGTAATAAAATATAGAATAAGTTACAATTATGTTCCCTATTTAAAGGAACAAATATGTACCCTTGAGGGTACCACCACAGAGACAGCAGAAGGCACCACCACAGTGACAAATTTTCTGACAGTGTATTTGCCGCTGCGACTAAATGACTCACGTAATGAATGTACACCATATACACATGTTGCTGCATGACTTCATTACATAAACGATTTTTGCTTGACTTTCAACAACATTATCAAACGTCAGCAAAGTGCCCAATTCACAGAAGGCCTTAGGACTCAGGGCAAATATTGGGACAGGAGAACCAGTGTGGGCACTGGTTAAAAATCATAAAGAACACCTAATGTTACAACAGCTTGCCAAGTAATGTAAGGATCCATCTAAACCAGGGGTACTCAACTATGAATTCTAGCAGTCCACTTACCAATAGAAAAAAATGTGTTTCTCATTCCATTCATCTTTAAACAATTGGTTTTGACTGTTGCTTTAAGCTAGCAATTTTAAAGATGCCTTTTTAAATTCTGGATGTAATATTAGCCTACCACTACTGATGTGCTCTGCAGCTATTTACAAGTACAAATCAACAAACTAGCAGCCTTCTGAGTGATGCAATTTTTGTAATGGGAATAATTTTATAAACACCATAATCAGAATACAAGTAACAAAATGTGGTCACACAAAATTTAGATGGTTTTTAAGGTCATTTTTATCCCTATCTCTCTGATATATCTGTAATAAATTGTGTATAGTTCCAAACACGGACCAGAGCCTACTGATGTAAACTATAATTTCATATTTTAAACTATATACAACACTACTTTGTTTTGATCTCATGTATTTTTCATAATTAATGAATAGAAGAACTCTACTCGCAGAAGCATTTTGGACTAAATTAAAAGGACACGTAATAAAAATTATTGTGCTTGTGAAGAACTTTTTGTCACTGTCCAATGAAATACATGTATTTGTTCCCTTTTCCTGTAAGGCTACATTCTTAACCTTCAATGGAAGTCAATGTAAAAAAAAATAAAAATTATTCCAAGACATTTTGGGACATTTCTATGTATCCATTCATCAAGGAATTCACAATGTGATGGACAGCTGCTGTGCTCAAGTTATGTAGTAAACTAGAAATTGGCAAAAATTGAGATACATATTTTTAACTAGACAGCAACATTATGCATTCTGACCCATGAATGTAACACAGAATTTTGTCCAGATAGGTATACACTACATATTCAGTTTTAGTTAGTTTTGTTTTATTTCAGCTTTTCATAATGAATAAACATGTAAAATAAATAAAAAACAAAAAACAACAAAGATAACCGCTATTAAATTAATAGACATGACAATTAAAATAAAACAAATACTGACCACAAATGTGGAGACAGAAGCATTAGCTTATTATGACTACTCTTTTTTTTTTTTTTTTACCTAACTTATATACAATATTTTCACCTCTGTTTTTAGACAATATACACTTCCCACAGACACTCATATGTTCATACAGTAAGTCCCAGAGATGTATGACAAACACCAATGTCTCGAAATTCCATTACCTTGCCTAGGTATTTCTCACAGCCTCCTGAAACTACATGAAACTGAAATAACATGAAGATACCTTTTTCCACAGAACAGGCAATGCTATCCTTTTGGAAATGGAATGAACAAGTCAACCAAACTGATCTGTCTCAGCTTGCTACAACATTTGCCGCTAAATAGAAGAAAAAGAGGAAAAAAGAAAAAAAAAACTGGGGGCTTTCTTCTTATGCGTATTCAGAGTAAATGCAGCATGTCAAAGAGGGAATTTATTACCACCCTGGAGAAAAGACAACCTTCTCTCAATGGTAGATGAAAATGCTGGAGTCCGACCTGGACGGCCCTTTCTGGCCATGCTTTTCTGTACCACTAATTACTTCTTTAGTCAACCGTTATTCTCCTCGGCTGAGAAATGCCACTTTGCGAGAGATGATCACAAACAGCAACAAAGCTGCATATCAGTCAAAAAAGATGCACTCTGAGATACTGCTGCCACCCGTCCATCTCCAAGATGGCCTTAGAGTTCTAACAAAGGCAGAAGATGGAGGCTTCGTAGGAGTTCCTGGTTGCCAAGTGCAAACGACACAATTCATTGCCAAGTATTAGAAAGTGGACAAGAAAATCCCTCCAGCAGAAAAGTGTCAACAAAAATCCAGCATAAAGGCTACATTCATCGATGCACAAAGGCATAGTGCTGAACGGAAGTGGCTAAAGACAGCATATAAATGTCCATCCCATGCAACAAACTAAAGTCGAAAGAGCTTGTGTGCATAAAGAAAGCACACAACCGTAACTCTGGGAAAAATAGTGGCCCTCATGCTTAATCTGTCTCACGGACAGACATTTTATCCTCAAAGTCAGGCCCGCTGAATTAAAGTAGATTTAAGTGACTGTATTAATGTCTTTTGTACCCCATTATTTTCTGCTGACAGACTCTCTGTGAAAAGGGTTCTGCATCAGCGAGTCAGTAATGTCTTGAAAGCCAACCTCTGCAAAGCCTTCCTGACAATGCCATTCATAGAACTTTCCACCCCAGACGGCCGGTTACACACATAAAACAAGAGTTCCATTTGCCTAGTACACGGTAAGTTTATTTTAAGAAAACAGCAAGCATGTTAATCCAGAACTCAAGTTACATTAGCACTTTAGATCAGGTGAGATCCTGACATTTCCTGGCCTATAATTTTCTTTGACTCATGTCAAGTACGGTCATCGGCCAATTGACTAAATGAGATCTTCTATCTAATGGAGAATGCAGAAACCCGATGCTCACACTCTTTTGTGCTGTCATTCATGCTATTTACAGCACTCTGAGCATTGCTTAAACCTCAACTCTGTAATATGTAACTGTAGGCAAGAGGCTTTCCTGACTCTCCTCTGAAAGGCACTGGGGTCTTATAGGATTTTAAAGATGACTTAATGAAAGAGTATCTTATGTCTATTACATTGTAACCTGTTTTGGATTCCAAAATGTCACAGAGAAACAATGACAAGTGTGGGGTTTGAATTCTCCTTTTACAATTGTGCTCGAATGTATCCCTGAGGGAACCTGCAGCATTTGTTCAGAAATCAAACAAAGAGACCATAGGCAAAGGAGGGACATAAAACACTTAGATCAACCTTCCAGCACAAACAGCCTCTTGCTTCCTGTCATTTAAAAAGCCAGTCATCTGTTCTCCTAAGCTCTAGATCACTGAAGCCCTCATAAAGCTGTCTTGAATCTTTCTGTCCAAGATGTTGACAAAAGATAGCAGAGGTCTAAATATGAATGCTCATTGACAATTCAAAAGTCTGATTTTCCCTTAGTTGCAAAATCCTTTGGACACACAGAGTAAAGAAAACCATTTCCCCTCTCTCCAATTTCAGCAGTACTTTTCAAACCTATGAGAGGAATAAATCTACAGTTCCATAGACACACACATCTGCACTTACCTTGGCAAGAAGAACATATTAAATTACACAACGATTATCAAAGAAACATGTTCTGTACAGTTTGTGCAGCTGCAGAGAACAGTAAAAATGTATCAAATATAACAACATCAGTTTCTACAAGACTTTCTACTTATAAATCATCAAGTCATTCCTTCATTGCTTAATCTTGATGAGAGTCATGGAACCTACCCAGAATCATTGGACAAAAAATAAAGCCCATGCCTCCTGGAACTTGGAGCTGTGCAATTTATAAATAATTTCTAATACAAATCATAAAGAGGACATAGTTTAACTTCAATAAAATTCTGAGACCACCAGAAAAATAATCTTAAAAAGCAGAATACACCCACACAACAAAATGTAAAAGAAAAGTCTTGGTCAGTTTTCCGATGCCATGTGTTACCTCAGTTTATGAAATAATGGAAAAATAATAATCACAACACTTTTAATGACTAAAATTTAAAATTGATTTATTCATTTATACCAAGTAATTGTGAACCATTTCTGCTGATCCAAAACAGGTCAATGGCATATTCCACTGGTGTAAAAACACTGATGTTATATACAACCAACCTTTCTCATCATTATTTGTATTCGTATTTGATTCACATCATGTCTGCTGTTTGTTGATGCAATATGATAAAATGTTCCAACATGATGCAGTCACAGAGACACACGAGCACAAGTTCATGAGAAAACAGGCTTTTACAAGTCACTCAGACATGGTTCAGTCGACTGTAAATCAAGGCTGCTTTAATGTAATCGTATACAGCTTAATCTTGTCTTAGATGCCTTTTGATTACATGAAATTCCAGCCCTAGATGCTGTCTAACGTGTATTAAACCTAGCAGTTTCCCACACAGGGTTAGCCTCTCTGTGTGCTCATAAGATCAGGCTTCATAGGGATTCTCTATGTGCACTGAAAAATGTAGAGCTTCTCTCTTACATTTCAAATTTGCCTGAAACACAGAACACCTTTCATCACAAACATACGTAATCGCAGAGTGCTCATAACAAATCACAAACACAACTGTGTGTATAGAGATTATCACTACGGACACAGACAGGTAGGGACTGTTTGCAAGAGAGAGCTGCCAGGGGTCACACAAAGTTCTTTCAACACTAAAACTTCAACAGCATTGGAAAGGGAGTGTTGAAGTCCATTGTGGAGGAGTGCTTAAAAAGCCCCTGCACAGAACTGCACAGTCTGCCATCGGCCAGCAGGACACTGGAATGTTGGGTGGGATTCTGGGTAAATTTTCCCATTGCTACATATTTTATCAGATAATTCCAGAAAGGGGTGGAACACCCAGCCATCAGGCTGCCCCAATTCTAAGTATGCAGAACTGGGGACAAACATCCTCAGCCATTTTCCAAAAATATACACTGTGCCTTGTACACTATCGCCACCCTTGAGAAAGACGAGGAACATGCAAGAAAAAACCAGTTTGATCTAACAGCGAAAATGAGGGGATTAACACAAACATTTTCACACATTTTCCCTCAAATGAACCCTTAAGAGTGAAATCTACAGGTATAATCTCCTCTGAAGAGCACAGAACAGAAAGGCCTCTCTGGAGCAGAAGCAAATGAATCGAAGTTCACCATGTTCAATGCCAAATGTCATTTAGGGTGGAACAAGGCCCCCCCAAGCCCTGAACTGTGATTTGTGGAATGACAAAGCATCATTTGGTAACTTTAGGAGCAGTTGGGGTGGCATTTGTGGTCAAAGAATTCATCATTCAATATGCTTTAAGCTAAATGCAATCAAATCTGCACGGCACTGTTGCATTAAGTAAGGATTCTAATATGAGAGGGCTGTTGCTGCAGCACAGAGAGCACAAGCTCCTTATGAATATATTTGATTTTAGAAGAAATGCAGATGATTTCCAATGGAAAAGGAGCATGGCGGTGTCAGCACTCCTACGAAAGTTTGCATTAACAGCAAGTTTTTGTCCTAGAAAGATAACTAACACACACAGAACACCCCCAAGACAGTCTATGTTTCAAATATTTAGAGGCTGAAACAAAACTAAAAGGAAATGTTAGTAAGAAGAGTCATTTTTCCGTATTAGACTCAGAGCACACACTGTGTTTCCTCCTCATTAAAACACTGTTTACGGATGTAAATTTTGTTTATTCAGAAAACCTTAGCTGGGGCAGTGACGCAGTTAATGCAGGCAGTATTGATTACTGTCTGAGACACATCAAGGCGCTTTAGTTTTCACACTACATGAATAATGTGGCATAACCCAGAATGCAGTCTGGGTATCAGAACAAGAACTATGGTACTTGGTTAAAATTATAGTAATGAACATGCCTCCAAGGGAACTGTAATGAAATAAAACTGCACTCTGTTCAATTAATGATGTTAATAATGGATAATCCTGTAAAGATATTCAATAGACTGATAGGGGCTCCTGAGCAGCACAGCTGTCTAAACACCAAGTTCCATCCCCTGTGATGCCTCAGACATCCAAGGCCAAGGGTCCCATTGTAAACTATTGGCCTCACTCACTGGGTGATGAGACTGGCACCCTTCTACTCACATCTACTTCTACTCACACTCTGTCAGTGCTCACCAACACAGGCATCTGTCAGCATTCTCCTCCAGAGAGTTGAGCTGTTCAGTGGTGTCTAATGATTTCCACTCATAAGTAAATCCCCCAATTACAAAGACTAATAATTGAGGATTATTCAGCAAAACCCATTTCCATAGATACGACAAAACAGAAGAGAACCGAAAAGGTGAAATTTAAGTGTACGATGTGTGATTTGATGCAATTGATCAGGCATATAATACAGCAGGGTGACTAAACAGGGGCTGGAACTAATTATATGAAACAACAAGGTGTGGAAATATTATACTGTGGCTTGACACGGGCCAAGCACTGTATCCTCTTTTTCAACCTGCCTTGTCCTTCCATAGGAGTTTGTCTGGTAACCACTATAATGAACAGAATAAACACAAGCTATATCATTCCCGAAAAATTCAAAAGATTATTCATGGATTCATGCTTCTTAATAGCATGCTTTAACAGTTCATTTCAGCAGATTAAACACGTCATTTTATCTACAACAGTTCCACAAAGCTCCTAGCGTAGTTGGCAAGTAAGCCAAATCCCCCTTCGTCAATAACCCATAAGCTAAAAATCCTCCTTTCTTCTCCATTTAAGCCTGACATTGTGCAATAGTTTTATTTTTCACAGACACAAAAAAGTAGCATGCATGTATTTGCTAGAAGAGAGACCTGAAACCCAGGTGTTTTAGTGTTACACAACACCTGCATTCTTAAAAACAATCCTTTACATGCAGAGATAGAAGGTCTTTCTTCCCTGGCTCTCCTCTCTACTGCCCAGTGCAGTTACACCTACGCTCACTCTGAAAGATTAAACCAACACAAGTAGAAACCTGGCACACCTTGACACACACACCTGGGTTACAGAAATGTCCCCACACTACAGCTGTGGTCCTCACGTCACTGTAGCCAGCAGAGCCAAGTGCTGCCACCAGACTGGATCAGAGGTTTTTATGTGTGCAGATGTGTGTAATTTGTTTAATGGGATCTAAAAACAATACATGACATAAACACACAGGATAATCATGTATGGTGGCTGCCTTCCTCCAAGTGACTTTTATCACCTCAGGGATAGCACTCCATATCTCTGCACTGATACAGTGGCACAAGCAGCCACGTGACACAGGGATGCCTCTGCCTATTGAAGTATGCCACAATCACACAATCGTACTGCAAGTGACCACAGAGATAAAAATGGAGCAGACTCTGACAGGGGGGAATGTGTTTCAGCAAACCACTGTGATATGGTCCACTATAAAGGCCACACACACAGTACACGTTATTGCATCTGCACAGAAACTGTAATGATTCTATAATATAATGTGCGTGACATCCCCAGCAAACAGGAAGGAAATGCTCAGAAATCTCTAAACGACACCTGTAGCTGATATTTCAAGCACAAACACAGAGAAACCCTAGAATTTATAAATCCCACTCAAATCGCAACCAGCAGCACATTAAAACTGGTGTTTTGTTTAAACAAGTCTGAAAGCGGAAATGCTAGGCATGTTGACGTGCTATTAAGAAAGTGTGTGGCACCACAATATAAAAAAGTAGGTTAAATGAGCCCACACTGCAGTGTTTGAAGGAGTGAGATAAATACACATACTGTACAAACACTTTTTTTTTCTCTCCAGTGAACTACCTGCTACAGGTAAGTGCATTCTCTCTCATGGTCCTGCAAATCCCTGGAATTTGTGCCCCCGCCCGTCAGAGCCCAGCCCCAACCTAATCCCAGCTCCACGGCGGCTGCATGATTTATTCTTCACTGAAGGATGAAAGCGAGCACAAGAGTCCTCCAAAGATCACTACCTTACAGGTAAAAGTGCCAAAAATGGATGATTGATTATGAGTGATTTTACAGTGTGTGTGTGTGTGTGTGTGTGTGTGTGTCCATGTATATTTATATTTTGTACATTTATAAACCAGATGATACTAGCAATTGTGTTTGACTTAACTCACATTTGACGTCCATGTCTGAATATTCCAGCATTCTAAATAATCCTGCTTTATATTAGCCTTAAAAAATATACACCCAATAATTCATTTCTTCAAAATTCAACCCAAATATACGGCAGTAGCACAAATATGGGCTGAAACAAGAGTGCATTCTTTTAAGGGGCTGTTACATATGGGCTCATCTGCACATCAAAGCGGGGCTGCTCAGGCCTCGTAGCTGTGTTTCTGACTGGACTGATATATGGGCTGTTTTTGGTGCTGACTATTATCATCAGGGGAGATCTAACTGTAACAGTGCACTGTAGGAGCAGGTCATCAAGCATGTGGACACAGTTGCTTTTGCTGCTCTAATAATAGGAGAAAGTTGCAGTTTCTTGCTGAAGCTGTTTCAGGAATCCAACACACAAACACACACAGCCCCTGCTTAAGCCTTGAAGGCAATCCCCTCTACAAAAGGCAAAAGGAAGACCCTGCTGAACTCCACAAGTAAGACAGTAATTGGAGCCTGGTTGCCCACCTGCCCACTACAGAGCATCCTGCAACATGTGGCAACATGGGTGGCCGCAATGAAGCTACAATGTCATTGACGCTACAATGATGGATGACAGTATCTGATCCACCTATGTCATTGCTGACATTCAGGTCAATGCCCAAAATCAACTGTTAAGGACAATTTCCCACTGATTGCACACCCATAATTACAGAGGAGGTCAGTCTTAGTGGCATTAATAAGCAGAATAGCTCAGATTTAGTAGGGTCAGTTTCCAAATTATAGTTATTAGCCATGCCTGTTTGGTTTAAACTCTTTAACCCTAAGGGCTCATGTGTCCACACTCACTCTCGTAACTGCATAGCTCTATTAAACAAAGATAAGCCCAGGGTTTCATTCTGACAAAAAGAATTTCAAAGAAAAGCATTTTATATGTGCAGGGCCCTTTTGAAACTGACAAAGACATTCTTTAAAAAGCAGGAGTTCTCAAACCAGACCTCAGGGCCCCCATATTTCTGCCCTGTATGTCTTTGAAGTTGGGACAGAGGAAAATGTCAAGAAATTGAAGAGATGAAGAGATAAACTATTAATCAATGCAGTGAAGCACCAAGCAGAAAAGTAAGAAAAGTCAGTGTTTTAACACAAGATGGCATTTGGTGAAGGAGAATAAATAAAAACACAACAACACAATGGAATCAAGAGCTCTGACATCTATCTCCCAAATACAATTAGTTTTCAATTCATTCATATTCTGTAATCACTTCATCCTGATCAGGATCTTCATTGGTCAGGAGTATATGGAGAATCACTGGTGCAAGGTGAGAACACCATAGAAATTCACCAGTCTATCATAGTGCAACCATTTTACCTGCCATCCAAAAAACTAACTAACTAAATAAATAAATAAATAAGGTTTTAAAAGATTACATTTTTCACAGCTATACAAACTGTGTTCACATGGGAACTATGGATAAATATATTATATATTTATCCATAATACACAAAAGATGTAACAAAGCCCAAAATATAAGCCATTTCACATTTCACATGCAATAATATTTGTGGTAAATTAATATTGCATAACCTGCAAAAAAAGATCATTTATTGCAAGCATGATGTGCATCTGTTCACCTGTTAGCACTCTTTAAATTTAAATAATCAATAAATCATATGAGGGTGTATCATACTGCATATCTAAAGAAGGGCACTCCCTCTGACTATATGGTTGGAGCCACATTCCTCCCAGGCTGCTGGATCCAGTGTTGAGGCAGGGACCACAATTCAGAGCCCGTTACCTCGGCCCCACCACTCCTATTAACCCCCTCTGCAGCCTCCTCAACTGAGCTCATCACCCCATACAGACCACCCTACACCCTACAGATGCCTCCTCAACATTCAGTGTGAGAGCAGATAGACTTGAAGGTCAAGGAGAAACGGTATTAATGCAAAAGGATTAAATTAGGCATAATAAGAGTAGATCTTAAAGTTTAATGTAAGAGAGCACTTCCTCAAGGTGGGTGCAAAATCCATGTGCTGTTTGCCAATTTACATATCAAGGTATCATCACTATTTGCATTCCTATTTTATTAAATTTTATTTACCTTACTAAACAATTCTAGAAGGACCACCCATCACACTGCCTGCCATACTCTCACTTGTCAAAGTCAGCTAATCTGTGGATTTAAATGTGCCCCGTCCAGGGTGTGTTCCCAACTTGGACCCGGTGATTCTGGGTAGGCTCCGGACCCACCATGACCCTGAATTGAATGAGTGGTTACAGATAATGAATGAATGAATAGATTTAAGTGCCATGGACTGAAATGGCACTCTTTACATGTCATGTTTCAACAATGCCAGACTGGTTTATTTCAGCAGATATGTTGGTTGGCTGCAGAAACAACAGATAAAGGAAGATCTATGGCATTTTTTTTCATTACTGTATGCCACCTGCCAGGCAAATTTGTGCTCTCATGCCTGAGTCATATCAGCACTGATCAAGTCATGCTGAAACAGGTGTGTTGTAGGCCACCTGCCATGCTGAGGTTTGTGTTTTCATACCAACCTGAGTCAAATCACTACTGATCAAGTCACACTGTTTCAGGTGTATTAGAGCCGGGAAACATGAAACTGTGCAGGTGGACAATAAGACTAGAGCTGGACAATGTGACCTAAAAGTAATAATAAGAGCTTGTAAGCTATGGGTAAAGTAAATAATGATACAAACAATTATAAAAAGCTTAGCTTCTCAACAACATAATATGATTAGTGTAGCATAAACAACCACAGGGATAATGTAGAAGAGCACACCTGGACAAACCACGTTGGTTTAATTATTGATAATAAATATGCCTAAGGTAAACTGTAAGGCACGCATAGCCTACTACATAAATAATGTAATAATGTCAAAAACTATTCAGCTGAACTTAACAATGAAAAATAAACTAGGTCAATTCGATATGCAGAACTTTACGTAAGACTTTAATGTGTCGTGTTGGTCATGTAGCCATTTTATATAAACTACAGGTGTGTTAAACGAGCTACTTTCTCGTGTGGATGTTGGCTTTAAACCCATAATGGACGTGTGTTTACTCGATAAGGCGATAAACATATTCGTAGGCGCTGTCTTTTGTCCTGATATTTACTACACCGAAAGTTCTTGAAGCAGTTCGGCGCTATTAGGCTTCGTTACGCTTAATAATAAACAAATGGAACATACGTAAAGACATTCCTCCAGCTGCTGTGCCCTCATTCTCATATTCACAGTAACAATGCGACACACCTTTGGTAGAAGCCTCTTTTCCTCTTTCTTTTTCTCTTCATGCTGATCCAAAGGCATCTGCAGAAAGTCCTCTTCGCAACAGATGAAACTCACTGTGCATCCCATGAGCGCCCATGCACTTCAGCAAAGCCAGTGTCCGTGCGAGTGGTCAGGAGACTCCTTTTCCCAGAGAAATGGCCACCAAGTTCAGCAGAGCGAGGGTTTTTCAGCCACAGGTAAAACTCGAGCAGCGCGGATAAACGGCGCCTCAGAAACGGACACGCCGCATGTTCACAGTCTGTGTTCAGGAGTGGGATAAGTTATAGTGTAGCTATGGCATGATTTTACCTTCTCTTTTCCAACAATGTTCCCCCCTCCCCTACACTATCACAGCGTCAGGAAAAACAGAGAGGGCGGGAGGGAGAATTTGGAAGTTTGTGTGTGTGTGTGCGTTGTTTTCAGCCCACTGTCGCTCACAAATGCCCCATTTTCACTCCTCGCGCGCGCTTTCGCACCTTCCCCAAAAATGTACGCTTGGCTTGAGGAAGTCACCCGGGGCACTAGCATGTGTTCTGTTCATGTGTGCAAGACAAGACGAGAACATCTCATACTCATGTGCTGCTTTTTATTTTAGTTTATTTGATTTCATTTAATGTATTTCATTTGTTTGTTTGTTTTTTATTATTGTTTAGCCTGTTCAATATACACGTTCTGAACAAATGGAATAATAAACTTGATAAGGATGTGTGGAAGCCCTTGCTTCAAATGAGTTCATCAAATCTGCACCTGCAAGACATCACCAATCTCACACTGCTCTTTTCTGATTTTCTTCTTCATACGGTCTTTAGTTCCAGTTTCCACTTTAATGACTGCAGTTAGATACTTAACAATATTTTTTTTTTCACCAGTGATCCTTTAGAGGTCCTTTATCAGAGGCAAGTCAGGACTCTCTGATCCAAGCCATTTAATTATTTCTAAGGTTAACATCTTCATGGAAATGCTTTACCCATTTTGCAGAGTGAAGAGTTGCAATTACTTGAATAAAAGTTTATACTAGACCTAGTCTCGTTTTTGATTAGTTTTCATGAATCGTGTTTCTTTCCCAGGCATCAAAATATCTTGATTTTTTTCTTGGATTGAATGGTTTCTCTTTCCCAGAAATCAGCACTGACCATGTCTTCATATTGCACTGTATTTATTGTGTATTTCTCTTTAGACTCCAGCATTTAACAGTGTTTTAGTTCAATAGTATTTGGACTTTAATACTATTTGCCATAAATGTGTGTATCCACTGCTTCAATTTCATCTGCATTTCTCAAGAAAGCCCCAAACCCTGACAAACCAAAACCATCAAACGTTCTCCAGCTCCGCTAGAGCTACTCCAGCAGGTCCCTTCTCACTTCACTCTCCACAGTTCCTCTCAGCGACCCACAGTGGAGGAGAAAGACAAGTGGAGGAAAAGAAGAAAGTCATATAAAGGAAAGGTGAGACTTGATTTATTTCTGAGTCAACAGATATTATGTATGTGATCTGTATGCACTACTGAATCAAGTTCAATTATGATGCTGAGATGCTTTGAAGAATCTCTATTGGTCCTTCTTTCATTACATTTTCCCAAAAAGTGACATGTAGCTTGTGTATTCATTCATTCATTATCTGTAACCTTTTATCCAATTCAGGGTTGCGGTGGGTCCAGAGCCTACTGGAATCTTTGGGTGCAAGGTGGGAATACACCCTTGGGGGGGTGGGTGCCAGTCCTTCACAGGGTGACACACACTCACACATTCACTCACACACTCACACCTATGAACACTTTTGAGTCACCAATTCACCTACCAACGTGTGTTTTTGGAGCGTGGGAGGAAACCAGACCACCCAGAGGTAACCCACACAGACACAGAGAGAACACACCACACCCCTCACCGACAGTCACCCGGAGGAAACCCACGAGGACACAGGGAGAACACACCACACTCCTCACAGACAGTCAACCGGAGGAAACCCAAGCAAACACAGGGAGAACACACCACACTCCTCACAGACAGTCACCCGGAGGAAACCCATGCAGACACAGGGAGAACACACCACACTCCTCACAGACAGTCACCCGGAGGAAACCCACGCAGACACAGGGAGAACACACCACACTCCTCACAGACAGTCACCCGGAGGAAACCCATGCAGACACAGGGAGAACACACCACACTCCTCACAGACAGTCACCCGGAGGAAACCCACGCAGACACAGGGAGAACACACCACACTCCTCACAGACAGTCACCCGGAGGAAACCCACGCAGACACAGGGAGAACACACCACACTCCTCACAGACAGTCACCCGGAGGAAACCCACGCAGACACAGGGAGAACACACCACACTCCTCACAGACAGTCACCTGGAGCAGGACTCAAACCAACAACCTCCTTGGCAACGCCCGCTTGTGTATTCAAAGAATGAAATTTAACTTTTGTAATTTAACTTCTCAAAACATTAATAAACTTGACATTTTTGCTTCTGAGACATCCATTCTGAAATTTTTACACTACTTACTCACTGTCAGTGACAGACACTTGCACAGAAAATACAAATAACTTTTAAAACTGAAATTTAGTGACAAATGTGTGGTGAAATACCTGCAGATTTAATAAACATGAAAAACACAAAAAATAAGCTGAGAAACACAGCCATTCTTCTCAAAGATGCTCTTTATAATGCTGCAAATATACACCTTTCTCTACACAAACCACCCACTCGCACACAAACACACAAAAATCCCACAAAACATAACCCCTGCAACCAACCACATCCCAAACATGCATTTAACCCCTACAATAACACAATATTCCCCTTGCTGGGGAACTGAAGGGCATGCTGGGAACTGCCCTATGTGCTCTGACCTGTCCAGGACCCACCCAGGTGCCACTATATTCTGCTTTATATCATGCTGCACATATAATAATTTATACATAATAAAGTGACATGGAGTCGAACGTTCCACAAAATGTTGAAATGGACACTGCCATCTTAAATACTCTTGCGCAGTGGAGCAAAATTGGAACTAGAACATGTGTAGTAGAGATGGGGGTTAAGAGACATAAGATCCACCAAAACACACCTGTTCATTAGGATATATCCATTACTTTCTGCTTGGCTTCTTATTTCAATGTTCTGTTCCACTTCAGTGGGGCAGTATTCTCATTCTGGAGCTGAATAGAGTTTAGATGTGAAAAAATAAATCTGACTATCACTGATAGAGAAGAGGTCCATGGTGTGAAAGAGCTGTACTTCTGCTTCACTTTCAGCTTAGCCTTCTCCACAGTAAGGGCCTGTCCAAATCTAAACATGCACATACACATAAGTACACACAGACACACATATACATTACAAGCAGTCATATACACACACACGTCTCTCAAAGCCCTGTTATTTTTTTTTTTACACAGTGGCCTAGCCTCACTCCTCTCTCAAGTTGAGGTGGAGTTGACTCCAAAAGCATCAATTCATTGACTCAGATGCCGCTGGGAGTTGGGGTCAACTTAAGGTGAGCAAGTCAAATTTTTAAAAGTGAACAGGCTCCGTTATTGATGGTTTCATGTGTGTTGTGTCCTTAGCTGTGGTAGGTTTTTTTCTCTTTGACTCCACTGGCTACCCCAGAAGGAGTCAACAATCAGATTAAACTTCAGAAAAGTCACAATAAACAAAAGTCAGGAAGGGTGAACATGGTACCCCACAGTAAATAAAAGTGTATTCCTAGTGTTTTTACAGAGGTGTACTGCAGTATAAAATTCATTCATTCATTCATTATCTGTAACCCTTATCCAATTCAGGGTCGCGGTGGGTCCAGAGCCCACCTGGAATCACTGGGCGCAAGGCGGGGAATACACCCTGGAGGGGGCGCAGTATAAAATGAAAACTGTAAACTCCTCTACTGAATTCCATTGTCAGACATTTTCCCTTGTTTTTTACTAGTTTTACTGTGCAGTCTCATGTGCTATTGAAATATAATGGGTATTTGGATATATTCATTTAGTGCTGGGCTGTGTACTACTGAAAGCCGTGATACTGGAGAGGAGGTTTCCACTCAAAGCTGTGGAGGCAAAATATTTATTACTTGAAACGTAAAATGGGTTAAATTTCCAGTAAAATGTTTTTCCAGAGATTATGTGACTACGTCTCAGTTTTATGTGCTGTTTGGTAACAGGGTGGAAAAGCACAGTGTCTCCCACACCCTGTTATGTAAGGGCACATGGGATAAATGATGGGTTGCAGATTTAAAATCAAATATGGGTCAATTGTGAATTAGGGGTATGTTTTACCATGACAGCCCATGATGAGTTTTCCCATGATGCATGAAATCATCCATTGTGAAATCACACAATTTTTTTGTCAATTTCTCCACCTAGAACATGAAATCTCTCAGGGTGAAAGTTGTAGTCTACAGTCCACACTGCAACACAGATAAATACTACCAGTATTCCAACAGCAAAAACATAATTAAGACTGCATGATATCACTGCCAAATAAATATCTCAATTCTCCTTGTATGTTTATATGTAAATGCTGTAAATTTTTATTTAAAAAATGGGAGAACATAAATTCATCAAATTTATTTTGAGTGATATATATTAAAAATATTTTTTCTTTTGCTTGGTCTCTCATTTTGTCTTTCCTTTTTTTCAACTTCAACTTTATTTATTTATTTTTAACTTTTTGAGCATTTTATATATTTATTTGTTTGGGACAACAATAACATGTAAATGAACATACATATTTTCACCCAGTTGTTCTCATGCACATTTTTCCGAGGCACATTTTTCTGCAGAGGCTGACAGGCTGAATTACATGAACTGATAACGAATAGCTTAAATAATGACTTCCTTCCTTCTAGTTTGTGTGCATTCTAAACGGCGGCTCCTGTGTTCTTTGGTTCCTTTATGAGGGAGTGACCCTGCTGCCTCTCACTGAATGTTATTATTTTTTTTCTCATGGGTAGAACTACTGGTGATAAATGATGCTGTTAAATTAAAATGTATGTTTAATTACATGTGTAATATGTAATCTAAGCAGCAAGAGTTGTCTGAAGTGAATTCTACTGCTCTAGCGAAATTCAGATCAAAATTGCTCTCAGGGTTATTGACAGGAAGCAGTTGCCAGTTAGTGTTACCTCTCAAATTTTGATCACAATGTAATTACATTAATTATAAGTAAAAGTGCTCCTTGAAATTATAAGTCTATTTTTAGCAGTTTGCACAATGACTCCAAGCTAGCACAGTGAAGATTAGCATATGGGAAATGACCTGGTGTTTTCCATATTTCAGGGCCACTTGTGCCTTAGAGATTATATCACTAATTTACTGTTAACAACCTTACCCAAAATCTCAGGAGACGCAAGGTGGTTCACAGCATGTTGTAAATAGAAATCACTATATCTGCACTGTATTTGTTATAACCTCTGATATCCTTTACCACCAGTGTAAACAAACTGGACATTGCCTGTTTTTCTACATCAAACTACTCTGGATGCTTTAGTGTAAGTATAAATCATTGAGTTATGCAGATATTCTAAAACATCTGTGTAACTTTAAGAACTTTTTTCTTATCTTAATACGTTACCATATGGGACATATTTAACTTTATCTGCAAGGAAGTTTTGTTCCCTTTCATAGTTAATAGACAATAAAAGATAAACAATATAAATATTGGTTTCTTTGAAGCTCTGTCTCTCAATATTTCCTGGTATGTTTAGAAGGAGTCAAGTAAATTTGAACACTAAATCCAATGAGAAAGCACACAAAAGAGAACTGAGAGCACATGTAGCTATACACCCGGGTCATGGGTGTGATGAGCTTTAGATAGTTTCAGTGTGGAAAGAGAGACTAGTGTTTTCAGAGGCTTTGGAAGGCAGTTCGTTGGAGCTTATCCTGCAACTTTGAGTCCATTTATACCCCATGCCTCACTAAAAAAGGAATTCCATCATTTATAGACTAGAACATATCCTCACACTGGATTCAAACCAGTCTCTCAGGTGATATTTGTGAGTCAACACAGAGTCCTCAGAAACGCTTCTGCAAAGTTGTGTAAAACACATTTATGTTTATGTACGGGTCAGATTACACCTCCCAAACATTCATACTCTAAACTGTGTTATAGCATTAAACATGTCAAAATCAAACATCATGTCTACCTGCAGCTGGTCTGTGTTTTCGATTGAATTTAGTAATCTTTCATTCATTCATTCATTGTCTGCAGCCAATGCATTAATCATCTAAGTAAATACTTGAACTGTGTTACATAAAGGGGACAAACGGGATCCTCCAAGTGTAAGGTTCAGCTCCAAAAAGGAGGTAAAACCTAACACTAAACCTATCCCTAATTGTAACCAAAGCCTCCCACTTGCTTGTATATACCTACCTACTGTGTATGTCTGTCCCACCTGGTCTCTATACTCAGGGTGATTGTGGGGCAATACTCTTCTGTGGTTCACATTCATAAGCTCTTTTAAGGTGGGCCAGAATGTTTGTGGCTGTAAGGTTTTATTCACTGTTAGAATTACCACAGAAATTAATTTGTAACTCGAGTTGTTTAGCTTTGTAGCATTTCGGTAATGCAGTTGCCATTTTCTGAATTTGGAGACCTTCCATCTTAAGCAACCTGAAAAAGCAAAAATAAGTCAATATTACCCACCTATGCAGCAGAAATAGAACAATATCCTCATCTGAGTTTTTGCTATTCAATGTTTGGAATTTTCTCTGTCTAAATAATCCAAATGCCTCTGCCATGAGTAGAGAGAAAGCCTATCATACCTTACCGACACCATTTACTGATACCAGGGCTTCGTAAAAACATTAGACCAGTTTTGAGCATGCAAACAGAGCGGAGCGCTAGCAAATGGTAAGGAAACATCATTAGAATTTTATCATAAGCATTTTTTGTTTTTATTATTTAAATCGTGAACATTGCCTTTAAATGAAAGAAATGAATATGAAATAAGAAATGGGGACAGAAATGAACGATCAGAAGCCTCCAAATATAAATTGGAAAAGGGAGTTGAGGGCAGCTCCCAGCATGCCTTGCAGTTCACTCTGGGACTTTTATGGGCTTAATATTGGTGTCTGTATATTTATATTGTTTTGTTTGTTTGGAGCCTATTGATTTTTGTATGTTTATATGTGTGTTTGTTTGTGGGTTTGGGCTCTGCGTTTGGCGAGATGTGTTGTTTGTTGGGGGTTTCTTTTCAGCGAGGGGTCTGGGTGTGCTAGTGTGCAGTGTCCCTGGGTCTCTTTATAAAACAAGTCCAAATAATGTTTGTTGTATTTGCTCTTGTTTCCTGTGTGTATATGATCAGTGTCTATTATGCAGACTAATGTCTAAACTCAATTTATTTCAACCTCCCTATCTCCATTTACAGCACATAACGCTCATCTTTCACATGGTCATGTCATTCCCACCTGGCCACACTATGAACACCCACCTGCAATCAAAGACTATAGAGATTTTCTCTGAAGTCTTTAAGACAGCCTTCAGCTGAAAGTGTGTCATGTGGTTGTTATTGATGCTTAGTGAGCCAAAGGATCTCCTGCAATGTTCTGTTTTCACAGATGCACTGATAGACAGGGAGGATAAAGCAGCATATTTCTGAAAATCCTTTTATTTTGATATATGTTTTGTGCAGTGGAGTCACAGGATTCAAACAGTGAATTTGAAGGTTTTCAATGGTTTCAAAGCGGAGAGGACAAATCTGTTATTTTGATTGCACTTTATTTAATGTTAGGGCCTTTGGTCTCAGGAGTCTAACATTCTTACACGTCACCTTCGTGCTCAGTTTGCGGACGGTTAAAGAAAACTGGAATTGGCATCACTCAGCATTGCATCCATCAGCACTAAAGTCTGTGTTGATAGGCTTTGGCAGTGTGTGCCAGCCACACACAAACAAACCTGAGTCTTCAGATAATGTCTTTCCAGCCCTCCCCATCTCATCTTTCCATTCTCAATCTGGATAATCTGTTAATGGGTTCTGGGCAGCAGAGGCTGGTTAATGTTTGAAACTGTGCCAGGGAAGGCCAGCAAAAGGGCTTCTGAATTCAACATAAGCATATGCTGTAATTAATACTCTTAAATGTGGTATTTGTACTCTGAAATTATAATTATGTATGAGGTATGTTTCTAATTTATTTTAATTAATTAGTAAAATGCAGCACACAGGAATATAGTATGTGATTTAAAAATAAAGTGCCCCCCCCAGTAAAATCAGCTCAGCAATAATTATTATGCAAATTAAATGTCATATTATGACATTCATATTATATTATAAATATGATTATCAGCTTCATCCTAGTCTTTGATAAACTTCTTGCCTAAAGACCATCTACACATTAACCATACTTTTCCTTTCCCAGTCTTTCTTGGTAGTTTTTATAGGTGACCCTTTGACCCTGTGCCCACATTCCATCCCCCGCAATAATGAGAGCGCTTGGCATCCGCTGTATGGCTATAACCTGAGACAGTGCAGAGACAGCAGGAAATGCCTTCCAGATACCAGCCTGATGCCCACCACAAAGTCTTCCAGGGGCCAATGGGCACAAAAGCCCTTCTGTGTGAAGAGAGGCAGGGAAGCAGGACACTGCTTCTCTCATGTCTACACATCTCAGGGCTCTCTTGGCTGCGTAAAGGCGCAGGTGCTGAGAGGGGTTGTCTGCATACATGGCTCTAGCCCCCCTGCATTCCCACAGTGCCATTCGATACGGAGCTGAATTAAAACAACATCCTGCTGCCTACTTCTGCACTGTGTTTTACTTACTCCTCGGATCTTGGCTTCCAGGTGAAGCTGCATAATGTACTTCATGCTTTATATAAATATGATTATGAATTCATGAATTGTTGCTTTCCAATCAAAAACATGTATCCATTTTTGTGCATTTTGGGTTACTACATCATTTAAACACACAAGCTGTTCTTCATATTGTGTGAAAATGTCATGATGAATGGACCAATAGAAATTCTAATAATCTTTTTACATTAACTTCCATTGAAAGTAAGTTGCTATTTTGGAGATTTATTATTTTTTCATTGCTTTTTGGTCAATCATTGCTCGCTACCAAATTTACAAAAAACTCACTAGAGACCTAGAGGCAAATATCATACCTGAGTTCAAACCCAGAACCATGAAACTCTAAATCTGTGTGGGTGTGACAGACACTACTGGTAGTGCCACTGTGATGCCCTAAGTCTTTCTTGGTCTAAAATTTCAATACACTTTAAAGGCAATCAAACACAGTCAAAAAAAAAAACAAAAAAAACTGAAAAGTAAAAAAGAAAAAAATGGAGAGGTCACCACAAGCAACTTGGTTGGCAGTGGCTGGTGGTGGATGCAGGTAAATCCAAATTCCACACAGGCAGTGTGGAAAATTCCACAGAGGCAAGGTTTAAACCCAGGCCCCCAAGACCCCGGAGCTGTGCAGCACTGACACTTTTTATTTGGGTACATTTTATTCCTTTATAATTAATTACCTTGTTTTTACCTTATTATTCCAAGATGATTCTGATAATCTTTTGTCAATTTTTTTGTTTTGTTTGTTTGAGTGGCTACATTTTCACTTTGACTCCAGCAGATGTTTTATTTTACTTGAGTCATTATTTTTCTGACTAAAAACATTTTATGTGTATGAATTTAGGTTGCTCTACACAACTCTGATGGGCAGCACAGTGGAGCAGCAGGTAGTGTCGCAGTCACACAGCTCCAGAGTCCTGGTAGTTGTGGGGGTCTGTGAGGAGTTTGGTGTGTTCTGTTCCGGGTGCTCTGGTTTCCTCCCGTGTCTGGTTTCCAAAAACACACGTTGGTAGGTGGATTGAAGACTCAAAAGTGTCCATAGGTGTGAGTGAATGTGTGAGTGTGTGTCTCCCTGTGAAGGACTGGCGCCCCCTCCAGGGTGTGTTCCTACCTTGCACCCAGTGATTCCGGGTGGGCTCCAGACCCTGAGCTGGATAAGGGTTACAGACAATGAATGAGTGAATGATTACAGTGTTTATTTTTTTGTAAATATAGTGTAGGACTCTTGCAAAAAATAACTTTATATCTTGGGAAGTCCCACTATACTTCATCACCAGTCAACATCAAATTTAAAAAATGAAAAATGACATGAGAAATGTAGACGTAAACAAGTCAGTGCCAGTTTAGATATAATGGATCAGATTTAATATAATTATGTTGAAAGAGTCACAGATATTAATGGAATGTCCACATTCCATGTTTTAATCAAGCAGTGCTCTCTGAAATATAACAATGCAAACAGATTAGGACAAGGCTGTAAATCACAGATGATATTTTACAAAAACATTATTACATTTTTTTCAGATACAGTGTAATTTTATAGATGTTAATGTACACCTTCAAAAATGAGGAAAAAAACTATGCCCATCTTTTAGTTAATAATAAACTCAGTTTTAGACAGTACACATGGATTTTTATTATTTACCCTTAATTTAGAAAAACTCTACCCTCAGACCTGTAAACTGTATCCTCACTTAAGCAAAATGATTTGTATAAAAATAGCCTAATATTTAATGATTGTAGGGGTTGGACAATGAAACTGAAATGCCTGGTTTTAGACCACAATAATTTATTAGTATGGTGCGGGGCCTCTTTTTACAGCCAATAAATTATCAATTTGTCTTGGGAATGACATATACATGTCCTGCACGGTGGTCAGAGGGATTTTAAGCCATTCTTCTTGCAGGATAGTGGCCAGGTCACTACGTGATGCTGGTGGAGGAAAACGTTTTCTGACTCGCTCCTCCAAAACACCCCAAAGTGGCTCAATAATATTTAGATCTGGTGACTGTGCAGGCCATGGGAGATGTTCAACTTCACTTTCATGTTCATCAAACCAATCTTTCGCCAGTCCTGCTGTGTGTATTGGTGCATGGTCTTCCTGATACACGACACCACCTTCAGGACACAATGTTTGAACCATTGGATGCACATGGTCCTCTAGAATGGTTTGGAAGTCCTTGGGAGTGGTGCACCCATCTAGCACAAGCATTGGGGCAAAGGAATGCCATGATATGGCAGCCCAAACAATCACTGATCCACCCCCATACTTCACTCTGGGCATGCAACAGTCTGGGTGGTACGCTTCTTTGGTAACTCTCCCGGATGTGGGGAAAACAGTAAAGGTGGACTCATCAGAGAACAATACATATTTCACATTGTCCACAGCCCAAGTTTGCGCTCCTTGCTCCATTGAAACCGATGTTTGGCATTGGCATGAGTGACCAAAGGTTTGGGTACAGAAGCCCGGCCGTGTATATTGACCCTGTGGAGCTCCCGACGGACAGTTCTGGTGGAAACAGGAGAGTTGAGGTGCACATTTAATTCTGCCGTGATTTGGGCAGCCATGGTTTTATGTTTCTTGGATACAATCCGGGTCAGCACCCGAACACCCCTTTCAGACAGCTTCCTCTTGCATCCACAGTTAATCCTGTTGGATGTGCTTCGTTCTTCTTGGTGGTACACTAACATTACCCTGGATACCGTGGCTCTTGATACATCACAAAGACTTGCTGTCTTGGTCACAGATGCACCAGCAAGACCTGCACCAACAATTTGTCCTCTTTTGAACTCTGGTATGACACCCATAATGTTGTGTGCATTGCAATATTTTGAGCAAAACTGTGCTCTCACCCTTTGCTAATTGAACATTCACAACCTGCTCTTACTGGTGCAATGTGCAGTTAATGAAGATTGGCCACCAGGCTGCTCCTATTTAGCCATGAAACCTCCCATACTACAATGACAGGTGTTTCAGTTTCATTGTCCAACCCCTGTATGTATAGACAAGCCTAGTGTGGCTTAATCGCCATTGGCTGCATAGCATTTGTCATACATTTCAACAATGAGAAGGGTCCAAATCTTTGGTGCTTTCATATGAATGTCTTGACATATGGTTTGACATGTGATGTTGTGAAATATTAAAATGCAATGCAGAGCTAATAAATGTAGAAATGGGGAAGAAGCAATCACAACTTGTCATAAAGTATTTGAGTGACTGTTCATAAAGAGTTCATACATTTGGTAAGGCAGTTGATATTTATACATTCTGCAGAACTTGGACATATTAATAACACCTGATTATTTAGTATTTGTGTGCTCTTTGTTCATTTGATTTAAAACTTAATTCTAAGTGTCTAAGCCGAAGAAGACCAATATTGATTGAAATAGTGACAGATTTATTTAATCAATGTATATATTGAGTTGGTGTCTGGTGTGAGAGGGGCTGGGAGCTCAGAGAGAAGAGCTGTATCCACCATCAGAAAGATTTGGTTGATAAGTAATGCCCTTCTCACTGGACATTGGCAAATAAGACACAGCCATAATGCAGCATGACCGCGGCAAAGTCTTCATATGGAAATGTCAGATTTAACAGACTATTTGAAATGGAGGAAACAGGATTCAACAAATGTGTGCATCTCAACAAAGTTCAATCAGTCAGTTAGTCATTTAAGGTGGAATGGTTTAATTGAGCTTCCAAAAAAAAAAAAAATCTCAGCTTCATCCTCTTTTCCACAACTATTTTCAATGCTGGTGCTGACAGATTAATCATATGGTTGTGAGCCAGGGTTAGCATGAGTCTAAAGTATGCTCTTTAGCAGAGTTTGACTTGGCTGGACACCGAAGCTGAGGTAGCATCAAGCTGACAGAGCTATAGTTCAGTGGATGTTCAAAATTGTATTGTGGTGTTGATTTTTGCACCAGGGGAAGCACGGTGGTGCAGCAGGTAGTGTTACTGTTACATACCTCCAGGGTCCTGGGGTTGTGGGTTCATACCCTTCCTCAGGTCACGGTCTTTGAGGAGTTTGGTGTGTTCTCTCTGTGTCTGCATGGGTTTCCTCTTTACTGCCTTGCATGCTGTTGTTCCAGGTAGGCTCCAGACCTACAGTGACCCTGAACTGGATAAGTGGTTACAGACAATGAATGAATGAATTTTGCATGACCGAGACAGCTGACTTTGGCATCTGTGTTTAATACACTTGCCTATGCATGGTCAAAGGATTGGTTACAAAAAGACCTTAAGACCCAGGTGAGTGTGGCATTTAGAAACATGTCATTTAAACACCAGTAGCTTTACCATGACAAGATTAACAATCTTAATGCAAAATTCAGTTCAGCAGAGCAGACGTGGCTCAAAAGCAACATCTGGAGTAGCCCTTCACTTGCTAGACACATGAATGTTTGATATATGCAGGTAACACCTTTTAAAGCCCTAGGTATGTGCACAGCACAGCAGTGATCTACACACATTCATTCAGGTGGATTTGGTATGAAGTGCTCTGTGCTAGAAAAACGTACAGCGAGGATGGTTCACTGTGACCATGATGAGAACCAGACATCTGAAGCATTTCATAAGGTAATTTTTAAAGTTTTAATATAAAACAACAAACCAAAAAAGTAAAAACTTTACATATTACACATAATTTACCAATAAAAATAATGTAAGGGAAAAAATGACAAAGTAAGTGAAGAAAATAGTTGAAAAAGTTGTGAGATGTTACTGAGACGCTGAGCTGTTTTAAGTAAGGACAGTGCACCACCTGCTGTTCAACATGTGCATTCCACACAAGTGAAAATGGAAAACATCCGGGATATGTATTAAAACATTAATAATAATAATAATAATAATAATAATAATAATAATAATAATAAATTATAGTGGTGAAAATAAGTATTTGATAAACTGTTGATTCACTGTGAGAAACAGAATCTAAAAAATAAAATAATAATCCAAAAAGTCACATTGTATGATTTTTAAATAATTAATTTGCTCTCTTCAGGTCATTGACCATGTCCTCCTGTGTAGTTCTGGGCAGATAACAGGTCTGTGAGAGCCAGAATTCATGCTGGTTGGTAGGTGCTCAGTTACTTATTTCATGCAATAAAATTCAAATAAACAATTTAAAAATCATACAATGAGATTTTCTGGATTTTATTTTAGATTCTGTCTCTCACAGTTGAAGTTACCTATGATTAGAGACCTCTCGGTTCTTTGTAGGTGGGAAAACTTGCAAAATTGTATCAAATACACATTTTCCCCTCTGTGTGTATAAACAATTTTAGCTAAACGTTATTTTTTTGGCTTTAGCTTTAGCTGTAAATAAACTTTAGAGCAAATCTGGAATGTTTGAACTTTTAAAGAGCTGTAATACTGGCCCCAAGTATTTAAAATGAGAACTACAAGTGGTTTTGGGAGCCAGACCACATCCCAGTTATAATCTGATTTTGGCCAAAGCCAAACCTGACGTTGTTTCATCACTTCTAGCCAAAGAGGTCTCAGATGGGGTTATGATCACCCCCTTTTCCACTCCTCCGTTCTGTTCCTTCTGCATCAACCCTATTGGCATCACCACCTGAAAATATTCAAGAAAGAAACACATCTGCCCCTCATGTCCTCCTCTGATCTTATTCCCAGCACTGATTCCCTCTCTTACACTAGGGACGACACCTGGATGGCCAAGGCAGACATCATCTTTGCCTTTAAAATCCTACTGCATCCTGATTTCTGGCTCATACTTTGCAGTCTGGCTGACCTTTGGCTGTAAGAGCAGCCCGAAGATCTTCAACTCCTTTGCGAAGCCCTATCTTGCATATGGCTCAACATTTATCACCTGCTGTTACATGTAACAATTTTGTGCATGTGTTTGGTATCTTGTTTTCTTTCCTGGTTCTTTCTTTTTCTCTCTTTCCCTTATTCACAAAGGTAGATTGGACTGTCACTCTTCATGGACCTGGCAACCCTTCCATCTCCAGCCAATCCCAAACAGCCACAACAGCTTAATGCTCCTGAAAGGGTGGGGCTTTTAGCAGCAGATTTTACCACCCATTGTATTTTCTTTATAGAATATAGTTATAGAGTATATTGACATAGCTTAGGTGTTAGTCTGGTTTTGTTATTTTCATTTCTTTGGTACTGTCCATGTTCCTTCCTCCTAAGGTTTGTCTACCTGTCCTGTGTTATTGTGGTATGATCTTTTGTATTAAAGTAATGTTTGTAGTCCCTGAACAACTTGGTCTCTAGCTTTTGGCTGGCTTCTCTTTTTCACTTGCACATATTGTTATGTTTCCTTTACTACTACCACCCTAGACTCTGAAGCCCAATAGTAGGGTCGCAACAATTGGGGGCTCGTCTAGAATATTTTCTTTTCTTGTATGTGTGGAGTTCTAAAGGGGTTTGCTGTCTTTATTGTTGGACATGGCATCGTTTGATTTGTCTGCTTTTGTTGCTTCACTTAGTTTGGAAGTGCTTGAGAAATGCCATTAGGATGAATTACTAGAAATAGCTGCACATTACAACATTTCTGTATCTAAACAGATGTTAGTAAAGGACATAAGGGGTAAACTCATTGCGGCATTAAGGGAGTTAGAGGTGTTTGGAAGCCTTCAAGCACAGGTTCCCACAAGTACTGGGGTGGGGGAAGTTGAGAGGGTTGTAACCTCCGTTATTGAGTCTGAGGAGCAAGAACAGCTAGAGGAAGAAGTAAGGGTGATATTACCTCGTTTTGACCCTTATTCTCCATCTACTGCCGAGTTTTATGCTGAAGCACGTGCTAAACTGTGCTTCACTCGTCTCCAATTAGAGGCTCAGGAAAAGGCCCAGGCACGTCAAGCTGAACTGGATTTTACGTTTGGCTTTCCGGAAGATGGAGCTAGAAGTTGACAGTGAGGTCAAGGGAGTTAGAGATAGGAGCAATGAAGATTGCTTCTCCTTCCACCATCCAGCCGGACATTGCACCGTGTCCTCCTCTGACTCTGGTGTCTTCTCCAGCTGTTGTTTCATTGGATTCTGCTTCTGCTCCTCCCATTTTTTCTGTCAACCCTCCAACATTTGATGTGAGTAAAAACATTGCCTTAGTACCATATTTTAGGGAAACAGAGGTGGATACATATTTTGGGGTTTTTTAGCGTATAGCTATGGCTTTAAATTGGCCAAAAGATGTGTGGTCCCTTTTGTTACAGTGCAAGTTATTAGGCAAGGCTCAGGAGGTATGTTCATCTCTGCCATTACAGGATAGCTTGCAGTATGATGTTGTTAAAGCATCCATTCTACGTGCATATGAACTTTTGCCTGAAGCATACAGACAGAAATTTCACCTACACAAAAAGAGCTCATTTCAAACTTTTGTGGAGTTTGCTAGGGAAAAAGAGACTCTGCTGGATAAGTGGTGCTCGGCCAGCAAAGTCACGGATTTTGCATCCTTGCGTGAGCTGATTCTGTTGGAGGAGTTTAAGAACTGCTTACATGAACATGTGGTTATTTATCTTAACAAACGTAAAGTTAAATCTTTGTCAGAAGCAGCAGTATTAGCGGATGAGTATGTTTAAACCCACAAAACAATCTATAAGACCACTAAGACCATCTTTCCAGTAGTAACTAACCAACTGCCTAAGCAGGTCCAATCCGGTTAAGCCTCAGATGAGTGTTTTTACTGTCATAAGCCGGGTCATTTAATAGCCACATGCCCCAACTTAAAACGTAAGCAAGAAAAGCAAACATCCTACATTAATCAGAAACACAGTGTGGCATTGGTAGATACACATTCTTCGGTTTATCCTGAAATTGCCACTACCTTAGTTACAGTTCTTAGTTATCAGCCCTTTATTACTCAGAGTTATATTTCGTTTGCTGGGTCTGGGGAAATTCAGTCACCCATAACTATTCATGATACTGGTGCCTCACAGTCATTTGTATTAGCAGGAGTGTTGCCTTTCAATGAACAGTTATTTTTGTATTATATGTGTTCTGTCGGGGCATTGCTATGCAGTATATTAAGGTTTCTTTGCACCATGTTTATTTGACTTCCAGTCCCGCCACTGGTGAATACAGAGTGGGTGTCTGTCCTTCTTTACCTGTGGAAGGAGTTACATTTATCATGGGTAATGACATAGCAAGAGGTAGTATTCTTCCAGTACTAGAGGTCACAGATAAGCCCTCTTACAGTAATGTGTTGGCACTTTCTGGGGTACTAGAAGATCATCCTATGGTTTTGTCTGCTTGTGTTGTGACACGTGCTAGAGCAAAACTGTTAGAGGACGTGGTCGACCTAGCTGATTCATTTTTAGCCCAGGATGACTCGTCTTGCTATACTGCTTCCCAATGTCCAGTGGAACAATCTACAGTCTTTGTGCATAATAAAAAGACTGGGGATCAGGGGATGGGTAATTTGACCATTAGTCATGACCAGCTTGTAACATCCCAAAAGGCTGACCCTAGATTGAGGAAATGTTTTGCTGCCTTGTCTACAGAAACACGATATAAACAAGTGTTATTTTTTTTTAGATCATAATGTATTAATGAGGAAATGGTTACCTCATACAAATTCTGAGGCCACTTGTGTTTATCGAGTTGTGATAGCCAATGTTTTCCAACAACATGTGCTTCAATTGGCACATGATCACCCTTGGTCTGGTCATTTAGGTATTACCAAAATGTATGTTTGTATACTTAAACATTTTTTCTGGCCTGGACATAGAAAGTATGTAGCAGACTTTTGCCATTCTTGCCATGTTTGTCAGTGCTCAGGAAAACCTAATCAGATTATTCCTCCTGCTCCTCTTTGTCCTATTCCTGTGATTGGGGAACCATTTGAAAAAATATTACTTGATTGTGCACATCCCTTACCAAAATCTAGGTCTGGAAATCAATACTTATTAACAATAATGTGTGCTGCAACACATTTTCCTGAAGCTATCCCTTTACGGATAATAACTGCCCCAATTATCATTAAAGCTTTGATAAAGTATTTTACTACTTTTGGTCTGCCGAGGAGTGTACAGACTGACCAAGGTACTAATTTTCTCTCCAAACTGTTTTCACAAGTTATGGCCACTCTGAATATTGCTCACCAGGTTCAAGTCCATTTCATCCTGAGTCACAAGGTGCTTTAGAAAGGTTTCACCAGTCCTTAAAGTCAATTCTTTGTAAATATTGCTTGGATACAGGGAAAGACTGGGATGCCCCTTGTGCTCTTTGCTGATGCACATGGGTTAATATTACAAGACTCTCCACAAATATTGTGTCGACTTGCCAATTCTGAAATGCTACAGAACCTGGTCTCCATATTAGGTCACTTACCAGATTTGCAAAGAATAGATCTTGAGAAACTAATCTGTGGATTTCCTTCCATCTTTGCTGATGTTCCTTACCAGGCAAATGTATTAAAACACGATATTCAGGTTACTACCACCACACCAATTAAACAACATGCTTATCGTCTTAATTCTTTGAAGAGAGCTGCCATGAAGAAGGAGGTCGACTATTTGTTAGAGCATGGTTTGGCAAAACCAAATTGTAGTCCTTGGAGTTTTCCTTGTCTCCTCGTTCCTAAGCCTTATGGGTCATACCGATTGTGCACAGGTTATAGGCGTGTAAATTCTGTCACAATATTTGATTCTTATCCTTTACCCCAGATAGATGACTGTATTGATGATGTGGATTCTGCTAAAGTTCATTTGACTGCTCGAGCTTCAGACATCTCTGTGTTTGTAACACCAGATGCTTTTGTACAGTACACAGTGATGCCATTTGGTCTTAAGAATGCACCAGCTACATTTCAAAGATTAGTGAACACTGTGCTATCAGATGTACCAAATTGTTCTGCTTATTTAGATGATCTTATCATTTATACTTTGGACTGGCCCACTTATGTGAAGATTCTATCATCCGTGTTTGATCGCCTACAGCATGCTTCCTTGACACTCAATTTAGCAAAGTGTGAATTTGCTCAGGCCACCGTGACCTATCTTGGTAAGGTCAAGGTCATGTGCGTCCTGTTGATGCACTAGTTTCAGCTATATTAATGTATCCTACTCCTTCTTCTAGGAGGGAACCATGCTGGTTCCTTGGTATGACTGGTTATTATCATACTTTCTGTAAAAAATTTTCAACCATATTTGAACCACTGACTTCCTTGCTCAGTCCCTCTCAATCTTTTACATGGGATTCTGGTTGTCAACATGCATTTGAAAATGTAAAAGCTCTAATTCCCCTGTTTTGGCTGCTCCTAATTTCCTAAAGCCATTTAAACTAGATGTGGATGCTAGTGCTGTGGGAGCTGGAGTTGTACTGCTACAGGAGGATGATTCAGGCATAGATCATACTGTGTGTTACTTCTCTCGCAAGTTTAACAAACATCAACTAAATTATTCTACCATTAAGAAAGAGACTTTAGCTCTACTGTTGTCTTTACAACATTTTGAAGTTTATGTTGGTTCTAGTTCATTGCCTCCTACAGTTTATACTAACCATAATCCTCTGACATTTTTGTCACGTATGTATAATCACAACCAAAGTTTGATGAGGTGGTCTCTGATGCTACAGGAATACAGTCTAGTTATAAAACATAAGAAGGGTTCAGAAAATGTTTTAGCTGATGCATTATCTCATTTATAATCTGTAAGTAATCTTTGTTAGTATACATGCAGGTAATAATGTCCTCCCTCCTATTACGAACATATTACATATGTTTGTTCTTTGGGGTGGGCGTTCTTACATGTAACAGTTTTGTGCATTTGTTTGTTATCTTGTTTTCTTTCCTGGTTCTTTCTTTTTCTCTCTTTCCCTTATTCACATAGGTAGATTGGACTGTCACTCTTCATGGACCTGGCAACCCTTCCAGCTCCAGCCAATCCCAATCAGCCACAACATCTTACTGCTCCTAAAATGGTGGGGCTTAAATATTTTAAGCTGCACCAGGAAGTCAGAAAGGCTGCCATCTTTGGGTTATTTCATCCTTCATCACTTCATGTTGCTCTTCATCCCTTCCTGCCAGTGCACTGTATTACCCAGCTTGACTCTGCCTTCTGCCACCTAGGTGTTCCCCTCTTTGCAGAAAATCCCTTGGTCCCTCTATCTCACTCTACCTCACCTTGGGTTTGTCCTGGACCTTTGCCCTATTCCAAGCATCCCTCCCACGTGAAAAGCCAGACCATATCATCCAGTTCCTCTCTGAGTTCCTAACTCAAGCTACTTGCTCTCTCCTGGGTCACCTCAACTTCACCATGCAAATCATCCCTCAGGGCTGCACTTTGATTTCACAGCTTAATCTCGCATCCTCCGTCTCCTCTCTCTTCCAGCACCTAAATCCCAGCATTTAAATCAGGCCATGGAGATGTTTAGAAGGACACTGAAGCTAACATTGTCGTTGTTCACTGTGTCACTTCATGGCTGTAGGACTACGCTTGTGTAAACTATTGCGTTTCCTTAATCTATGATCACACACCCTGGGCATCGTATGCCTGAGTATAGCAACAGATTGCTCCTTTAGCAACATAGGAGATTTTTTTTATTTGACTAAGGGTTCCTGGTTTGTCCACCAGGAGGAGCTGCAGATCCAGCTCTCTCAGAGCAGAAGAGTGCTGGTTGTCCTGAGGAGCCCTGAAGGAGGGGTCAAATCAACACAGGCACTCGCACACCCACCCTCTATCCTTCTCATGCAATGTATTATTAAAATATGTTACTTTCATTCCTCCTTCTCAGAAAGAATTGCAGAGTGTGAGTAGCAGTGGACAGTGTTGTCAAATATTATTTTATTTGTTTCTTAATCCATTGCTACTTAAAGGTCTCAGATATTTGAAAAAGTCTCATTTCTGATGTATTTGTAAATGTGCCATGCTCCAGTTTCACACAGTTGTACACTAAAATGTTTTATATTATTTATGTATTATCAGGTTGTCCAGTGTTAGGGCCTTAAAATAGAGAATATGAGTGCAAGAAACATCACTGAAAAATCAATTAGCATACAATGACAACATTTCCATAGTATAAAATCCACAAAAACTGCAGACCATCAATGACAACCTTCTATTCAATTGAATTCAATTTCATTTATAGAGTGCAACAGCCCCAAGTGTGCAAGCTGATGCATCAGTGGCAAGGAAATACTCCCTCAGAGCACGAGGAAGAAACCTAGAAAATAATCAAGATGCAAAAGAGGAATCCATCCTGTTCTGGTCAACATTGGAACAAATAATAATCTTTCCGGTGGCCTTAACAGAAAAGAGTATATTGAAGGTGTGCAGTCAGAGCAGCTTTCAAAGAGTAGCTCTTAATTGAGTGTTAGAGCAAATCAAATCGAATTGATCTCTATAGCACTTTTTACAATTAATGTCACAAAGTAGCTTAATAGAATTCCAGTAAAGACAAAGTTTTAACATGAAAGGTAAAACCCACAAGTGAGCAAGCCAAGGGTGACAGTGGCAAAGGGAAAACTCCCTCAGAACTGAGGAAGAAACCTTGGGAGGAACCAGGCTCACAAGGGGGGACCTATGGAGTCCTAGAGAGCACTGGAGATGATGAAGTCATCTTTGGAAGCCAGAGTGAGGTGCTTGAGGCAGGAGTGGAGAACATGTGCTGCTACTTCCATTATAACCCAAAATGGAAATGGAAATGCAGCTAATTCAATCATTATTTTATCAGTGATTAGAGAAGCGAGCTTAAGACCGAAGCCTCAATTCCCAAGACCAACAAGAAAAAAAATATATTTCACGGCTATTATTTCATCTCAAGTGCCCTTGAGTAAGGCACCTAACCTCAAAGTGCTCCCCGGGCGCTGAGGTGGTTTGTAGCCCCCTGTTCCAATTGTGTGTGTTCACTGCCCCTAGTGAGTGTGAAGAATTGCTCACTAATGTGTGTTTTGTGTGTTCACAACCATGGATGGGTTAAATGCTGAGAAGAAATTTCACTAAAGAATCAATAAAACTGTTGTTTTTTCTTCTTCTTCTTCTTCTTGCTCTGAGGTTAGAGCAGTCCAAATTTCTCACTGATGACAGCACTGCTCCCAACACCCTAACAGCTCAGTCCAATGATGTGCCCCTGTGGTGTGTCAGTCGACAATCTCTCACTAAGAGGTACAGTACCCAAAAGTAGCTTCTGAGAGCCTTTTTTATAGGGCAACAGAGAAAGCTGTTTTACATGTGCTTGTTGTAAAAACCCAGTTCCTAATCAGACTACACTTGTTCTCTTTTACATATCTGCCTGAGATATAACTGCATGTCCATGTTCATGGGTGTATAAAAAAAAACTGTATTAGATTGAGTGATAAAGACTCATTGTCGTTTCACCTCCAACAGACACTGGGAAAGTCAAGGCTTGGTCCTCTACATTAAGAAATATTTTCAAATTAACATTATCCACCTCTAAAAACTGAAAGCACCATCCCGTCTTTTTATTGGTTTTAAAAACTTCATTTTGATAATTCATCATGTAATATGCTAGATAAATGTAATTATGCTATGTACTATCTTTTAGAGTTTTTTAAACACTTTACAAATCTGCAACAAATGAACTTTCTTTAAATAATTCTGTACACTTTTGTATAATAAAGCATTTCAAATCAAACAACTCAAAATTGCATTGTATATCTTGGTTTATTTTTGAGAAACTATAAAATATCATACTATTCCTATTTATGACCTGTGTTATTCTGCATTACTCACTTGAAAGCTAATGCCGAAATGCTATTCTGCAACTTCAGTCAGTTATCTTGATCAGTTGATAAGTCTCCAGGTGTTTCTGTATCCCACACCGAGATGAGGTCTGAATAATATGTCAGGATGAAACAGGTTTAAACACACCCATATATTTCCCCTTGATGTAAAATGAATAAAAATAAAAAGTAAAAGATTTGCAATGCACCGTGTCGCCCTTCATGGTGATAACTTTCTTTTCCCTAGAAATTTTTACTTATACATGGCATGACAAGACGTGTCTTTAGCCTTTTTTCATTGGAATAAAATCTTTCATTGTGGAGAGAAGGCTTACTGTGTGAGAGGCCTAAGTTAAATACAGATAGATGATCTGCTGACTGCTGGCTGCCAAAAAAATGTATCACTATTAAATGGAAATCATCTGAACCTCTTAAGTTCTCTTTGTGCTTGAAAGAGTTGTCTTCCTATATGTCCCCAGAGAAAATCCTTTTTTAATATAAAGAAAAAATCTAAGTGAAAATTGTGGGGTTTTATTGCACATCTAAAATCTAGGACAAAATATGTAAGTGACCACCTGCTCCATTAGCACAATGAGTTTGTTGAGTTTTCCCCATGTCGACATAGGTTTCCAGGTGTTCTGGTTTCCTCTCAAGGTCTAAAAATATGTTGGTAGGTGAACTGGTGACTCAAAGAATTTCCATTTGTATGAAAGTGCTAGTGAATAAGTCAGGGTGGGTCTGGAGCAGTGGCGGATGCTGGTCTTTCAAGGAGGGGAAGCTCAATTTCGGCCTACATCATGTGTCGGTGTATTTATACTTAAATTCTACCCTCCACTCCTTTTCAAGAAAAGGATCTGTGACCCTGTCGTACCAACAAGGCGTCTTTCCAGGGACTTGACTAGTGTCCTCTCAATGGCCAGCAGAGCTAGGCTGCTTAAATGGCCTTGGCCCATGTGAAGTGTGTCCACCTTTGAGTGCTTTTTGACGGTGGAGGGGCTCAGCAGCACCCGCTGGACAGAAACTGCGATAGAAGTCAGAAAGTGTGATAGAAGTCAGTCTCCAAACACAAGCAGCTACAAAAAACCAACCAGAAATAGAAGCTCGATTTGTCGCTAGTCGTTTTTAACAAAGAAAATGGCGCTAAGAGGTTTAAGAAAGTCTGGTTCAACTCAGAACAGAATGAAAATGTAATGCTCGCACAGATCTTTACACCAAAGGATCGCTGATTCGCTCATTTCGCTGTCAATCAAAAAGGGATTCAACCTCAGACAGATCAGCCAATCATCATGCAGAAGCTGAGTGTCCGGGCCAGCTGAGGCCAGCCCACTGCCCCATAGACCCCCAGAGACCCTGAGCGTCCGATGGGCGGGACAAAGCCCAGCATTTATCCAATGACTAGTCTCGTTTCGCTGTACTTCGCTGCTTCGCTATTGAACTCTGTGGACGCTCAGCGTCCACACTGTTTAAATCACTGTGAAGTGCGGGAATGATTGAGAGGAATCTCAATCTCTTATCATCTTTACCAGTGATAAGAAGCTGATTCTGAACAAAAGTTGAGCGTGTTGTAGTGCATATTTATTCAATGACATGTACACACAACAGTATATATTTGATCACTTATTTTTTTACATTTTAGGGGAAGCTGAGCTTCCCTTGCAGTCTTAGAGCAATCGCCTCTGGTCTGGAGCCTACCCGGAATCACTGGGTGCAAGGCAGGAACACACTCTGTAGGAGATGCCAGTCCTTCACAGGACGACACACACTCACACATTCGGGTCTCAGTTATATTTTAGGTTTTTCATGTCAGAAGGTGCAGTGTGTGTAATATATTTAAATGATATTTACTATCATAGTCATATTAATGAACAAAGTAAGTTAAATTCACACATCATGTTTCAAAGAGAGGACTATCAAGAATCACCACAACAGCATAATGATTCATAAATGGTAACTCAAAAATTCACAGACAGAAACAGTTAATCTTCAACCTGGAACAATGTACTAGCCACAGTGGTTGACGGAGAAGAATTTTTTTTATAAATGATAAGAGTGTGTACACATTTTCAGAGTTGACATCAGAAGAAAAATAAATATTCCACTGTAGGACTTTGAAATCAGAGTTCCCTCAGGAGAAGGTCCCTGCCTCCAACTTCACAGCTTGTGCTCTCTTTTCAGAAGGTGCTGTGGACTTTATGCGTTTCCCTTCACAAACAAGAAGGGCCTGTGTCTACTGTACTGCTCGCACTCTCTCCTGTTGTGGAACTTATTTCCTGGCTCACCACTCGCAGCTACGCTGCTCCCAGCCTTAGCTTTGCAGGTTGCACTTTTTCCTATCACAGACCTTCGGCCAGCCTTTCAAATTTCTGGCTACACTGCTCCCAAACTCTAATATTTTTCTAATTTTCCTGCTAGTGCCACTGAGGACCTTTGTCCATATCTCTCCTCTTGCGACCACACCGTCCTGCCTCCTATGGTACAGTTTGTCTCCTCTGGCTGCTGTGGACCTTCAACCTGACCTCTCCCATTTGCAGCCACACTGCACTCAGCCCCCTTTATTTTTAGAATATATGTATATATTTATGAAAATATATTTATATAATTTTGTCTATATTCAGAGGTATTTCTGACAATATGCTGAAAAATAAAAATGCCTCATTTGACATTTCATTCTTCTCCCCTTATACTGCTTTTCCAAATTATCCATCATGTACATAATCAGGGGTGATTTCACATATAAAAGTGATTTATTAGGGTTTTTAAAATGCTGAGATGTGAGGTGGATTTCTGTTGATTTCTGTGGATTTCTGTAAATGTAAATATAACTGTAAATATATCAAATGACTGACTGCTATCTGGGTAGGGTCCCATTTCTAAGAATGTTCTAGGAATTATTCATAATAGTTTACTGTTCATTGAGAATGAACTATTACTTAGTAATAGAGTATGAGATTGATAGTTTAGCATTTTGTTAATTAATAGCTTATTTCCACATTAAATGTTAATAGATTAACTGGTAATTAAACTATAACTAATTTTGCTTAGTTATTACTTACTTAGTTAAAGAAGTAATGATAACTCACAAAAAAAATATAATCCTAAATATTTAATACCTATTAATTAACTTATCATAATCTCAACCTATTATACTGCCATTTATTCTTCATAATAGTCCTTATTTATTAAAGTTATTCTTTTTATTAATTATAATCATATATAGGATAAGATGTAAAATATCCTATGCCAATTCATTAGACCTTCAAACAGGGCCCACCACACTCTCTTCCTACCTGCAGCCACAAACTTTCTGTTGAATACAGCACCTCAACACTAAGGTTGCTCTGGCCATTTATGATCCAATCAGCAACCAGCTATCCTTAACAACTACAGTTACTCATTGAGCCCAGCCCATGAGTACCCAAACACCCACTGTATCACTTGCTCTTCATAGGGGTGATCAGGTAGGCACCTCCTCTCGTTGGTGTTTCACCAAAATAAGCCCACAACACCTCCATAAGGCTCAACAGTGAAGTCTGGCATCCCAGACCCCCACCCCCCCCAAGCCAGCTTTACAGTCCTGCCTTACCCTTTACCATCAACAACTGTAAATCCACACTGGCCTCCCTGGTGACTAAGGCTGTACCTAGCCCCACTGGCATCATTAATGCAAGCTCAGTGCCACCAATTCCTTGTGAACTTCATGTGTCACATCATCAACAATCACAACATATAAACAATACAGTGCAATACAGTAATCTGTGTTTTCCTTATTCACAACCACTGACTAGACCTTTCAGCTGATTTTGATAAGTCCTTCACAGCCAACCTTAATTTCCGGTCCCTGATAATGAACTGCACAAACAGGGAAGTGGCAGACTTGGCTGCAAATCCCCTAACACCTATCTCCACTGGTCTTACCTGCCTGCCACCCACGTTCCCTCACCTCAGCCACCAAGTCCGGGTATGCTTAATTTTTTTCCTTTCGAATGCTTCATTTACTGCACCCTCAAATAGAACTATTAACTCTATGAAATAAACTTCAGTTTACTTTCGGAGTAGAGCACCATGTCTGGCCTCAGTGTAGTTAATTTTTTAAATATATGTATATTGCAATTTATTAGAGTTAGAATTAGAATCACTTCATTGGCCACTGTGCTGCACACAGATGAATTTGTTTTCCACATTTAACCCAATCCGTGCAGTGAAACACACATTTACACACACACTAGTGAACATTAGGGGGCAGTGAGCACACATGCACAATCGGTATGCAGCCCTAGCCACAGCGCCTGGAGAGCAGTTGGGGGTTTGGTGCCTTGCTCAAGGACACTTCAGTCATGACCTGCCAGCTCAGGGGACTGAACTGACAATCTTCCAGTTACACGCCCAGTTCCCTAACCACCAGGCCATGTCTTTATAAACATGTGTACATGTAAATATTGCAGAGAGTTTTGTAATCAGTTTCATATTTGGTGTTCCCATACGATCAAATTCATGTCTGATATATGTGCATGAAAATAAAAATAAACAGAACTGTATCACTGTCACTGTCACTGTTGTAGGGAGGACGAAGAGTCAGAGGTAAATGCAAGGAATTTATTAACAAATAAAAGTAACAAAACAAACAATGAAAGTAAACACAAGCTAGGAACATTAACTACAACTAAACACATACAAACAGAAAACAATCATGAACTGTTGGTAATATGTAAGACAGATGCAGAAATAACTTCTCACATCTTAATATAATTAATGTGTGTGTGTGTGTGTGTGTGTGTGTGTTTGTGTTGGGGGGCGGTGGGGTTTATAGTTGCATATAAAGAGTTCAGATTTAGTAGTAGCATGTGAGTCTTGGGCACAGTTTAAGTTAAAGCTGTGAGTACACTGTGCCCTCTACTATCAAATTTTATTGCGATAAAAATGTATTTTAATTAAATGAAATATTTTCTTAAACATGTGTCAATGATTTCTGGTATTGATATCATTAGATGATACTGTACATGCACACATATCAGAGATACTGTCAAGGACATGGCAAGAGGACGGACGGGGCGGACGCACTCGCTAGAACACAATGATTTTTATTTACACAATAAATAACAAACCAGGGACTGGATAGCATGACATAATACTAGACAGAGAGACTTTGACAGATGAAATTTGAGTATTTGGTCAGTGAAACCTAGAGGGAGCTAAACAGAGAGAGAAACAGACTCAACCCAGACATAGAACTAAATAGACAAACCTGGACACAGAGCTAAATAGAGACCTAGACAGGAAGAGCGAAACACATACCTGGACAAAGAGAACTAAACAGACTAATTTAGACAGAAAGAACTGAACAGAAACCTAAACAGAAAAAGCTAAAGATGCTAAGCTAAGACAGAGAACTAGACATGGAAGACCCAAATGGACAGAGAGAGAAACCTAAACTGAGTAACATACAAGACAGACAGACTGGAGATAGCAAACCAACAACAATGGAGTGAGGAACAGACGAGACAGAATGACGGTGGAAACAAATGTCTGACAAAACATATAGAGACAAAGGGACTTATATAAACACAAGGACACCTGAGACTGATAACGAGGGGGCAGGACTACAAACGGGACATGGACAAGGAGGAGGAACAAAAGCGGGACTAGGGCGGAGACATGAACAATAACAAACAGAGCCATGTGCTAAGTGAGCACATGGTGGGGAAAACAGACATGAGAGGACAAGGGCGTGACAGATGCCCCCTCCTGAACGCGCATCTCCTGGGTGCGTACACCTAGACCCCCCAGGAGCTGGCGCAGGAGAGAGCACGGAAAACAAGACAATGAACCTACAGGAGACAGGATTCAGGACAAGACAGGAACAGACACAGGAGCTAGGGACATGACAGGACTGGATACAGGAGACTGGACTCGGGACAGGACAGGAGACTGCCAAAGGGAGCAACAGGAGACAAAACTGGAGAGCAGACAGGGGACTGAACAGGTGACTGTAAAAAAGGAACAGGAGACAGGACTTGGGACTGGAAGGTTTGGAGTGGTGACACAGGACTTGACAAGAGATTGAGGTGGCACACTGGACAGGAATTGAGACAAGACTGGGGACTGAACTGGTTTAGGAATGGGAGATAGGACAGAACCAGAGATGGAAAGACTGGACGGGGACCGAGACTGGACAGGCGTAGACAACGGAGACAAGACTGGGGACAGAACGGGACTAGAGACAGAAGGCTGGACAGGAGCAAGTGACTGAACAGAGGACAGGGCAGTGGACTGGAACGAAGACAAGACAGGGGACGGGACTGAGGCTGGGTACTGGGACTGGACAGGGGACTGGACTTGAGACAAGGCAGGAGAGGAGACAGGAGACAAGACACCGGGCAGAAACGGGGTCTTGCACAGGACTTGGCAAGGCAACTGAGACCAGAACATTTACGGGGACAGACACAAACACAGTGACAGGGACTGGGACAGAGACAAAAGCAGACAAAGGCACAGGGATGTAGACAGAGACAGGGACTAAAACAGGGACAGACAGAGGAACCACAATTACAGGGGAGTGCCCAGGACTGGCAAAAGTCTGTGCTGGCAGCTACTGAACAAATATTCATAATTTTATAGCACTTTTGCCTTTTCCTCACAGTGTTTTAATTAGTTTCCGTCATTTACAAACTTTGCCAGCAAGAATTCATTATTTTCTGTCAGCACATTTTTCCATCATATTCAAACAAATAATATATTAAAAAACAATACCTTGACCAATGGCCATGGGATACATACTATTATTTATCCAGAAATTTCCTTGGCAAGTGTTGTCTTATCTCACATTGAGAAACTCAGGGTGGAACTATGTAGTTGAAATGTAGTTTACTGGCATTGCACTGAGTCTTCCCTTCATGCAGGTACCTTTCTTTTCCTTAGAAATTTTTAATCAAACATGACATGACAAGGCGTCATGAGTCTTTTTCTCATGGAAATAATCTTTCATTACAGAAGCCTAGGCTTAATGAACCAGAACAAAACCTGGACAGGATCAAAGGGGAACAGCCGTGAACTGGTGTAGACATATACCAAGACATACAGACAGAAAAGCATACATCTACACACAAGACCAGACAAGAGAGCACTGAAAATAAAGGGGCCATATATAAACAGGAGCACAAACAAGGAACACCTGAGAAGGAAAACGAGGGGGCAGGATTACAGATGACACACAAGTGGAAACACTGATGACAAGGTGGGAAGAAGGCAGGGCCAGGGCGGAGACAAGGGAAGAGACTGGAACAAAACAAAAACAGAGCCATGTGCTCTTTAGCAGACAAGGGAAACATGGAACATTACAGGAAAACAGGGCAAAAGTGTAGCAAAATATTTACTGAAGTGTTGTACATTGGTTACGTGACAAGCTATTTTACATATTTAAAACAAATACAATACATGATGAAAAATAGAAAAAATAAATTGAAAAAAGATAAAAATGTGGTTTTAAAGAAAATATTATTTAAATTAATACATTTATGAATGTACATGTTGGACACTATGTATTTATTTATTTTTGACATGCTGATCAGTTCTCAGCATCTGTAACATTTGCTTTTGGCCATTCACCTCATCTCATCTGAATAACGTCACTGGAGCTGTGGGCGGGAGCTCCACTCCCACTGCTGCATGTCTACACTTTGTTTTGCTTGAGCTGTCAGTCCAAAGTGTGACTCTTGCTTTCTCTCTGTGTCTGCCTGTTTGTTTCTCTGTCTCTCACTCCCCCTCTCTATATCTTTTGCTCATTCTCATTCTCTCTTTTTCTGTCTCTGTGTGTGTGAGTATGGAGGAGGTAGAGGAAGAGTTACATTTAACGGGTACCTCAAAGCGCTCCCTCCCATCCTGGATTAAGGAGAACATTAAGATGAAGGAGTGCTGCTTCTATGTGGAAGGTGAAAGGTATGTGTGTCTGTAGATTTGTTTGTGTCTGTACAATATCCTGCTGGCAGCAGAGAGCCTGTAATCTTTCAGTCGACCTTGTATGTTTTGCTGAGTAAGTGCAGAACACGTCTTTATTATGTCGACAACGATCAGAAACAGCTCATGCAAACTCCATAAAAAGTGGCAGCAATATGAGATGATTATGTGCTATTTTTTCCATCTGAAATAATGCTTCCATTCCAAGATTAAAGAATAAAGCAGTGTATATATGTATATGTGTGTGTGTGTGTGTGTGTGTGTGTGTGTGTGTGTGTGTGTGTGTGTGTGTACCTGTGTGTGTTTGTTTGCAAACTTAATTTATGGACATCTTTAAATGAGTTCTTCTCATTGGTGTGATGCCAGATTGGATTTCTTACTCTCTTGACATTACTTCAGAGATTATGTTTGGGCAAAATCTGATTTTAAGAGTCATCATATAATATTTTAAATGTCATGTTCAAGGGTCTTCTTATGTAGATGTATCAGCATTAACAGTTCTACATAACTTCTGATCACCACTGCTGTAGTTTGTGAACCACTAACTTTTCTAATTCTAATGTCTCTATGCTTTCTACCTTTATGTCCAGCTCTGTCTTTACGTTAGTAATCTGACCTTGTGTGTGCTATGCTTATATTGTTGAGCAGTAACGTGTGTGTGAATGTGGATTATTTCACACAGAGAGGGGATTTGTGGGTGTGGCTACGAAAAGAAAAACCACACAGGTGAGGCCATCAAACCGGAGGCTTTCATGGGGGGACGATGGGACAAAAACAGACATGTTAGAGAGGTCCCCACTGATGCATTTGGGGACATTACATTTGGAAACAGGCAGAAACCAGCCAAGGTAAAAAAGATTTTCTTGAGATGTGCAGACGTGTATTCTCCAGCAAGTGTTTCATATAAAATCAAATGAATAAAACTTCCAGGTTTAATCCATGTAGTGTTTTTAATCTGTATAGATATTTACACAGACCTGATGTATGTGTATGAAGTGTTAAGGGTTAGGGTTAGTTACTATCTCAAACCACCTAAGTGACAGCCTAAAGTGAGTCTCTGTTATTATGTCTATTTTAATATAGTACATAAAAGCCCCTGAGATCGACTTCGTTTTCATTGTAACCTTTAAATTAAACTTTATAAAAAGTGATCTGATGCATAAAACGCCTGAAATTGTTTCAAAGACAAAAATGTATAGTAAGGTTCGTATTTATTTTTAAATTGATTTCCATCAACACTTTTCTCCTCCCATCTCCTAACAATAGTGATGTGTATGGTGCAAAGTTATAATCATCATTTTTTCTTGCTGTTGAGTTGTGAGAATATTGAATTAAGAAACCCATGAAAGAAAAAAAAAAAAACAAGTTCTGTACATTGTTGCACAACTTCTATAAAATTCTGTGTCATGTTTATTATAATTCTACTGAGGCAGTGGTGTCTAAACAGCTTTACTTGATAGAAGGCTTATTTCTAACTAATAATATTTTATATATGTAAGTACAGTAAAAACATCCTTACATTTTTTATAATGTGGATAATAATTCACAAAAATAAGAATAAAAAACATCTATATGTAGGTCTGTTTTATTTTAGCTTACATTTTACATATTTATGTGTGTTCATGTGCGTGTGTGTGTGTGTGTGTGCAGTATATCCGTGTGTCCTCTGAAACTTCTCCTGAAATTCTGTACGAGCTGATGACTGAACACTGGAAGCTCAAGCCTCCAAACCTGTTAATCTCAGTGACTGGAGGAGCTAAAAACTTCAAAATGAAGGCTCATCTGAAAAAAAAGTTCCACAGGGGTTTAATTAAAGTGGCCAAAACAACAGGTACCTGCTGTGAATTTTACTGCACTGCAAGAGCAAACTGTACTTTTCACCAGAAATCAACAGGCATAGTTTTAGCTGTAATTACATTGTATTTAGATTGTTTTTATTATTGCAATGTAAACAAATGCATAGGAATTAATTTATCACTAAATTAGGGTTTTTGAAAATTACTCGTTGTGATAGTCATGAGCAAACACTGTATCCACTCCAAATATATATATGTGTTTTTACATATTCTCTTCATTTGTTGAACTTATATAGGAAAATATAGACATCAAATATTATACTGGTAATACACAGGCCACATTACATTTTATTGATTTCCTGTAAAGGTCAGATTCAACAAATAAAATATAATTGTGCAGGAGAATATTCCTGGTACAGAGTGTGTACTTTCTTAGGAAATCAGTCAAATGTCATTTGACTAGGTGTGTTCAGAGTTTTGCTCACGGCTATATCTTTAGCATACTATGTACATGTAAATTAGAGAAGTAATGGTTAGGGATATTTATAAATTTGAAAAATGTTTTATTGTGAAAAATTTCAAGTGAAGTCAGAAATGAAGCTTGGTGTTCCTCCTCAAGGTCCATAAGCTCTAAACAATTTTTAATGAAACACACCTATTCCAGGTGCCTGGATCCTGACGGGTGGCACACACACTGGTGTGATGAAGCACGTTGGAATGGCAGTGCGAGATTACACTCACAACAGCAACTCTGTGGAGGGACAGATCGTGGCCATCGGCATGGCTACCTGGGGGGTCATCCACAAACGACAGGATCTGATTAACCCTGAGGTGGCCTGCTATGAGTTTAGTTGTCAGTGAGAAAACACAAAAAATGCAAAAAAAAAAAAAAAAAAAGAAAAAGAGAAAACTTTTTCTTTCTTTTTCTTTTTTTCAGGACAACTTTCCTGCTCATTATAATCTGGAGGAGTCTGGTCAGGACCAACTTCCCTGTCTAGATGTTAACCACTCTCACTTCCTGCTGGTGGATGATGGGACACACGGCCGTTATGGTGGTGAAATTGATCTTCGTGGACGACTGGAGAAACTTATCTCAGAGAAGCCTCTGGAGAACAGAGGTGAGTGTGCAAAGGTATAGCAGGTGTAAGGGCTCATATCCTACATATTCCTTTTATTTATTATTTATTTATTATTTTTAATTTCATTGTTATATTTGCCACATATGATAATATTTAAATTTTATATGATCATATTCCAGCATTTCATTATCATTAGAAGTAAACAGCCTGTCTTTATTACTTCATCATTAAACCTAGGTAGATGAGCTATAAGAATCCCAATGATTTCAGGATAAAACTAATGTAGGTTGAGTAAGTAGATGTATGGGTATATAATGATTTGCATGATATCATAAAACAGTGAATTTAAAACAGACTTTTGCAGATTGCTTCCTATATTCTGGCATTATTTTACGGACAGAAGTTGAGAATACATCTTTAAAATATGAGAGCACTTGGAGCATTTCTTCACTGTCTTGAAAATTAAAATGTTTTTCAGCATCAAATCAGAGCAGGAGAGCTCCAAATTTGAGCAAACACGTACATTTCTTGTACAAGAAAAAAAAACTAATAGTACTCTCTCATTTTAAAATGTGCTCTCACCACTTGACATTAAAATAACATCATTTACTAGCTATGTTTTCCATAGTATGAGCCTTGTGAGTATTCAGATGTGTTTTAAATCCCAGGCTAAATTTATGATTAATATTTTTAATTAAGATGAATTTATAATTGCTGTGAAACTACTGTGAAATTAATATGTGGTTAAGAAGACATATAAGAGTACAGCTTCCAGTGTTCAGTCATCAGCTCGTACAGAATCTCAGGAGAAGTTTCGGAGGACACATGGAAAAGTGTATACTTTCATAATATTAAGATTATAGAAGTTAAAATATGTTACATCAACACTGCTGCGGTTTATCTGTTTATTTTGATGGTTTTGAATCGTGTAAATTCAAAACCTTGTGTTGTTTTCAGTGAGCATATAACACAGATTAATATACATCTTCACCAGACAGTAGACTGAAGATTCCAGTTGTGTGTGTGGTACTGAATGGTGGACCTGGAACTCTCGAAGTGAGACCATAATCTTTTCTAGATTGACATATGTAAAACTTGTAAAACATATTTACTATGTGCATCTCTTCAAATGATTTATTTCCTACAGACAATCTACAACTCCATGATGAACAGCACTCCGTGTGTTATTCTAAAAGGTTCCGGACGCTTGGCTGATGTCATCGCTGAATTGGCTGGCTTCCCCCTGTCCCAGGTCACATTGGATTTGATCCACCAAGTGATGAAGAAGTTTTTTGGAGAGGACTATGAATCCTCCTTTAAGGAGATCAATGGATGGGCCAATAAGGTGAGATTGAAAAAGTCAGTTCTCTGCTAAATGTGTAATTAGCAATGCTGAGTTATTACAGTAGTGGAGTTGTAGAAATATGACCTTTGGTATCACGTTATCATAACATGCCCTTATAAGGAATAACATAATCTTTATGTAATACTAAAGATTAATAATTAATCATAAGTATGTAATTGGAACTCTTATAATGATAGTTCAGCCGATACGTACATTTATTACTGTTCCATGCTGTCCTTAGTCACTGTGTTTGCTTTGGCGCTTTTGTTTAGTTTTTTTTCCATTGCCTTGTATGCCTCTAGTCATGCCCTGCATCTGCGAGTGATCAGACGTCACATGACTGAACACTCATAGGTGTGACCTTTCATGTTTACAGTTTGATGTTTTTGTCTTTGCATTTCCTGACATTGCTAGTACAGTGGTAGTTGTTTGTGTTGTAGTAAATCCATGTTTGTTTTTAGTACTTTGTTAAGCATTTAGTACCTTGCTCCTTCACACCTGTCAGCTCTTCTCCATCCTTATAAACCCATTCCCACTCTCAGGTCTTCCTCACCCGGGCTGCTCACTGTCCCTTCCTCTAACCTCCTATGGTGATCATGCTTTCTCTAGATCTGCTCAGAGACTCACATTGTTTCTTGCCATCCCTGTTAATGTCCACAGTGGTGCAACAGGTAGTGTTGAAGGTTGTGGGTTTGAGTCCTGCTCTGGGTGACTGTCTGTGCTAAGTTTGGTGTGTTCTCCTGTGTCTGCATGGGTTTTCTCCGGGTGACTGTCTGTGAGGAGTTTGGTGTGTTCTCCCTGTGTCTGCGTGGGTTTCCTCCGGGTGTTCTGGTTTCCTCCCACGGTCCAAAAACACATGTTATTAGGTGGATTGGCAACTCAAAAGTGTCCATAAGTCTGAATGTGTGTGTAACCCTGTGAAGGACTGGTGCCCTCTTCAGGGTATTTCTGCTTTGTGCCCAGTGATTCTGGGTAGGCTCCAGACCCACCATGACCCTGAACTGGAAAAACAGTTAAAGAGAATATATGAATGGTATTCTGACCTGTTTTTATTGTGTTACCCCACATTTCATATAAAGTTATTCTGAGCTACTGGACCATTTTGCTCCAGATGTTTGGAGTGTAAAACTTATGTAAGAAGGTATCATGATAGTGTCCTAGTGCTTGTAAGGCAATATGTAAAACCACCACATATTCGGGTCCACTTATTTATATCTATTTTTGATTACTTTGCAGATTAAGTACATTATAGAAAAGGAGCAACTTCGGACAGTATTCTCCATCGATGAGGACCTGGATGTAGCCATTCTCAAATCTTTTCTTAAAGGTGAAAAATAAGGTCTAAACGTTTATATTAAATAAATGAAATACAATGCATATTAAATGCACTGCATTTTAAAATGCATTTCCTCAGATTTGTATATTTTTGTTAAGATTGCTAAGTACACCTTTTTAAATGTATTATATTTTTATAGATCTACTTGTCCAAAGTTTGCATTTATGATTTTATCAATGGCTTAATCACAGTAGATATGAGCTGTGGGTGTGAGCCCTAGTATTTTTTTTTAATCTGTTAATATAATTAGATTACTTACTTTCAACCTTACACTGGCCCTAGATAATAGATGGCTATTGTGCATTATTTGATTGCATTGAAATTAACAACAGCACTGTGCAAGGTTATTATTTAGAATCCCATTATTTAAATTTACTCCTACCCCATGTTTTAAGTGTTGCCCTTGCACTTTAGAACTGAAGAACAAGGCAGAGTTAAGCTCTTCTCTTACAAAAGTGTGACCTTTCCAAAGCCAGATACAATTTACAGATGATAGACAAGGCATTCATAGCCCTTCATTTGAAGTATGCTGATGCAATTTCAAGCGGTATATTGTCTTACACCCTGGCCCTACCCATCTTTCCCAACAAGAATTGAGACACCCCTACCCCTAGGCAAAACAAAGGGGTAGGGCTAAGTGTTAGGGGTAAGGGGAGAAATGGGATTTACCCTTAGGCATTCTAAGAATGTATACAAAGATGTTTCTTCTGGGCCCATTCTCCCGAAAGCATTTCAGAGTTAAGAACAACAGTTTTAGGAATTCTACTTTAGCTAAATTTTTAGGAAATATAGCCTGGGAAAATATATATTTTTTAAAAATAGTAATATTATAATAAATGCATTTTAGCAGTAATGCAAATATACAGGTAGTGTCACTGTCAGACAGCTCCAGGGTCCTGTCTTTGTCGGTTCAGTCCCTTCCTCGAGTGCATGGGTTTTTCCATGTGCTCTGGTTTCCTCCCACAATCCAAAAACAACATATTAGTAGTTTGGAGTTGCTATCCAGAAATGTCCATAGGTGTGAGTGTGTAAGTGATGCACTGTGATGGACTGGTGCATTTTCCAGGGTGTGTTACTTCCTTGTGCCCAATAATTCCAGGTAGGAAACAGACTCAGCACAACCCTGAATAGGATGAAGCAGTTCCAGAAAAAAATAATTAATAAATCAATTAATGGATATTTTATAACAAATATACCAGTTATTGTATAGATCAGTGCTGAGAAGATTGATGGATCAACTGATCAGTCATTCAGGCTGTAAGCTTTCAGCCCTACCCTGTCATGTCTTGATCTCTGTACATTTTCCTTTGGTACCTGTTGCCGTGTGTTTCTGTTTAGTTTTCATCTCTGATGTGCTTGTATCCTACTAGTATTCATAAAAACACGCCCCCTCCCTTCCATGTCTCATGATTTTCTCCGGTGTTCCTGATTTTTTAGAGTTATTTAAGTCCTGTCTCAGTCTTTGTTGGTGATTCATGGTTTGTGATGTTTTCTCATGTTTATCTTTTCTTAGTCTCCTTATTTAGTTTTGTTCTGTGTTTTTCATGTTTATTCTATGTTCTTTTTCTATGTATGTTTATATTAGTTCCCATCTGTGTTTAATTATCAAAAATTATCATATCTTTCTCAGTCCAGATAATTCTCTGTTAGTTTGTTTTTGGTATTTGTCATTAGTCATTTTGTCCCTCTGAATTTCTTTTGGTTAGTGTTTATTTTTGTTTTCCATGTTTCTTCCCACACATGACACAGGCATTTGATCTGTGACCTTTAAAGACCACAACTAATGGGTGCCTAAGTTTAACAAATAATAATGGTCTACAGTGATGTGGAGTAGGGCTGGGCAATTAATTGAAAATGTATCTAAATCAACATTCCGACAAAAACAGTGCTCAAAAAACAAGAGAGGAACAAGCTACCAGCGACATTAGAAAAAAATATCCTAGCTTTAATACTGGAGCATATTTAGAGCACAAGCCTCATCACTGAATTATGTGGGTCAAAAATAAAAAAAACTAAATAATCGTTCATTAATCGTAATCGTCAATGTACAACTAAACAACTAAACGTCCTATCTTGATCTTTAATGCTATACATTTTGTTTCTTCTGAAGTTATTTTTCTGCATGTCACTCAATAACATATTAAACTCTGTGTGCCCATGATCCCTTTAATCAGAGTGATTTATGTTTTATCAGACACATTTCTCTTGTAGTTAATTTGTGTGAGATTTCCTTTTGGAAGAAAAATGAGCAGAACTTCTCGACATGATGTGTATATGTGCATAAAGTGTTATTGGTATATTGCAAATTCTATACTTTTGTCTCACTATAGCCTCTCAGAGCAGTGACAGTGTGGACAAGCAAAACAGGGAGAAACAGCTGGAGCTGGCACTGGCCTGGAATCGTGTGGACATTGCAGAGAGTGAAATATTCAAAGATGAAAGCCAATGGAAGGTCTATTACACAATCACTTTTCATTCACTATATGGACTGAATACTTTTTAAAATATTGTACATAACAAAAATGATATTTTGCTAGTATGGACCATGTCTGTGAAGGCTGAAACTGGGAGGTGAACTCACATACAGTTTTTGGGCCTCCCCTGTTGGAAAAATGAACTCAAAAAAGGAAAAGGGTAGAGATGGTCGGATGTGGATGTGAGTGTGTCTGATGCAGAAATGATGTGAGATTGATGAGTTAATAGGGCTGAGGGGAAGAGTTTGGGCATGGTCATATTCCTCATACTAATTTTGTTATTACAAATATCACAATTTGTTGGACATGCACATGAAGGCTGAAAATGGGAGTGCAATTCAGATACAATTTTCAGGCAGGAGTTTAGGGCAGCTTCAGAATACGTTTGTAATTACAGGCATGCTAGAATTCAGTTGTTGCAGAATGGTCATGGACGAGAGTACGCATTTATGAAGCTACCAGTTTGAGCTCCGTCACAAGAGCAGCAAAACCATCAATCAGTCAACATTTATATATATATAGTACTTTTTACAACTGATGTCACAAAGTAGCTTTACTGAATTGGTATCAGAACAGATCAGCAAGTCGAAGGTGACAGTAGCAAGGAAAAACTCCCTCAAGACTAGAGGAAAAAACCTTGGGAAGAACTACGACTCCCAAGGGGGACCCATCCTCCTGTGATCAAACTACCGATAGAAATAAAGAGTATCAAAAGTTAAGTCTGTCATTATGCTACAGTGGAGTTAGTAGAGTATTGATATAATAATGATGGAAGTAATGAGGATTAGAGCAATAATAATAATAATAATAATAATAATAATAATAATAAGTGATAGCTGCATCAATCTGGAGCAACAATAATACTGCTGGAAGCATCAATTTGAGTGTTGCTAAAATTGAGTCCATTTTTACTTCAATGTAAACAGAGTTAATCGAATTTGTGGAACACAGAAATTATGGGAATTAGAAGTGCATCTTATGGAGTGAATTATGTGTAAAACGTCCTACAAATGCAAAAATAAACCTGCAAGCAAATTTCTTACATTCATGAGCAGAAAGAGAATGTAATGCAAAAACAGATAAAAGCTTGAAAGCTGGTGGGGTTGGCGTGACTCGATTCCAGAGGAGGTTTCAGAGCATCTGTCAGTCTAGAATCAGTGACCAATGGAGATTCAACATGAATGCCTTCTTCCTCCCTCCCACCCCTGAAAAGTGTTCCAAAAGTCAGAAGCAACATAAAACAAAGCATATGCAAAACAAAATGTCTTTGCATATGTTGCATATGCTTTGTTTTTTTTTGTTTTTTTTTTTTTTGCTTGCTGCAAAATGCAAACTAAAATTAAGTATCAAATAACTGCAAAAAAGTAATAAGGTAAACGAGTATCTTTGAAAAATATACTTTTGATATACTTGTTTTCTGTTTTGCATTCACAACATATACTTTCTGTTCATGATTCTACACTGTTAGAAAAACAAGGGAACATTACTGAACCTTCAGTTAAGGAACATAGTTGTACCATATTCTATATGAATTGTAGATTTAAAAATTGTGTTGATTTCATATGCCCCTAGGACTTTTATGTTCTTTTCTTTTACAATCATCAGTAATGAAATCTTACAAAATATTCAACTCTCCTTCTGGAGAAGAGAATGTAATGTACCTTTAGGAAACACAACTGTACTTTACAACCATTGCTGTATGTTTAAAAGTACATTTGCACTCTTTGTACATTCAGTGGCCAAACTACACAGCAAATTCACCAGTGTTAAATCAACACTTTTTGTGTTAAATTAACACCATTCGTGTAATAATTTAACACTCTCAGTGTTAAGTTAACGCTGGTGAATTTGCTGTGTAAACATAAATAAATAAATAAATAAATCTACAATTTAAATACATGTGAATATAATAATCATGTAGGAGTACATGACCAGGTACCATCATACTCCTTTTATCATAGACTACATATTCACAACATGATATGCACAATTCTATGCATTGTAACTTATAACTGGTCAGCTGTAACAGACAAAACAGCCCCAGTACTGCGATATTTAAATAAGTTAAATAATAAAATAGTTGTTTATAATTATTCAGCATTTCACATGCAGCAATGCACTAAATCCAATTAAACAGGACTACTTATGCTCAATTTGGAATTATATGTGTTGGTCAGTATTCTTTAGGTGTTCAAATTAATCAAGAAACAGTCAGAAAAACTATGACTAGTCTGCTTCCTCTGTCATGTTTTAAAAACACATTATTTTTAGCTACTAGAATAATGTTATTCCTGGACTCGATCTCTGTCATAATCTATGTGTAACTGTATATACTCTCAATGTCTGTTGTATTTCAGTCCAGTGATCTTCATCAGACCATGTTCTCTGCTTTGGTGGACCATAAAGCTGAGTTTGTGCATCTTCTGCTAGAGAATGGAGTGTCTATCAGTCAGTTTCTCAAAGATCAGGACACACTTTGTGAGTTGTACTCAAACATGCCTGACTGCCTGTTCAAGCGCAAGCTGACCAAGCCAGGAGACCAGTTGACACTGAATCGTGTTTCTGCTGAAGTTCGCCATCTGCTGGGCAATTTTACTCATCCACTCTACTCTGCAGAGACAAGGACACCCAGAAATGACACCTGTGTAACTGTGAGTTTAAATTTATCAGCATTCATTCAATGATCTTAGCAGTGATGAGAAATGCAGACTCTGTGATTTAGTTCCAAGTGGAAGACTAGCAGGATTAGAAGGAGAATGGAGAGAAAATATTTTAATTCTTTAATTATATTGTGTGTCAAAATTGAAGACAACACAGTGCTTTTAGGCAGAATACTCTTATTGAACAGACAGTTAAACAGGTTTACAAAGGCTTAGAGAAGCCCTCCAAACAAGTGAATCCCACAACCAAACACATGGGAACAAAATAAGATAGGACACGTTAAGTGGATACACATCCTACATGGCTTTTAAACAAAACATTTTAACAAACACCATGTTAAAAAAAAATAAAACAGCAAATGATAACAACAACAGCATCTCTCTTACCGAGGGTGCAGGGCACATACTGTATGGACCAGTTTGGCATAGACCCATAGTTCCCCAAATGCAGGGAGTCCTTGTTTCTAGAGAGTTTTTGGATTGATATGCAAAGGTATAGTTAGAGGGGATCGTCAAGTTAATTAAGACTTTTAAACACAGTCTCGTCTGAGCAAAATACTTCATATCAATTTTATGAATTAAATCTGTTTTGATAAATTGATTCAGTTCTATATAACTCTCCGATCAGATGACATGCAAAGGGCACCATCAGAAGTCTCTTGAGGAGTTCAGTTTATTGAACCCTAACCGAGATCTCTTTCTCTGGAGTGTTCTGCAGAACAAGGGAGAGCTGGCAGATATCGCTTGGGAAGAGGTAACACTTGTGGAGAATGGGTGGAATAACTCAAATAATGGAATAACAAACATAAAATAAAATATGGACATTTTTTATTAGATCATTTTGCTTGATTTGGAGTATATAACCTAGACCTAATCTGACTCTGTTGTGTGTTGCTTTAAATATAGATATTTTAGTTTTGATGAAGTGGTTACACAGAATGAATAAATGAATGAATTTTACTTTAAGCATCTGTTTTTTTTTCTGTAGTGTAATGACTGTATTGCAGCTGCGCTGGCTGCCAGTAAGATCCTGAAGAAACTGGCTATGGAGGGAGGAGATCATTGGGAGGAAGCAGAGTCTATGAGAGAACTCGCCACCCACTATGAGAAACAGGCCATTGGTACAGTTCAATTAATTCTACTTCTGCTTAAACTTCCCATTCTCCCTGTGTCTGTGTGGGTTTCCTCCAGGTGCTCTGGTTTCCTCCAATGGTCCAAAAACACATGTTGGTAGTTGGATTGGCGATTCAAAATGTCCATAGGTGTAAGTGTCTGAGTAAAGGTGTAAGTGTGTGTTGCCCTGTGAAGGACTGGCACCCGCCCCAGTGTCCAGCTGTGTGAAATAATTAATTAATTCATATATTTATATGTTCATATGGCCTACTATGATCAGTTCAATTTACATATAGATATATAGAGCTGACCATAGTAAAAGACTATTTTAATGTTGAAACTGATTATATTTATTGAAACAGAAAATGCCCATTTTGAATTTGACATTTACCACTAATTTACTACACCACTTCTTTTAAATGTTTGCAATGTGTTAATAGAAAAAATGTTCAAAATGCAATTCAAATATTCAAAATTGTTTAAAAAAAAACAATAATATGTTTTCTGTGTTTCAACATAAACAATGTTGTCTTGGTTGTATTTTCAAATCAATGTAGAGTTTAAATGATTTGCACACCACTGCATTTGGTTTCATCTAAATTTTGCAGTGTCCCACACTTTTTCAAAATGGGGTTTGTATTATATCAACACCCATACACTTGTAACTTCACTATATTCATACTTATAACCTCATTATCTTTGCAGGTGTGTTTAATGAATGTCATAGCCGTGATGAGCAGAGAGCACAGGAGCTGCTGACCCGGGTTTCAACATCCTGGGGTGGGGTTACCTGCCTGCGTCTTGCTTGGGAGGCTGATGATAAGAGCTTCATAGCTCACTCAGGCGTCCAGGTAAACACCTCTGAAATACTTACAATTAATCTGTGTTAATGACAGGGTCGATCATATAGATAACAAACAGTCCATTTCAGGCCCTGCTGACTCAGATCTGGTGTGGGGAATTAGCAGTGGACAATCCACATTGGAAAATCCTCCTCTGCATGCTGTTCTTCCCCCTCATCTACACTGGATTTCTGGCCTTCAGGTAATCAGTCATCAAGTTTGGGCACCCCTGGGCAAATGAAAATGACATGTTTCGTTGATTGTTTTCAGTCAAAACAACCTGGAATTATGTTGAATATATTGAATTAAGCTGTGGCTTGTGCAAAAGTTAAAGACAAATTTACATTGTTTGTAATTGTTTTCCACTTTATTAAACTTGGCAAATAAATGAGTGGTGCACTACAATGTAGTGCAAGATGAATATGATTTAATCAAATGTAATTTGTTCTAGATAATCTTGAAATACCTATGCTCTTGTGAGAACTCATGTGTAGGTAGATTATAGTATTCATGTGTTTTTGTCACCATGAGTATATCATTATATGTAGGTTGCACAAATGGAGAAACCAATCATGCATTTCTACAGACTCATTATATTCTGTGAACCGACGCTATGCACCAACCAGCCAGGAAACACACACGCACAGTCAAAGGAAGGTTTAACCTAGGAAAATGGAAAAGGAAAATGGGACAAGGAAGAAAGAGTTCTACTAATGTTTGGAGCTCCAGGTAAGGGGAATGCCACCAACGGTGGAGTGAGGAAGATCAATGGAGATCAGGAGTCCATGGAGAGAAGCAGACAGGAGAGTAGCAGTCCTTTTACAGACAAATAGTCAGTCATCTAAGAGATAGTGTTGGAGGGAAACCAATCATGCTAGTACAGTCCACTTGTCTGGAGAGTGGCTTTTAAAGGAACGTAGGGAGGGAGATCTCGCATTGCAATCAGGGTCCTCCAGACCTGCATGGTTTCAGGTCCCTTCCTCCTGGAGTCATGTGACCAGACTCATGTGCTGGCTGTTTGATTGTTTTCTATCTTTTTCTCTGCTCTTGAGCTGCTGTCTGACCAAAAATTGTCTTGGCAGCTCCACAACACATATGTATTAAGTGCAGTTCTGGATTCTGTATATTCCTTTTAAATATAACTCATGCCACTGGATAAGTTAGCTTTCAGATTTCATGGTTTATACACAAATGTACAGATTTTGGTAATTGTAAATGTCGTAAATGATATGTGATGTCATCACTTCAAGGATGTTCTTGTCTGGAAGACCACTGAAACCTCCAATTAGAGTTGAGAATTGAGGATGGAGTCTCCTCCCTCAGTCCTTCAGGACCAATCAGTAGCACTGTGCTGCATGTAGTAGTCTTTTCCTGTTTTATTATACAAATAGATCACCTCAGGAAGCACTTATAAATTAGATGAACCAAGGAGTGTTGAAAGCTAGGCAAATAATCAAATGTGCAAAGCAGTGGAACCTAAGCACAGTCTAGTATTTCTGGGACAGGTTTGCAACAGACACATTTGAAGAAAATATGCTGCTTCATAAAGAGGTTTTAGAAAATCTGTTAGACAGGAATATGAGGTTCCACACTTTAGCAAGTATCTTACATATGATCAGCAATGATGATGAATCTGTGTATGTGTGCCTCTTTTTTAGGCAAGATGAGGCCATGAGAAAGGAAGCAGAGCAGAATGAAAAGAAGCAACAGGGGAATTATACTGTCCATGACGACACTGATGGCAAACCCAAACCTCACAATTGGTACTGAAATTACAGATAAAGATATTTTAAGTTTGTGGGAAATCTTTTTTTAACTATAAAAATGTACCTGGGGAGAAATTTTACATTTGCCCTGAGTTTAAGTCTAGAGAGTTAAAATTATTGACAAAGTATTACTCTTAACTTTTTTGTGTAAATAGAGTTCCGATCCACCTTTGTTATTTTGGACAATATTTTTACTGTGAAACATACAGTTGAGAGTGTAGGAGGATACAGAACTCTGAAGACTGGAGCTCTGGGTGTTTTCTGTTATAAATTAGAAGACCAGACCCCCACTTATAAAAAATAATTATTAGGACTGAGGAAATAGCAAGCGATGCAATGGTGGTTAATCATAAAAATGAAGAGTAGAGTTGGACATATAGGACACTAGACTGTGCTTCATAGCTCCATTTCAGTGTTCATCAGAAGTAAAAACAGGCTTTATAGACCTAGTTGTCAGTCACTCACTCACTTATTCAGTGGTTTATTCATGTTTTGTAAGCTGAAGATCGGGCATTTGGCCATCAGCATGCCTATAGATTTCCATGCTTTATGTTTGTTTGTTTTCATTGTATTTCCAGTCATGCTAGCTCAGAAAGAGTGAGTTTGTCTGAAAATTACAAAGTTAATTTTTGTATCATCAGTGCTTCGTCACAGGAGTCTTTGAATCATCCTCTGCATCCGTTGAACTGCTGGATGCGGCTAAAGGGTTTGTTCACCTGCCCTCAGGTGAAGTTCTACGGGAACATCGCCTCCTATTTCGGTTTCCTTTGGCTTTTTGCTGTGGTGCTCATGATGGATTTTCAGAAATACCCGTCCTGGAGAGAGCTCCTGCTCTATGTGTGGCTCATCTCTCTGGTGTGTGAGGAGGTCAGACAGGTGAGTGCCCTGCAGACACAATAAAAGTAGAACTGTAAACGTCTGCATACCCCAGCATCAGAAAATACTGGGGAAAATAAAATGCTTGCATTACTGCCCAAAATAATTATTTTTTAAATTATTACTTTTACAGAGAAATATATAAATTAATTTAACATTTGTTAGTAAAAGCTTAATTTCTTTGTTTGTTTTCATTTTTGTTTTGTTTTTTACATTTGAGAATTGATTGTGTGTCCCAGTGTTCATGAAAAGTCTTTCCTGTTTAATGTTAACTGTGTCCTTCTGTTTAGCTCTTCCATAACGCAGGTGAATTTGATATTCAGAGGAAAGCAAAAATGTATATTAAAGACCTGTGGAACATTCTGGATGTGATATCGATATTGCTGTTCATCACCGGCCTGGCTTGCAGGTCTGTTTGCTTGTTTTGCTGGCTCAACTCTGTAAGGGAATCCATTTTTGTACAGTAGATAACATATACGCCTGAAAATCACAGTTCCCTTAGTTAAATGCATACATGACATAGTAAGTCACTTAATTTCTCCCTAGGCTCCAGAATTCTGAAACTGTGTTCTATGTGGGCAAAGTCATACTCTGCATTGACTTCATCTCATTCTGCTTGCGCCTGATGGCCATCTTCACCATCAGCAGAACCTTAGGTCCAAAGATCATCATTGTCAGGAGAATGGTGAGAACAGTGGCTATAGGTGTAATACATATCTTTTTTTTTTCCAAAAAATTTGAATTTTTTATTTTCTGTTTTAATAGACGTTTTAAACACAGAAATGTTCTATGTATTCACTGAACCAAACTCTCCAAATTATTTAAATGAAATAATTATATCCATTATCTTTAATTACATTTTAAGAGCATTTATGTTTTATTAATTCTGTAAAGTGAACAATATTACACCTTTATATATTTATTTTTATTATAACAATGGATTGTTTAACTGCAGCTAGCACAAAATTTACATCAATATCTGGTTAAACTTTAAATTACAGCCTGCTAATTACTGGGTTAGTACAGAGAAAGTACCTGTTAATTAAGTGGTAAGATTATATAAGTACTGAGTAAGTAAAGGGCATGATACTAGAAATATGTGATTATTACTGGGTATTTTAAAATTAATTTAATCATTTCCTCATTAGTCAGTTGTGTACATATAATGCCCCAATACATATAGACAAAGCAGTGTAAAATATCTCCTAAGTATGTGATGATGATTATTATGGTAAATCACATGTCATGAACCTAATGAGTACAAAGCACTTGAAACTCTGTTAGAGCCTGTAATGAAAGTAGCTGACCATGTCCTTCTCTGTAGGTGCACTGTAAATAACTTTAAAGGATAAAGTTACATAGTTCCATAATTACACTCAGAACTATAGTGAATTCAAAATAGTAGCTGCATTCCTTATCTATAAAAAATTACAACAAAAGTAACTTGCATAAACTGTCATTCAATATTGTAATCTATAATTATGCTGAGAAGTAAAACAGATTCAGAAAGTAGTTACGTGCCATATTTGTAAAGTGTTTGTAAGATATACGAAGTAATAACCATATATTTCTAGCATCATACCCTTTATTTACTCTGTACTTACATTTTCTTGCACCTTACAGGTATTCATTGTGTACTTACTGCATGCCTTATTTGTAAAATGAATTGTGAGATACCCAGTAATAGCCACATATTTCTAGTGTCATGCCCTTTACTTACTCAGTACTTATTTTATCTTGCCGCTTACTGAACAGGTACATACTCTGTACTTACACAGTATTTAGTGGGCTGTAATTTAAAGTGTTGCCCTTATTTTTTTTATTTTTTAGTCTTTGTACAGTGGCCAATGAGGGCAAAAAAAAATATTTTTTACCAACAGCCAGAACACTTTTACCAGCCCAAAACCCATTTACAAACAGTTAAAACACTTTTACCAGCCCAAAACACATTTACAAATGACCAAACTAATTTTACAAATGACAAAGCAGATGAAAAGTGTAGGTACAATATAAAGGAATTGCTGCTGATGTTTGTAGGTCAAACTGCTTTGTGAGGATTAAGTGAATGGAGTTCAGGAGGGTAATTTGCGGTTTGTAAAAGTGTTTCAAGCTGGTAAAAGTGTTTTGGACTTTGGAAAAATGTTTGGGGCTGATAAAAGGGTTTTGGCTGTTTGTAAAATGTTTCACAGCTTGTAAATGTGTTTTTATTTTTGTAAATTGCTTTGCCCTTCTCAGCCACTGTATCTTTGGATGACGAAACGTCCATTCTAGCTACACTAAACTCACTGCAGAAACTAACAGTGCCAGTTACTCAGAGTGTCTCTAAATGTTTTTCAGTACAAATGTATGTAGGAGTAAACAGTTGTATTGTGTGTCCATCAGTATTTCAGTGTGCTATAATTGCAGGATGTAAGTAATATTTAATCTAAAAATCTATTGTAACTACCGAGTTAATGCCAAAGGGCTGCATTCTGAAAGTAATAAACACATTCTGATGAAGCTCATTTTGTCCTGTTATGTCCATAACTAAATGCACTGATTTTAAAAAGGTAAGTATATAGTTTAGGATCAGATATGAGCAGATAAAACAATCAGGAGAACTGGAATTAATTGTGATGAATTAAAGTGGACGTGACTAATCAAGATTATTTATTTAGTTATTTTTGATATTTAGATAATTGTCAGACACTCCTTATTATACGTTTTTTCAGGTAAGACAGCCCTCATTAAGATACGTGTGACTGAGGGATTTATTTACCTAACTTTTTTTTTTTTGTTTGTTTCTTTCTAGATGATGGACCTGTTCTTTTTCATGTTTCTGCTCAGTATTTGGGTAGTGGCCTATGGAGTGGCCACACAGGGGATACTTATTGACAATGAAGAGCGTTTTAAGTGGATAGTTCGTGGAGCTTTTTATGATCCCTACCTGATCATATTTGGGAACTTACCAGACAGTATAGACAGTACGTAAAATGTATCAAAAATTCATTATCAGAGAGTTTAAAAATAAAAACTGAATGGAACTTATGAAGACAAAATTATAAGATTTCTATCCTCCAGCTGATGTGAGGTTTTGTCTTTTAGGCTTTCTTTACATTTTTCTTTGTGAGTTTTCACCTGACACAGTTACCATTAATTGCTCATTTTGCTCAGGAGCAGCTTAAACAGTGTCAGAGTTCATTATAAAGTAAGCATGAATCCAAATACAAAATGCGTTTTACTTTCTTTACATGAAGCATTTCTAAGTGAAACAGGGTTACAATTTTTGGTGAGTACAATGGGCAGGACATGATTATATCCATCATGATTTGATTGTTGGTGGATGGAATGCGTAGTGTGCGTTTGTTATTGCCTTTTCCTCTCCAGTTTGTATCTCTATTTTTGTGCTTATTTTCATTTTGCTTCTCTCTTACTGGCTATTGTTGTATTTTTTTTTTTGTTACTGCCACCAATTATTTTTCACTTTTTTGGCTATTGCTCTGCTCCCTGTATTTACTTGCACTCTAGATTAATTTTGGAATAATCTCCCATGGCTGCTTGCTCAGCGCTTTGCTGCTCGCCATGCACAAGCCCTCTCCATTTCTTCACCTTCACTTTGCCTGCAGCTGTGGTGAGTGAGTCTCTACCCCTCTCTAAGTTGTTGGTTACACTCTCTGGTACTCAAATTGCTGGGATTGGGTTTGTTTGGGTTGGCTAATTTATTTGGTGCTATTAGTGTTAATGTTGTTGCCATGGTTTCCAAGTCTGGCTGGATGATTATAAAGTTACCATGTAACTTTGGATGTGATTATGTTTTATATCTCCTGACCATCAGAGCGGTGCCAAAAGTGGATGTATCCCTGCCGTGCCACGGCATCCTCACATCAGATTCATAGCAAAATAAAAGAAAATCTAATTACAATATTTGAATGCTGTAAACACCAGTGTGTAGCCAACACCCATGTCTACAATTTTCAGAGCTCAAAAGAGAACTTATAAATGTTCACAATATGTCATTTCACTATATATCAGCACCTTTGAAAATAGGTTTTTGGGAAGTCCATGTTTAGAGTTAATTTAAACAAAAAACAGATGAAGGACATGCAGGCTTCTCTGACATTATTGTTGCTTTGTTTGTGCTGAATATTAGCATATGTACCTTTTTGGGAATAATTGAAATTTGTTAAAATAGTAAGATCACCGCAGACATGGCTTAAAGGCCTTGGAATTCAGGGTTTAACACACGGTGCATCCTTCAGGACGCTCCTGTTACTGCTGAGGACCCCACCACTCCAAAGGAGCTGTTGAATCTGGCCTTTTTAATGGCTGGTTATATGACCAACCATACTGAATGGCTCATAGCCACAAGTCTACATGCTTGTCGCCAAGTGTGGCTGGCCTAGTCCTCACTACATGAGCCAAGCTGGGGTCTGTGCCCCTCGTTCCTGGCTTTCTTTTTGGTCCTGTGTCCAAGGAAGCCCTGGAGCACCTCTCCTCCCTCACAGAAGCACATAAGCTTCAGGGGGCATGGGACAGTTGCAGAGATTTCATTGCCCACCACATAAAAATTTGGAACAATGACCGGGGGGGACAGATTAGCACCCCGCCCCCAGTGCATCCAACTGTTTCCATAGCCCTTGTGGTCTGCACACTGATGGCACTCCCAACAATCAGCAAGGCTGCGATCCACCACTTGCAACTGGGACACAAGGCCAGGTATTTAAGTCTCTTATGGCTTCAGGGACTGACAGTCGTGCAGGTGGTAGCAGTGGGAAGCTCCACATCCGGCCTTTCCAGAGACTGGATGCAGTGTATCACAGACACTCACTTGTCCACATTTCCAAAGAATGTGTCTCTGCCCCTCATCCCAATGTGATACAGCTGGTATGGAACCCTATGAAGAGCTAGCGATGTAGTGGGTGTTTTAGGTTGTCATGTGCTGGGCCCAACAAATAATCTTAGGTGCTAAGTGTAGCTGGTTACTGATCAGATCATAAACAGCCAAAGCAAACTTAGAGGTTAAGGGTAGATTTAAATGTTCTACGATGGTGATAACAGAGAGTGGGCTGGGTCTTATGTGAAGTTCTAATCAGCATAGGATATTTTACATCCTATCCTGTGTATAATTACTGTGATGAACACTCTAGGCTTGTAAGAACATATAACAGAAAAAAAAGAAGAAATTTGTTGACAACAACAACACAACATGTATGGACACATGAGCTTAACTTATATTATAAGTTACTTATATATACAATCCATGACGATTTGTTCTCTCATAAAGTGTGAGAGGGGGTTAGGAGAAATGGTGTCAGATCCCTTTGCACCGTGGCCTCCATTTTTTTTAAACTTAAGAAGACTCAAGACTTCGAACTGTAAACCGAAGTACATGGAAGAATTCTAATCCTAAAATGGTCTTGGCAGGGGGTATGGTTTAATAAGCAGTGCCACAATAATAACAATGGAGTGGACAAAATATTTAGATTCCTTCTCAGGAGAACTGTGTTTTAGAATGTTAAATGATCCAAACTCGTACTTCCTCTTTTTTATGCCCTACAGACACTCAGTTTAGCATGGACAGTTGCACTGTGGATGCCACAGATCCTCTGAAGGCCAAGTGTCCTGTGCTGAATGAGGATAACACTCCAGTTTTCCCAGAGTGGTTGACAATTATTATGCTTTGTGTTTATCTGCTGTTTGCCAACATACTGCTCTTGAACCTCCTGATTGCTATTTTCAAGTGAGTACTACACCTTCAATGTCTGATGACTGCAAAGATGTAGTGTTCAATTAAATGTATGTATTTGTTTTACATTTTTTGTTTATTTAAAATTTATTTGATTATTTAGTTTCTACATATATTGTTCTTTATTTATTCATGCATTAACATATTTATTGATTTATATGTATGTATTTATTTGATTAATTTAATTTCTACATTTTCATTATTCTTTATTTATATCTTCTTTTATTAAGTAGTTTATTTTGAACTTTGTACCAGTTTGTTTCTAACTGTACCAATTGTTCTTTATTCATTTATAAAAGCAGAGTTTAAAATACTTAAAATCCCTGCCTGCAGGGAGGCTGACCCATATATAGAAGCCTAATCAACTTTTACAGAAATTATGTAAATCATTTATGGCTCCAATGTTATAAATATGACCATCCATCCATCCATCCATCCATTATCCACCGCTTATTCGGGTCCGGGTCACGGGGGAAGCAGTTGGAGCAAGAAAACCCAGACCTCCCTCTCGCCAGTCACCGTCTCCAGCTCCTCCGGGGGTATACCGAGGTGTTCCCAGGCCAGTCGAGACATGTAGTCTCTCCAGCGTGTTCTTGGTCTGCCCCGGGGCCTTCTCACCAGGAAGGCGTCCAGGAGGCATCCTGACCAGATGCCTGAACCACCTCAACTGGCTCCTCTCGACGTGGAGGAGCAGCGGCTCCACTCAGAGTCTCTCCCGGATGTCCGAGATCCTAACCCTGTCTTTAAGGGAGAGTCCAGACACCCTGCGGAGAAAACTCATTTCAGCCGCTTGTACCCGCGATCTCGTTCTTTTGGTCACAATCCAAAGCTCGTAACCATAGGTGAGGGTTGGGACGTAGATTGAACGGTAAATCGAGAGCTTTGCTTTTCTGCTCAGCTCTCTCTTCACCACAACGGACACAGGACAGGTACAGAGCCCACATTACTGCTGACGCTGCACCGATCCGCCTGTCAATCTCCCGCTCCATCTTTCCCTCACTCGTGAACAAGACCCCGAGGTATTTAAACTCCTCCACTTGAGGCAGGATCTCACTTCAAACTTGGAAAGAGCACTCCACCCTTTTCCAACTGAGTACCATGGACTCGGACTTGGAGGTGCTGATCCTCATCCCTACTGCTTCACACTCGGCTGCAAACTAGTCCAGTGAGAGCTGGAGGTTTCCGGCTCGATGAAGCCAACAAGACCACATCATCCGCAAAAAGCAGACATGGAATCCTGAGACCACCAAACTGGACACCTTCCACCACTTGGCTACGCTGAGAAATTCTGTCCATAAAAATTATGAACAGAACCGGTGACAATGGGCAGCCCTGACGGAGTCCAATTCCGACTGGAAACCAGTCAGACTTACTGCCAGCCATACGAACCAGACTCCTGCTCTGTTTATACAGGGACTGGATGGCTCGTAACAAAGAGCCCAGTACCCCATACTCCCAGAGCACCCCCCACAAAATATCCCAAGGGACACGGTCGAATGCCTTCTCCAGATCCACAAAACACATGTAGACTGGACCCTAGCGAGGGTAAAGAGCTGATTCTGTGTTCTACGACCGGGGAGGAAACTGCATTGTTCCTCCTGGATCCAAGTTTCAACTATCAGTTGGACTCTCTTCTCCAGTATCCCCGCATAGACGTTACCGGGGAGGCTGAGGAGTGTGATCCCCCTATAGTTGGAACACACCCTTCAATCCAACTTTTTAAAAAGAGGAGCCACCACCCCAGTCTGCCAGTCCAGAGGCACTGCCCACGATGTTGCAAAGACATGTCAGCCAGGACAGCCCCACAACATCCAGAGCCTTAAGGAACACAGGGCGAACTTCATCCACCCCCGGGGCCCTACTGCCAAGGAGTTTTCCTACCACCCCAAACTCTACTTCCTCTGCGGAAGACGTGCTGGTGGGATTGAAAAGATCCTCGAAGTATTCCTTCCTCCACCTAATGACGTCCCCAGTCGAGGTCAACAACTCCCCACCCCCACCATATACAGTGTTGGTGGAAATCCGCTTTCCCCTCCTGAGTCGTCTGATGGTTTGCGAGAAACTTCTCTGAGCCAACCGAAAGTCGTTTTCCATATTCTCACCGAATTCCACCCACACCCAATTTTTGCCTCCGCGACAGCTGAAGCCGTGAGTCGCTTGGCTCTTCTGTACCTGTCAGCCAACCAGGCTCGATAGGAATCTTTCTTCAGCTTGACAGCCTCCCTCACCCGGGGTGTCCACCACCGAGTGCGGGGATTGCCACCCCGACAGGCACCGACAACCTTGCAGCCACAGCTCCATTCAGCCGCCTCAACAATGGAGGTCCGGAACATGACCCATTCGTACTCAGTGTCACCGGCCTCCCCCAGGATGCAGTCGAAGCTCTGCCGGATGTGGGAGTTGAAGATCTTTCTGACAGGTTCCTCTGCCAAGCATTCCCAGCAAACCCTGAGCACACGTTTAGGCCTGCCAGGTCTGTCCGGCATCCTCCCCTGCCATCTGATCCAACTCACAACAAGCCGAGTGTCCAGAACATATGACCGCAGGTCTGATGATACGACTATAAAGTCAATCATCGAAATGCGGCCTTGGTTATCCTTATGCCAGGTGGACACCCTCATGCTCGAACATGGTGTTCGTAATGGACAAACTGTGATGGGCACAGAAATCCAATAACTGAACACCACTCAGGTTCAGATCAGTGGGGCCGTTCCTCCCAATCACGCCCCTCCAGGTCTCACTGTCATTACCCATGTGAGCGCTGAAGTCCCTCAGCAGGACAATGGATTCCCCAGAATGAGTGTTCTCCAGCTCCCCCTCTAGGGTCCCCAAGAAGGCATGGTACTCTGAATTGCTGTTCGGTGCATAAGCACAAACAACATTCAGAGCCCTTTCTCCAACCTGAAGGCACAGGGAAATTACCCTCTCGTCCACTGGGGTAAACCCAAACGTACAGGCGCTAAGCCGGGGGGCTATGAGTAAGCCCACTCCTGCCTTACGCCTCTCACTCTGGGTAACTCCAGAGTGAAAGAGCATCCAGCCCCTCTCAAGGAGATTGGTTTCAGAGCCCTTACTGTGTGTCGAGGTAAGCCCAACTATATCTAGCCGGTACCTCTCAACCTCCAGCTGAGCACCAGCTCAGGCTCTTTTCCCACCAGAGAGGTTACGTTCCATGTTCCAAAAGCCAGTTTCAGTAACCGAGGATCAGAACGCCAGGGCCCCTGACCCCGATCCACAATGCACCAGACCTGGATTGCTACCTCTCCCACAGGTGGTGGGCCCATGGGAGAGTGGACCCATGTTACTCCTTCAGGCTGAGCCCGGCTGGAGCCCATGAGTGAAAGTCCGGCCACCAGGCGCTCGCCAAGGAGCCCCTCCCCCAGGCCTGGCTCCAGGGTGAGGCACTGGTAACCCTACTCCGGGCAAGGGAAGCTTTGTCCCTGTTCTTAATCTCTTCATCCTTGTCTTTATGAACATGAAAATTATGGGAAATGTCATGAAAGGAGGGCTCTGGAATTCAATTCATTTTTTGGGGTCGCTGTGTTTAATGACAGCACTATGCACATCTAGTGCTAAGTGAAAAAGATGATGATGATGATGATGATGTGTTTAGTTCAACACTTCCATAAACTCATTTCATAATTCATGTGTTCACAGTATGATGAACACTGAACCACAGTGACAGTTTTTCTAACAGTGTAGAATCAAGAGCAGAAAGTATATGTTGTGAATGCAAAACAGAAAACAAATATATTTTTCAAAGATACTTGGTTACCTTTTTGCATTTATTTGATACTTATTTAATTTGCATTTTGCCGGTTTTTATTTTATTTATTTTTTCTGTTAAGGGCAGTGTTTCATGGGTAACTGTCAGAAGCAAAAAAAAAAAAAAAAAAAAAAAAAAAAAAGCAAAGCATATGCAAAGAGAGTTTTTTTTTCTTCTTTTACCTTGCTTCTGACATTTGGAACACATTTAAGTGGTGGGGGGGTCTTAGAGGAAGGCATTCATCTTGAATCTGACAGGTGCTCTGAAATCTCCTCTCGATTCAAGCCATGCTAGCTTTCAAGCTTTTATCTGTTTTGCATTCACAACATACTGCTTCTGTTCATGAATGTAAGAAATGTTTACCCACAACCTCTCATGCTCTGTAGAACTGAATGCATTGTGGGTAAATAAAGGTTTTGCCCTGGTAATTTGGTGAGCAAAAAATGCATAGACAGCAAATGATTAAAAAGAATCTTATATAATGTGACAAAAATCTTAAGTGTTCATAAAATTTTTCATGCAATGTACAATGACTGGCGACTTGTTCTTTTTCAACAGTCCAAGTTAGCATGGCTACATTATTATACTCTGTATTTGACTAAATATTTTGATTATTAAAAAGGCCTAAATATTTTCCAAGAATGTTTATATACCCAAGTGGCTTATTGCTTTATTTTGTTTCTATACATTTATCAGTGCTCATTGCTCAGTGCTATGTTGGAAACTATGTGGAAAGCTTTTGGATTCTTCCAGGTGCCAGATTAGGCTACTAGGCTGGTTAAAGCATGCTTTGAGGATATTCAGTTTTGTTTTAGTACAGGAGAATTTGTCACATTATGGCAGCGATTAGAAATAGGTATAATGGCTGGATGTATGATGGCAATGGAGGTAATAATTAGGGCCTCTAAGTGGGTGGGGAAAGGAACTCAGCTCCCCAAATTAGGGCTTACATGGATGACATGACGATGCTAACGACTACTGTGCCTTGCACACTGTGGTTACTGGAGAAGTTAATAATAATCTAAGGTTGGCTAGGCTGAAAGTTAAACCGAGCAAGTCTAGAAGTCTGTCGATTGTCAATGGAAAACTTTTCATTCATTCATTATCTGTAACCGCTTATCCAATTCAGGGTTGCGGTGGGTCCAGAGCCTACCTGGAATCATTGGGCGCAAGGCACCCTGGAGGGGGCGCCAGTCCTTCACAGGGCAACACAGACACACACATTCACTCACACTTTTGAGTCGCCAATCCACCTACCAACGTGTGTTTTTGGACTGTGGGAGGAAACCAGAGCACCCGGAGGAAACCCACGCGGACACAGGGAGAACACACCAACTCCTCACAGACAGTAACCTGGAGCGGGAATCGAACCCGCAACCTCCAGGTCCCTGGAGCTGTGTGACTGCGACACTACCTGCTGCACCACCGTGCCGCCCTGGAAAACTTTTGCAAGAAAATTTTTTAATGGAAGGAGAAATGATCCCTACAGTATGGGAGTGATGAGTGAAGAGTTTAGGTAGATGGTATAGTGCAGCACTAAATGATACCAAACAAGCTGTGGGACTAAAAGCTGAACTCGTGAATGCTGTTAATATCATTGATGATCTTGGACAGTGGGAAGGTGAAAACCATAGTTGTGGATTATGTACAGGGGTTGGCACACTGAAGCATATTCAATCAGCCTCTTAATGTTAGTTTATAACAGGGTCAGTATACATGGAGACATAATCAGGTGCAAAGGGTTTTAGCATGTTTGTTGGACAACAAACTGCTAGAGGTTAATGCATCGACGAGTGGCTGCAGTAATAAAATATTTAGGTGTGTGCATGAGGGGAAATGTTTTTGAAAATGTGCACAGGCTATAAACTTTGGTAGATTGGGTGAAGCATGAGATTGAAAATTGTTAGTGGACATCGGAAACAAGCTGCAGGTCCCAGATTGCATTTTATTAACTACACTGAAGCTAGACATGGCGTTCTACTCCAAAAGTAAATCGATAGTTTATTTCATAGAGTTAATTATTCCATTTGAGGATGCAATAGATGAAGCGTTCGAAAGGAAGAAGCTGAAATACACTGACTTGGCGGCTGAGGTGAGGGAACGTGGATGGCAGGCACATGCAAGACCTGTGGGGATAGGTGTTAGGGGATTTGTAGCCAAATTGGCCACATCCCTGCTTGTGCAGTTCGGCATCAAGGGCCAGAAACTAAGGGCAGCTGTGAAGGAGTTATCAGAAACAGCTGAAAGGTCTAGTCAGTGGTTGGTGATGTAGCATGTAAAATTCACATGGAACTGATGGCACTGAGCATGCATTAACGGTGCCAGTGGGGCTAGGAACAGCCTTTGTCACCGGGGAGGCCAATGTGGATGTACGGTTGTTGATGGTAAGGGGTAAGGTAGGACTGTAAAACTGGTTTGGATGGGGGTGGGTCTGGGATGCTAGACTTCACTGTTGAACTTTTGGAGGTGTTGTGGGCTTAATTCAGCAAAGTACCAAGGAGAGGAGGACCCCTGTAAAGAGCTAGTGATACAGTATGGTTTGGGTACTCATGGGCTGGGCTCAATGATTAACTGTAGTTGTTAAGGGTAGCTGGTTGCTGATCAGATCATAAACGGCAACAGCAACCATAGTGTTGAGGTGTAGGATTCAACATGTGAAGCTCTAATGGATTGGCATATGATATTTTACAACTTGTCTTGTGTATGATTATAATTACTGTACATTAAAAATATAATCTATCATGTGAACTGACTGCTCTGCCCTTTGGTTCCGTAGCTACACATTCACTGAGGTGCAGGATAATACAGACATAATCTGGAAGCTCCAGCGTAATGAGCTGATAAGGGAATACTACAGCCGTCCTGCACTACCTCCCCCCTTCATCCTCCTGAGCCATCTGTACATCTTGGTCAAACGTGTGTGCCTGCAAAATTCCCCTGATAAAAACAGTGAATTCAGTGAGTATCTCTTGTCACTAGTCTCTAGGAAAATCTCTGCTAATTTATTAAGAAAGGAAAAGAAGTTCTGGAAAAAGTTCTGGTTGGTGATCAGTCCTTTGCTCATTATGTAAATTAAGAATCTGAAAGACAGTTAAATCTATTCAAATCTATTAGTTTTTGCCTTTTGTAAACTATGTCTTAAATTAGCCTTGTTCTGTATTTGTCCTCCAGATAGCAAGAGGTGAAATGCCATGAATACATTAATGGAAAAATATTTACTCTCATTAACATCTATCAAGTGATAAACCCACAGAATATTAATAAATATTAATACAGTGGAAAACAAATATGTTCTCAGCTGGCTAATAGTAAATCTAAGTGTGGTTTCAATGTATCCAGGGCAAAAGCTGACTCCAGAAAAAGAAAAGAATCTGTTATCATGGGAGTCGTCAATGAAGGAAAATTATCTGGCATTACAGAGGCAGAACAGGAACCAGAGTGTGGAGCATCGCATCCAGGACACAGCTGAAAAGTAAGTAAGATCACTTTCCATAATGTAATAGAATTAGATTCATGTAGTGCATTACTTTGAGTGATCCAACTACGGCTGGGCATTATAAGGATAATAGTGTGTACAGTTGTGAGTAAAATGTTGGCAGTATTCATTTTTGGATGATTTCTGTTCAGGGTTAGGGTTTGCTCTGGTGTTTGTTTTCCCCCCTCATTCGTTCTTATACTTTGTTTGTTATTGAAGTTACATATTAACATAATTTTGGGAGTAGGACAATACCAAAACTACTCCTTTGGATCTTCTTCTCCCTTCCTTCTTCCCAAGGACTGTTGTTGGACCTGAGGTTAACCTTCTTCATCCGAGTAAATCTGTAGTCTCTCAAAAACAAAACAAAAAAAAAACCACTTGATTTTCAGCAATTAATGAATTCTTTAATTAAGTAGTACATTTTTTCAAGGTAATCTTGCATACAACCTCTTGCTGCTTCTGTTTCTTCAAATATAGAAAAAGGATTGGTGGTGTAGGAAATGTCACAGTCAATCAACTCTAAGGTACTGGAGTTGTGGGTTCAAACCAAGCCTCAGGTCTCTGTATGTAAGATGATTAGTGTGATCACCCTGTGTCTGCATGGGTTTCTTCAAGGTCTCCATTTTCTACGCATAATGCAAAATATTATGATCATAGGTATATTGGCTATTCAAGAATGTTTACATGTATGAGTGTGTGAGTGAATGCATGAGTGTATGATGCACTGTAATAGGTTGGCTCCAGTGCACTGTGTTCTTGTCTTGTACCCAGTGCTTCCAGATAAGCTCCAGACCCATTGTAACCCTGAACTAAATAAGCAATTACAGAAAAAAATAATGAATAAAAAAATCTACATATATTTGGGTGAACATTTGAAATTATGAAAGAAGCTATTTTTGGATGTAAAATAACAAAAATTATAAAATGGCCAATAATTATTTTCTTGCAATTTTTTATCAAAATTATTTTTTTCAGAGTTGGTATCATATCAGAACTGCTGGAACAAGACCATGAATATGGCTCTGATGGCATGGCAAAAAGGCTGGCCCAGCTTGAGGAACAGGTATGTAATCTGTATAATTGAATAGGCTTGGGGACATCAGCTGTAGCCCAGCATATAGTTTAATTTTCTGCTGCCTTAACACATTTAATTCATCTCCAGAAAGACTGGAATGAAAGAGGTTTTAATAAACATTAACATTCACATGGCCATGTAGCTGTATAATATATGACAATGTTCTTTTATTTATTTTAAATGGATGGCATTATATTGACTTTATGCATATGATCCTATGCATATTGGTTTCCTGATTTTTATAAGTATGTAAAGTGTCTTTGAGTGTCCTTAAAAGCACTATATAAATCAATTATTGTTATTATTACTAAGAAGCCCAAATTCTGCCAAGGACTAAATCCTCCAAACCCTGACAATAGGCAGTGTGCACCAGGAGATACAACATATTTAACATCTAACATCTAGTCTAACAGTGTTTGTGGTGATATTCAGCAACATTTAAAAACTATGTACCCCTGAGATACATTGCCTGTTGGGGTAAAAAGTGAGTAATTGGGTAGTATTCAAATTGTATATTTAACATGAAAGACAATGAAATTATTATGGCAAAATTTATATTAAAATGCACAGATTTGTGTATTATTACAGTTTAACTATGGATTCACCTTGTAGCTACTTTGCCCATAATTTTGGATGATGATCTGTTCCAGCTTATTCTTATTTACAAATCATATGTTGTGGGTGGTGAATAGGCCATTTATGGATGATTATTGGGCAGAAGGCACATGTTATCCCAAAATTGCTGATGTGATGTCAATAAAAAGGTGTAAATGCCTTTCAAGATTTATTCAGATTCAAAATAATGAGACATCAGACCCTACCCAGGATCATCTTTGCAAAATCAGGCCAGTGCTGGAGCACATAAGGAAGAAGTGTCTGGAAATTGAGAGTGAGAACCTGTTCTCAACAGATGAGATAATGGTCCCCTACACGGGAACAAAGACTGGGTAACTTCGCTAATATCTTCCAAGCAAACCCTACTCCCAGGGTTTCAAGATCTTTGTTCAAGCAGGTGTTTCTGGGATAGTGTATGATTTTCTGACATACACTGGAAAGAGCACATTTAGCCCAGCACTGGGTCCTTTCAATGAACTTGGACTTGGAGACAATGTTGTTTTTGAACTCTGCAAGACTATCAGGAACCCTTCAGAGTGTGCTGTCTACTTTTGCACATCTCTACCATTTATTGTGCATCTGAATTAATCTTTTGACTTGTGAAACTAGTATGTGCAAAAACATGCTAAAGGGATGCACGCTTGAGGATGGATAATGAGGCTATTGTGAAACTGATCGACAACAAAGCTGTCACTCTAGCTAGCTCATGTGCTGCTATAAGCCCTGTTAAAGAAATCAGATTTTTCTTAAAGGAGGAGAGAAGAAAGGTTGGTGTTCCTTGTTCAAACATTGTGTCAAAATGCAATGTCCACATGGGAGGAGTTGACCTTGCTGACATGATGGTGGCTTTGTACTGCACACCTGCAAATTCCTATCAGTGGTATATGTGCCTCTTTTGGCAAATGGCTGATATAACCATAAACAATGGATGGCTGCTTTATCGCCATGATGCCAAAAAGCCATGTTGTGCAAAAACACAAAAAGCTCAATACATTCAAGATGGAGGTTGCAGATGCACAAATACATGTAGGAAAAAAGGAAAGGTCATCAGTTTAAATATGAGTTTGTGTGATGTAAAACACAAGAATGTATCAATTCTCATCATTAAATGAAACATTAAATTATTTAGTGTTGATGTTTCTATATCTTAATAGGACAACTTATCCTGGGAGATGCAACTCATGAAATCTAAAATACACAACATATTAAAATATATTTTTTGGAAATGTTTTATTTAGGTGCAAAAGAGGTGAACAGTAACATTAAATTCTTTTTTACAACTCAATTTCCACGCTTGCCTGTTTAAGAGTTAAACTTAACTGACTTCTTCATTAGGTCCACATTATGTTCCATTTTTCCCAGTTCAACCAGAACTAAATAAAACTTGTTTTCTTGACCTAAGTGATCTTTTGACCAATTCTCCTCTGTCCACACAACATATGACAACATATATTGCAGCAGTTAGTCTATCTTTTTGCTGAGAGTCTGAATTATCTCAGATGGCAAGATACTGTATGCCAAGAAAGATGACAGTAGATGCATTCCTTACCTGCATAAAATCTGTACATATTAGTACAACTTTAAATTGGAATGAGCAGTGTCTTTGAATTTTATGTTAATTTAAGTTGTTTTCTAATTTTATTCTGTACTGTAAACAGAGAATTTTTGTGTAGCCTGGTAAACATACACAAAAAGGAACTGGAAAGGAGTTGTTGGAGGAAATATTTTGGTGCTGGATAGAGCCATTAAAAAAATAGTCTAATTACTATGTACATGTGACTCCATGAAAATCAAGAACTATTTTGACAGCCTCTGGTCTCAGTTTGTGAGGAGTTTGGTGTGTTCTCCCTGTATCTGAGTGGGTTTCCTCCGGGTGGTTAGGTTTCATCCCACTAAACAAAAACATAAGCAGAGGTAGGTGGATTGGCTGTGCAGAAGTGTCCACAGGTTTCGAGTGTGTGATTCCCTTTGATTGACTGGCAAACTGTCCACTGGGTGTTACTGCCTTGCACCCAGTGATTAAGCGTAATGAATAGTGACACTGAACATAAAGGAGCTGTTACCGAAAAGTAATTAATTATTTAATTAATTATATTCTTTCATTATTTACTGTTCTACACAAAACACTTGCCTTTACAAAATATTGTTTGCAGTATTTCCTTTTTAAAGGATGTATGCAGGTCTCATAAATTGTACCCATATCTATTTATCAAGTATTAAGGACTGTTTCATTATGTGTTAGGTCTCACAGTCCAATCAAGCTCTACGGTGGATTATGGACACCCTTAAATCTCAGGGCTACAAATCAAAGCAGGACACACCTTTAATGTGTGAGTTTTACATGATTCCTTTACATGATTTTTGTTGTTTTTCTTTTTTTATATTTTATTCTTCCATATTGCTAAATAGCTTAAATTTTCTCATGAATAGCAAGTCTAATTTAAATAACAGTGGTGTTAAGCTCAATCACTGGCCACAACAAAGTAAAGACAATTCTTTATAACCAGCTTCATATAATTGCAAACTTGACTAAAGCTCTTTTAGTTGAAACTTTTTTCTTTCAATTTCAGCCTATGAATTAAAGGGCAGAGTTAGTGACCTTAAGGAATCTGATGAGCAGGAACCAGAGGAGAAGACTCATCACTTCAATGCCTGTTAAGAATTCCAAGCAGGTTGGCCATTATATAGCATATATGGGGCGGCACGGTGCCGCAGCAGGTAGTGTCGCAGTCACACAGCTCCAGAGACCTGGAGGTTGTGGGTTCGATTCCAGCTCCGGGTGACTGTCTGTGAGGAGTTGGTGTGTTCTCCCCATGGGTTTCCTCCGGGTGTTCCGGTTTCCTCCCACAGTCCAAAAACACACGTTGGTAGGTGGATTGGTGACTCAAAAGTGTCCGTAGGTGTGAATGTGTGTGTGTGTCTGTGTTGCCCTGTGTCTGGCGCCCCCTCCAGGGTGTATTCCCGCCTTACGCCCAATGATTCCAGGTAGGCTCTGGACCCACCGCGACCCTGAACTGGATAAGCGGTTACAGATAAAGAGATGAGATAATAAATGAATAAATGTGATGTGAATATGCAAACATTATCTAGAGTTTAAAGTAACAATTTGGGGGCTCGTCTGGGATATTTTGTGTGTCTGGAGTTCTTTGAGCAGAGGAACAAGGCAGATTAAAAGACCAAGTCCAGCCATCCACCAGAAGTCTCCAGAGTGGAGAGGTGGCTCCACTGCAGGTCCACCGGCATCACTGATATTGGACTGGCATGGCACACCAGGTGGAAACACCGACTCAACAGGCGGTAAGGTATTGATGATTTATGTTTCCAGAGCTAACAAGCTCCTAAGGCTCCTAAGAAGTAAATCTCATAGAGCAGGACATTCTGCTAGAGAGAACAGCAAAAGAGAGAAAAGAAGAGAAAAAGAAGAGGGTGAACTTGCGGATGTACAGCTGGAGTTGTGGAAATGGGGTGGTCGCTGTGGTCAAGGTCATGGACAGTGTCGCTGAACAAATTGTAGGCTACTTTGCCTGTGGACAGCATGATCACTTCACAAGAGACTCACAACAATGGAGCCTGTGGACTGAGATGAGGGGAGCACAGTGGAGGAGCCAGAGGGGGATGGAGTCCCTGTGGACGAGATCATGAAAAGATAAGTTATGTCTAGAATTTGATAGTGACAGGAATAGAACTTAGTTTTCTAGTTGATTTAGGGGCAACTGCATCCATGCTTAGGGCTTCACATGAAGTAATGTCAGAAGAAGACCTTCATTGTGCTGTGATAGAGTTTGAAATTAAATGGGATATGGTGAGTTTGAATGATAAATTTTACCTTGTGTATCTCTATTGGGAAAATGGCCGTTCTGCAGCTCAGGTCATCCTCTCCCCTCACAAGAGCAATTGTTTAGTCAATTCCGTGGAAAAATCTGGGCCTTTGGCTGTACAAGTGCAACTCTTTGGATGGTTGGCAAAATCATGGCATTTTGCATCCCATGCACAGCTTTGGTTTGTCTGCACTGTTCAGCTCATCAATTCACACAAACCAGAGTTGTGTTAAAGTTTTGGTTCCTCCTGGAAAAAAAACTATTGACCCAAAAAGAATCTGTATCCTCTCAAGGACGACCGCAGTAGAGGGCATCACTCCAGTGTTTGATTCGCTCATCATGGCTGGCAAGATCGTTCCATACACAGAGTCTCCGGTTTCCAGTTGTCCCAGAGTCTCCAGTTTTCCAAGTTTTCCAATTCTATCACAGGTACCTGTTCTGTGGTTGATTAGCCAAATCAGAAGACGTGCCATTTCTGCAGGAGGAAAATTGTCCTTCTCATGAGTACAGGCAGTCTGAAAAATTCCCAAACCTATTACTAAGCTACAATTAATGAGTTTTTTGGGAATGACTTCTTATGGTTGACAGTGGATTCTAAATTATGCAGCATGTGAGGCACAGTTATCTACTTTAAATCTTGGAAAAAGTGTGTCCACTTCAGAAGTACTTCAGAAGCTGAATATTCTTTTAAAGGTTTGAAATCAGCTATTGCAATCAAACTTCCACTTTGGGACTTCTGGATATGAATAAACCATTCTTTCTAACAGTCGAGAAAAATGGGCTCGCAATCTCAATCTTGTATCAGGTGCATGGGGGCTGTACGCAACCACTTGCGTATTTCTCCAGTAAACTGGATTCTGTAGCACAGGGCTTGCCCAAATGTGTGAGAGCTGTGGCAGCAGCAGAACAGGCTGTCTTAGCCTCCTTTGATGGGTTCCACATGCAGTGTCAGTGATTATATTAGAGCAGAAAACATCTCATTTGTCAGCAGGTTTGTTACGGTATCATGTCATGTTGCTTGAATTGCCGAATGTCACCATTCAGTGTTGCACAATTGGATATCCGGCAACTCTGTTCCCTACACCGGATGATGGAGAGCCACATGATACCATTTCACAGGTTTACTCTCAGAAACTGATGTATTGGGTATTCTGATTCCCAATGCTGACCTTAATTTGTATGATGAGGGGTCAGCATTTCATGACAGTTGTGGAAAGAACCGACTAGGGTTTGCTGTTCTAACTTTGCATGAATGTTTGTGCTCTGGCAGATTACCAAGTTCTGATATAGCTCAAGCTGCTGAATCGGTGGCTTTTTTTTTCTGAATGATTTGTTTTACAGAAAATGTCTTACATGTACAAGGAAACACTTTGTGTGTTACATTCTGGTAGCAACTTTATTGGAAGCCATCCTTCTGCCAAAAGCTGTTGCTGTGATTAGCTGTGAAGCTCACACAAAATACACTTCAGTGGTTGCACGAGGTAACACCTTCACAGATGATGATGTCAAGCAAGCCTCTCAGTATGACCCATTGTTTTCTCTTTTACACGAAGCCTGAGTTCCGGACACCCAACCACTCTCTCTCACTGAACTTACGTCTCAGTCCTCAGATGTTGAGCGTTCTGCCTGGCACAAAGCTGGCTATGTTTTTAAAGTTGGAATATGGCAAGCTTTAGATGGTAGATCATGTCTACTTTTTGCCTAATTACCTTATTTCACAAAGTTATTCCACAGTAAAGATCATGCCTCTAAAGGCTCAATGGTGGCAGCTGTACAGCAGCCAGACATGGACAGCTGGTGGCCAGACTTGGTTTTTCAATCCGACTTGTTCCTCTGCTCTGAGAACCCCAGACACACCAGATATCCGGGACAATGAGCCCCCAAATGGTTACTGTTAAAGAAGTATTGTTTGGTGATAGTGGACATGTTTTCCAAATGGGTAATGTCTCCCTACTAGCAAACAATTTTCACAGGCTGTAACAAAAGTTCTGATGCATCACCCAAAAAGTGCAGATACAGTGGAAAGGGAAAATGCAACAATTGAAAATAAACTGCAGAAATTGGATCCACTAGGAAACCTACATAATAAGGGGTTGTTCGAAGATGATGACATATTGTAAGGAATTACTTACAATTTTGCATTCTGTCCACTCATAGGCAGCAGCAGCTCTGCCCAAACCATCAGAAGGGAAGATACACTTCAGGTGACTGGGTGGTGATAAAGATGAAAGCACCGGAAACAACAACGGTGGTTGGGTCAGTTCCAGGTACTGCTGACTATGGATACTGTGGTAAAATTCAAAGGACGTGTGCCTTGGACACACTGCAAGAAACTCCAGCATACAAAACCAGCAACAATCCTGTAAAACAATAATTAATTTCTTTCAGTTGCTAATCATTTGTTTGATCCTACTGACACCTACTTTGTCAAGGCCATTTCAGGGGTCAGGCTATCTCAGCTCAGAGACCAATTGATCAAGTATTAATCAGAAAGCCAAGCATGCAGTCACAACAGCTGTTAACTCCCCATGTTATGTTTGTATGAGCGCTCGTGAAGTTCCTATCATCATGTCATTTCCTTACAATGCCCCAAATACATGAGACATATGCACCCATTCATTCATTCATTATCTGTAACCACTTATCCAGTTCAGGGTCACGGTGGGTTCAGAGCCTACCTGGAATCATTGGGCGCAAGGCAGGAATACATCCTGGAGGGGGCACCAGTCCTTCACAGGGAAACACACACACATTCACTCACACACTCTTTTCAGTCACCAATCTACCTACCAACATGTGTTTTTGGACTGTGGGAGGAAACCCACGTGGACACGGGGCGAACACACCAACTCCTCACAGACAGTCACCTGGAGCGGGAATCGAACCCACAACCTCCAGGTCCCTGGAGCTGTGTGACTGCAACACTACCTGCTGCGCTACCGCGCCCACATGCACCCAGATCCACTAAAATTACAATACATATTACATGGCAATGAAAGCAAGGCATGTAATGTTGACATTTTAGATCAATCAATGCAGGGAGGCTATAAATTTCCCAGGAATTGTGCTTCAGCTGCAGGCTCAAAAATATTTAATTACTCTATCATTCAACATGAATGTATCAATCCTGGTAACGTAATCATACTTAATGTTATCTCCTACAGGGATGATCAGAAATCCAGATCAATTTAGATGCACCATATGAATGCAATACATTTAATTTCTTGAAAGATATTACCTGTACAGTGAGTTATTGGACCCGTCCATGCGCAACAGAATATAACAAGCAACATTTAGCAAATATGACCCGTGAAACATTGCGTGTACTAGGAGAACAGTTACATTATGCCTTGCAAATGACTTATCAAAACCGCTTCGCACTAGACACGATCTTGGCCAAAAAGTTATCATTGTTGCACATTTTTTCCTAATCACACAGCAGCAAATGGTTCTTTTACAATGGCTTTAGCAGAACTAATGGCATTTACAGCTGACCTGCATGGATTTTCTGGAATAAATAATGATTGGATGGCTTGGAAGTCTATGCCAAGGTGCTGGAAAGGAGAATCTGTCCAATAGTCAAATCTAGGGTTCTGGAGGAACAATACGGATTTCATCCTGGCCATGGAACTATGGACCAACTCTTTACTTTATCACAGATGATTGAGGGGGCGTGGGAGTTTGCTATTCCACTCTACACATTCTTTGTGGACCAGGCACTTCCAACTAGAAGGAGGGCCTGGAGTAGACCTAGGACACTGGAGGGATTATATCTCCCGGCTGGCCTGGGCCAGGAGGAGCTGGTGGAAGCTGCAGGGAATTAAGAGACATCTGGGCTTCTTTGCTCGCCCTGTTGCCACCACGACCCTGTAATGTATAAGTGGAAAAGATGATGATAATGATGATGATGATTATGATGGATGGCTTGGTGTAATTCTTATTTTGGCAAGTGGGGTGCATTGGGACTGAAATTGGCTGTCACAGTTAGAATTTCCCTAGTGGTGATGGCAGTCATTGGGTGCTGCATCATCCCAAAAGTCATCAAAAGTCTAATTGCTAAAACTATTGAACATTGTTACCTTCACTATGGTTAGAGAAGAAGTATAAATTGAACTTCACCCAGCAGCTCCTAACTCTCTGGATGATATGTCCCTTGAAATGCCTCATTGCCTCAAATGCCCCATTTATGCCTCCCTTGATCATGAGCCTATTGAGGAGGATGAGTAAATTATATAATCATTTTATTCTGTCAATTTATTTCTCCTATTTAATTATTCATTTAATCAGTTTAATTCTCATATATATCATTTGTAAATGTACAGTAAATCTAATTTTACTCTTATTATACTTATTTTTAAATGCATGAGTTATGATACCTAGGCCGAAAGCTTAGCTGGTCTGTGGTTGATGTTATCTTTTGCATTTTATTATTTTTACATTGGTTTATGATAAAACGTATTTTTATTACATCATTTTTATTACATCTGTTTTAATAATCATAAAAAAGGGGAATTGTGATGGGAAAATGCAAACAAACAATGTAATGAGTAATAATAATAATAATCTATTATTATGTAAGGAGTGACAATAATAATCTACCAATATACTTTTTAAAGATTGACATACACTGTGATTGAAATGTAGACCTTAAAGTGCTTATTACATGCTGTGTTCAGGACATGACCCTAGAGTGTCTATTGGGGAGGAAAAGGGCTTATCAGTACACTTCGGTAGTTAGATTGGAGGAGTAATGTCTCTAAATAGATTTAGAGAATTCCAATAAATATGTTGAAGAACATCTTGAATGGAAAAACTGTCTGCAAAACAATATGTTGACAAGGGGAAAGAAATAAGAGGGCAGTTAATAACAGAAAGATGGATGGCTTAATTGGCCAGTTTTTGGAGTGTCTGGGTTTTGGCCAATGATACATGATGTAATATTAACAGAATGGTAAACATGGCAAGGTTGGCGTACATGACAAGTGTCCTATATATACTGCTGCAAATGTATGAATAAAATAGATATTGGAGAGAATGCTTGACCCCATGTCTTGATTTCTCCTTGGCCCTAAGAATCATTTTGAACTTCAGTCTTCCTCCCTGGTGGCACTTGGAGATTTGCCATAACACTGAACAATTTGTTTCTCCTTTGGCTGTATGAGAAACAACTTGGTTGATTCTCCACAGTGGCAGTCTATCCAGGTGGCCTGCTCCCTTGTTGTCAACGGCATACTAATTTTTAGCACCTAGCCCCTCAGAATTTTTTTTTTCAATGAAATGACATCTTGAGGGGTAACTGATAAATATCTGCCCACCCCTGCTAGTCAAAAATGGTACAACACCAATCAAAAAAGAATTTATGATAACCTTCTGGCTCAGAAGGTTTATATATATATATATAAACCGGAGCACCCAGACGAAACCCACGCGGACACGGGGAGAACACACCAAACCCTTTTTAATAGTTTTTTATATATATATATATATATATATATATATATATATATATATATATATATATATATATATATATATATATATAAAACTATTAAAAGGGGTTTGGTATATATTGTGTTATATATATATATATATATAAAACTATTAAAAGGGGTTTGGTGTGTTCTCCCCGTGTCCGCGTGGGTTTCGTCTGGGTGCTCCGGTTTCCTCAAACGCTCCAAAAACACAATTTGGTAGGTGGATTGGCAACTCAAAAGTGTCCTTAGGTGAGAGTGTGTGAGTGTGTGTTGCCCTGTGAAGGACTGGTGCCCCCTGTTCCTGCCTTGTGCCCAATGATTTCGGGTAGGCTCCAGACCCACCATGACCCTGAACTGGTTAAGAAGTTACAGATAATGAACGCAACTTTATTTAATATAAATAAAATATAATTGTATGTTTTTATGTAGATTTGAAGACCCTTTGTTAGATTTTTCCAGCTTTTTGGGTAAGCACACACTGCCATGAAATACTTTTGCTTTGTATTTAGTCTGTCTGGGTAGAATGTTATTTCACATTTAATTTAATGTACTTCATTAATGATCAACCACAACAAATAATTTATTTATTTTCGTTTTTTAAGAACATGACAATAAGATAACTAAAATAACACTTTTCTCACATTTCTCTAGGAGCTATAAATTTCAGTAAAACGTTTTTTGGAAAATACTTGGGAAATTTTATGGAATCTTTGAAAATGTAACGTGGTCGCTTCATTTTAATTAGCTCAACACATTTTCTCTACTCACGATGACCCAGAATGGATTAAGTGGAAAAGGACATGATAATGATGATGATGATTTCCCCTACACTGGCGCCCCCTCCAGGGTGTATTCCTGCCTTGCGCCCAATGATTCCAGGTAGGCTCTGGACCCACCGTGACCCTGAATTGGATAAGCGGTTACAGAAAATGGATGGATGTATGGATTTCCCCTTCTAACTATAGTTAAACCAGAATTTACTGGTTCTGCTTTATACCCATGAGACTGGAAACCACAGTAGGGAATAAGCTTCATCAGAAAATCAAAGCCATTTTCAAAGACAGTATATTCTAGAGCATTGTAATTGTGTTGTAAAATTTTAGTTTTCAAATGCAAACTTAGTATACCTTTCTAGTGTTTAAAATATATCTGTGTACACTTCAAAATGAGAAAAGGCCTTTGGTATTTAAATCAATGCCAACAGCTAGGTTAATGTTTTAACTCCTTAAACCTGAAAGTTGTTTTAGATATTCAGTCAGCAAAGCTTTAGAAATAGTTACACTTTAAAGTACCACTCTGTATGCATCATTGTTGAATTTCCCTCTGGGATCAATAAAGTATCTCTCTCTCTCTCTCTCTCTCTCTGTCCATTCTATATTCTGTCAATTCAGTCATACTACTAAATAATAATAAATTAAAATTAAATAAATAAGTAAAACAATAAGAAGTATATAAAAAAAATATGTAGACATGGGTCTTTTTAAGCAGAGTTTGACTTGGCTGGACACCGAAGCTGAGGTAGCATCAAGCTGACAGAGCTATAGTTCAGTTGATCTTCAATATTGTATTGTGGTGTTGATTTTTGCACCAGGGGAAGCACGGTGGTGCAACAGGTAGTGTTACTGTTACATACCTCCAGGGTCCTGGGGTTTTGGGTTCATGCCCTTCCTCAGGTCATGGTCTGTGGGGAGTTTGGTGTGTTCTCCCTATGTCTGCATGGGTTTCCTCTTTACTGCCTTGCATGCTGTTATTCCAGGTAGGCTCCAGACCTACAGTGACCCTGAACTGGATAAGTGGTTACAGACAATGAATGAATGAATTTTGCATGAGCGAGACAGCTGACTTTGGCATCTGTGTTTAATACACTTGCCTATGCAAATTACTGTGCAATGAATAATCATTAACATTGGTTGATTATTGTGTTAATGACAATATTTTATAACCTCTATGTAGCTTTTCTAGGTAGTTTTAAATGACTTGAGGTTTAATATGTCACCAATCCCCCCAATATACTTTCATTTGTTTTATTTTTAATAATGTGATTTTCCCAGTATGTAAGATTAGCCCATAATTACACAGGGTTTTTTTGGGTCACATAGTGGCATGAAGTCAAAGAATGACAATCTGAAACATGGTCAAAGCATTGGTTACAAAAAGACCTTAAGACCCAGGTGTGTGTGGCATTTAGAAACATGTCATTTAAACACCAGTAGTTTTACCATGACAAAATTAACAATCTTAATGCAAAATTCAGTTCAGCAGAGCAGACGGGGCTCAAAACCAACATCTGGCAGTTCTTTCAATGTGATGAAAGAAGTAGCCCTTCAATTGCTAGACACACGAATGTTTGATATATGCAGGTGATACCTTTTAAAGCCCTAGGTATGTGCACAGCACAGCAGTGATCACATTCATTCAGGTGGATTTGGTATGAAATGCTCTGTGCTAGAAAAACATACAGTCAGGATGGTTCACTGTGACCATGATGAGAACCAGACATCTGAAGCATTTCATAAGGTAATTTTTAAAGTTTTAATATAAAACAACAAACCAAAAACGTGAAAACTTTATATATTACACATAATATAACAATAAAAATAATGTAAGGAAAAAAATGACAAAGTAAGTGAAGAAAATAGTTGAAAAAGTTGTGAGATGTTACTGAGACGCTGAGCTGTTTTAAGTAAGGACAGTGCACCACCTGCTGTTCAACATGTGCATTCCACACAATTGAAAATGGAAAACATCCTGGGTATGTATTAAAACATTAATAATAATAATAATAATAATAATAAATTATAGTGCGGAAAATAAATATTTGATAAACTGTCGATTCACTGTGAGAAACATAATCTAAAAAATAAAATAATAATCCAAAAAGTCACATTGTATGATTTTTAAATAATTAATTTGCTCTCTTCAGGTCATTGACCATGTCCTCCTGTGTAGTTCTGGGCAGATAACAGGTCTGTGAGAGCCAGAATTCATGCTGGTTGGTAGGTGCTCAGTTACTTATTTCATGCAATAAAATTCAAATAAACAATTTAAAAATCATACAACAGGATTTTCTGGATTTTTTTTTTTTAGATTCTGTCTCTCACAGTTGAAGTTACCTACGATTAGAGACCTCTCAGTTCTTTGTAGGTGGGAAATTTTGCAAAATTGTATCAAATACGTATTTTCCCCTCTGTGTGTATAAACCATTTTAGCTAAACGTTATTTTTTTTGCTTTAGCTTTAACTGTAAATAAACTTTAGAGCAAATCTGGAATGTTTGAACTTTTAAAGAGCTGTCTGTAATACTGGCCCCAAGTGTTTAAAATGAGAATTACAACTGAAGTCACCATTTGAAGTAGTTTTGGGAGCCAGACCACATCCCAGTTATAATCTGCTTTTGGCCAAAGCCAAACCTGACGTTGTTTCATCACTTTTAGCCAAAGAGGTCTCAGATGGGTTATGATCACCCCTTTTCCACTCCTCCGTTCTGTTCCTTCTGCATCAACCCTATTGGCATCACCACCTGAAAATATTCAGGAAAGAAACACGCCATAGATATCTCTGCCTCTCATGTCCTCCTCTGATCTTACTCCCAGCACTGATTCCATCTCTTACACTAGGGACGAGGACGCCATTTCACTCATCGAGATCATTGGATACAACACCTGGATGGCCAAGGCAGACTTTAAAATCCTACTGCATCCTGATTTCTGGCACCATTTCAGCGTGCACTGGCATGGCTCTTACTTTGCAGTCTGACTGACTTTTTGTTGTAAGAGCAGCCCCAAGATCTTCGACTCCTTCGCCGAGGCCCTATCTTGCATATGGCTCAACATTTATCACCTGCCCTACTGTCATGTCCTGTGTTTGTTTTCCTCACCATGTGCTCATTTAGCACATGGCTCTGTTTATTCTTCCTGTCTCCGCCTTAGGCCCACCTTAGACCTGCCCTCTCATCAGAGTCTCCTTTGTAGTCCTGCTTTCTCGTTATTGTCCCCAGGTGTTCCTTGTCAGTGCTCTGTGTATATATAGTCCCTTTGTGTCAGTGTTCCCTTATTGGTTCTTGTGTGTGTAGATGTGTTTCTATGTCAATTGTATTACACATTGCCACTAGTTCAGTTATGTTTCTGTTCTAGTTTGTTTCCTTGTATCCATGCTTATGTTTGTTTTCTTTTTGTTATGTTTGACTTGGTTTAATTAAATATTGCCTGTGTGTACTCCCGTTTCCTGCCTAAATTGTGACAGAAGAACCGACCTGCAGCTATGGATGTAGCGAGGAACCCATGGGCTAGGTGTGCTATTAGGTGGACTCCCTTTAGCACTGATCCTGGCAAGCCAGTCGGGTATGTGCTGGAGACACAACCGTCCTCCTTATCCAGACAGCGTGGGAGTCGGCGGAAGCAGCGTGCTGGAGTTTTCCCCTCGCCGGAGGACTGACCCTTCAGGTCCAGGGAGGATTTTGGGGGGGCGTTGAGGGTTGGTGCTGTTAACCCTTATCCTTCTCATGCAATGTATTATTAAAATGTTACTTTCATTCCTCCTTCTCAAAGAATTGCAGAGTGAGTAGCAGTGGACAGTGTTGTCAAATATTATTTTTTGTTTCTTACTCCATTGCTACTTAAAGGTCTCATGTATTTGAAAAGTCTGATGTATTTGTAAATGTGCCATGCTTCATTTTCACACGGTTGCACACTAAAATATTATTTATGTATTATCAGGTTGACATCCAGTGTTAGGGCCTTTAAAATGGAGAATATGGGTGCAAGAAACATCACTGAAAAATCAATTTGCATACAATGAAAACATTTCCATAGTATAAAATCCGCAAAAACTGCAGGCCATCAATGAGAACCTTCTATTCAACTTCATTTACAGAGTGCAACAGCCCCAAGTGTGCAAGCCGATGCATCAGTGGCAAGCAAATACTCCTTCAGAACATGAGGAACAAACCTAGAGAAGAATCAAGATGCAGACGAGGAACCCATCTTGTTTTGGTCAACATTGGCGCAAACAGAAAACTTTCCTATGGCCTTAACAGAAAAGAGTGTATTGAAGGTGTGCAGTCAGAGCAGCTTTCGAAGAGTAGCTCTTTACGGAGTTTTAGAGCAAATCAAATTGATCTCTATAGCACTTTTTTACAACTGCTATCAAAGTAGCTTCATAGAATTCCAGTAAAGACAAAGTTTTAACATGAAATGTAAAACCCCCAAGTGAGCAAGCCAAGGGTGACAGTGGCAATGGAAAAACTCCCTCAGAACTGAGGAAGAAACCTTGGGAGGAACCAGGCTTACAAGTGGAGACCTATGGAGTCCTATAGAGCACTGGAGATGATGAAGTCATCTTTGGAAGCCAGAGTGAGGTGCTTGAGGCAGGAGTGGAGAACATGTGCTGCTACTTCCATTATAACCCGAAATGGAAATGCAGCTAAATCAATCAGCATTAGCTGCACAAACCATTGTAACAAGGATGATAATTATTGTATCAGTGGTTAGAGAAGTGGGCTTAAGACTGAAGGCTCAATTCCCAAGACCAGCAAGAAAAAAAAAATTTCACGGCTATTATTTCATCTCAAGTGCCCTTGAGCAAGGCACCTAACCCCAAAGTGCTCCCCAGGCACTGAGGTGGTTTGTAGCCCCCTGCTCCAATTGTGTGTGTGTTCACTGCCCCTAGTGAGTGTGAAGAATTGCTCACTAATGTGTGTTTTCTGTGTTCACAACCATGGATGGGTTAAATGCTGAGAAGAAATTTCACTAAGGGAATCAATAAAACTGTTGATTTTTCTTCTTCTTCTTGCTCTGAAGCTAGGAATGAGAGTCATTCATGGCAGGCTTTAGCTCTAACATGGGCTTCTCCATATATATATATATATATATATACATATTTTAATCAAGGACTATTTTTTTCTCCATTGAACTTTGAACCAACTAAAACTACAACTGAGTTTTAGGGCCACGGTGTTGAAAAAAACAAAAGTTTCAGAGAATAAATTCAGAATTCTGAGAATATTCTTGAAATAATTCGGAGAAAAAAATCTCTGAATAATTCTGAGAAAAAACTTGGAATAATTCTGAGAACATTCTCAGAATAATTCTGAGAAAAATCTCAGAATATTTTAATTAAAAAGTCTGTATAATTCAGAGAATATTATCAGAAAATTTTGCGAATCACTGTTTGGGTTATAATTTTTCCATAATATGTACACAGACAAAATAATAGTCCGTGCACCATGAGTGAGTTGTGAAAGAAGCAGTAAGTGAAGTGAGATTTATTTATTAAACACATCCACACAACATGACGACCATGTCAGTGCATCCCCTGACCATGATGCATAAGGCTTTAGTTTATTGTACGAGCCGTAACTCGATGGAGCCTCGTGGGCGCCGGAGTTACACTCGCTCTGGATCCATAATTTACGGAATCATTAATTGTATCCTGTGAAACTACATGCCATGGGTTCGTGCACCGATTCAGGGTTTAAATACTAATCACTATCTGGTCCTGATGTGGAAAAATACTGAGTGTTTATTCCTGAAATCTATACCATAGTTACACTGTTTCTCTGACAATTACACTGTGTCTGCCCCATTATAAGTGCAGTGAATTATTCTGAGATTATTCTCTGAATTATTTCGAGAATATTCTCAGAATTATTCTGAGATTTGTTTCAGGATTATTCAGAGAATATTCTCAGAAATCTGACATTGTTCTCTGAATTTATTAATTTTTTTAAATGCCGTGGCCCTCAAACTCCATCGTATAAAACATAGATCACAGTCCTTGAATTTAATGGCTAAATCTCAAATGGCTCAGAATCTTTGTACAAAGTGCACTATGAAAGACCTGAAATATTGGATCCTGCACTCAAAGTGTGAACAATATGCCTAAAAAACTGCAAAGTCAGATTTAGGAATATGTTGTTCAATGCTAGATAGAAAATGCATTATTTTTATTGTAGACACATGATATTCTGAGTTTTATTGGGACATAAATTACTTGAGGTTCGGCCATTTTGTGAACACTTTTAGAACCGTGATTAGCCATTTTATTCTGAATTATAATCACAAAGATTTTTGCTGAGGTTCTAACCAAATGTATAATTTATTTATAGTGGTTTCTGCATTTTAAATATATTTAGTTCTCATAACCCGACAGCTCGTACCTTTTGTATTTTACTTTAGCTGATGAAAGGCAAAATTAGCAGCAGGCAGAATAATGACTACTCATTATCAATTTGTGTCTACTCATGACCCCCAACAGACTCATCACAGAATTTCTCAGGATCATGGATTCACCAGGCTGGAACACAATTTCCTGTTAATTAATTAGGAGGTTGGACTTTTGACAAATTGGCAGGAAAACAAAATAAAAGCTCTGAATAAGGACAACTTGTTATTCCTTTGGGATAGCAGCAATAATGTGGTTTAGTGTAGTGTTTGGCATCCTATATGGTCATGTAAGCTTTGCTGCAGTTTACCAATGGGGTCCACAGTCTGTGAAGCAGCCTCAGATGCCACAGCTTCCTTCAGCAGCTATTCCTCTTACTAGTGGTACTAAGCCAGTGGTCAGCATTGATAAATGTAGAGTGGATAATGTTTTCAGGGTTCCTTGTGGAGAACCTAGCATAGATGCTGCTCACTGTGCTGCAATAAACTGCTGTTTTGATGGACACAACTGCTACTATGGGAACACTGGTAAGTTGGTTTAGGCAATCTTCTGATACTGTGGCTGAATCCTGTTGCTTGAGGTATTCCTGAATTCTGTTGATGGCTGTTTTTTTTTTTTTTCTTGTCCCTAGTGACTGTCCAGTGCACAGTAGATGGCCAGTTTGTACTGGTGGTGGCCAGGGATACAACACTGCCCAGACTGAGCCTGGATTCAATCAGCCTATTGGGAGGAAGTAATGGCTCCTGCAGTGCTGTGGATTATACTGCAAGCTTTGCTATTTACCAGTTTCCTGTGACTGCTTGTGGCACAATAGCAGTGGTTTGTATTGGAGCATTTCAGTTTCAGGTAGCTGGGTCTTGTACATGTGGGGAATATGCCATGATTGTGTATCCACTTGTCTCCTTCCTCCAGGTGCTAGGTGACTATGTGGTCTATGAGAACAAAATGTCCTCCTCCTATGAAGTTGGACTAGGACCACTTGGAGCAATCACAAGAGACAGCCATTTTGAGTGAGTAGAACCACCTGCTTCTTGGCAATTATTTGTTTGTGGATGGAGGCTTTGGTAGCAGTCTCCTGAGGGGTTGTTGTCAATATATAATTTGAGCAATGCAGCAGTGCTCTTAAGACCAAGCCCATTGAATTACATTTGTTGAATCAGGTGTGCTTCTGCTTGTTTGGATTGGTCTAGTTCCAAATTCTTAAACGTGTACTATCCACAAAGAAGAGTGGAACAAGTGTCTGGATTATTTTATTTATTTTCACCTAGAACATGCACCCTGAACAGATCAGGCATCTCATTGTCCCTTGTAAATGAAATGGTACACTACTGGTCTGTGGGTTATTGCTAACCTCTTGTTTCTATTTTCAAGGCTTTACTTCCAGTGCAGGTATTCTACTACAGCTGTTGAGGCATTGTCTGTTCAGCTTTCTTCCAATGATCCTCCTCTACCTGTAGTTGCTTCTGGACCCCTCAGAGTAGAATTAAGACTGGGCAATGGTCAATGTACTGTCAAGGGCTGTCCACTAGGTAAGGCTCCTGTGTATTGGCATGGATGTATTTTACTTTTCTCTGGTTTCTCCAATAACCTTCTTTCTCAACAGAACAAGTAGCCTATACCTCATACTACAGTGATGCTGACTACCCTGTGACTAAGGTTCTGAGGGAGCCTGTGTTTGTGGAAGTGCGCATGTTGGGGAGAACTGATCCCAATATTGCCCTGATCTTGGGACACTGCTGGGCAACATCTTCCCCTGACCCCTTCAGCCATCCTCAGTGGGATCTTCTGGTAGATGGGTGAGTTGTACTGCTACTTTGTGTAGTGCTCTAGTACAGGCTGATACTGACTTGTGTCCTCTTTAGGTGCCCCTACCAGGGTGATCGTTACCTGACCATGCCAATTCCAGTTGATGGGTCACCTGGTCTCCAGTTCCCTAGCCATTACAAGCGCTTTGTCCTCAAGATGTTCACGTTTGTGGATCCTGCATCTATGGCACCTCTGCAACAGACGGTAACACTTTTGGATTATTCAAATTGTACAGGGAAATGAGGTGTCCTTTACTGAGTGGTTTGCTCTTTTTCAGGTGTATATCCACTGCAGCACATCTGTATGTCAGCCAACTGCTGCTCAATCTTGTGTGCCGAGCTGTACCAGACAAAGTAAGTTGAACACATTATTTTTAGGAATGTATTTGTTTTTCTGTCTGGCATGACTAAATGAATTTCATGTGAACATTTCCTCCACCCCAACAGGGAGAGATGTGTCTGCAGCAGAAAGGACTTCTCGAGTTACTGTAGTAGTGTCCAGTGGAGAAGTGTGTTATGTTAAGCCCAGATCTGTCCCCTCAACTTAAGTGAAGTGCCATGCCTCATGAAATAAAGAGCTTGATTTTGAGTGCTGTGTGAAGATTTATTTCTAGCAACTGAATATTTAATTGGAATTATGTGGCTGGTGTGAATGGTACATGCTCCATATACTGATTCCCACAGAGGGTGGGAGGTTTACCAGGTGGGTGTCATGTAATCTTCCCTGCAACCAAAATGTTAGTACATGCACTACTGCTTGTCATGATGCATCATGACTAACAATTATTTGGCTGAAGTGCTGGTTAAAGTGGTACTCTGCTATCCTCAATCCCAGTTAGAAATGTATGACTGGGGGGGGGGGGGGGGTTGTCACATGACCCAGCAGGATATGGCCACTTGAAACATTTTTCTGCTCATAAACATTTTACAATAATACTTTGTTTCTCCATTAGATAACTTGACTTACTTTTGAAACATGTTGGACTCCCAAAATGATAAAAACCCTCCAATCTTTGCATCAACTTGCCCACAAAGAACCAAGAAAAAAAAAAAACGCAGGCACCCTGCGAACCAGCTGCTAAAATTAGCAGCCATGCAAATATCACCTCGCCTAACACAGATTTGATCCTTGCTGAGCTTAAATCTGTCGGCTCAAGGCTGGACATCTTAGATGGGCGATTGAACACCATTGTTACATCAATCTCATCTGTGGAAGGTACTATCACCAGCCTGACTCAATGAGTCCAACAAACAAAGTAGGCTTGACGAAAATTCTGAAAACAGAATTTTGGCTGGTGAGGACGCTAATCACCAACAAACCGCGTTGCTCATATCCTTGGAGTTGACCATTGGTCAGCTCCAAGCTAAGATTGATGACTTGGAAAATAGAGGCCGGTGAAAGAATCTAAAAGTCATTGTCTACCCCAGAAAGCTGAGGGGTCCATACCATTTACTCAGTATCTTCAAAAAATGCTTCCTATCTGGGTTGGTCTCCTGCATGATTTTCACCTCCTTGATATAGAGCGTGCTCATCGCTCTCTTGCTCCGGCATCAGGTTTCCCACAAAGGAGCATTCTCTTATGTTTTCTGTGGTATCTGGATAGGGAGGTTGTTCTGAGGGCAGCGGTTAAGAAACATGAGGTGTCTTTTCAAGGCTCACGACTTCGTTTATGGAGTGCATGTTCTCTTGGAAGGCCCTACTGGCTTAATTGTGATAATCTTTTATGTTTAATTTTGGTGATTAGTCAGATTTGATTCTATTGCTCCGTCAGTTGGGGACGGGGCTTGGAGGGAGGGTAAAGGGATGTTCCTGTTGTCTGTTATACTTTGTTTTATTACGTATTTGTTAGATTTCTTTCTGCACAATACAATTGTTTTGCATACCATAATCTTTATATAATTTCTAGATTGTACTTATGATGAGTGATACATTAAAATTGGTTACACTGAATGTAAAGGGTATTGTTGTAAAAAGGAAAAAAATCTTAACATCTCTAAAAAAAGAGTTATCGATAGGGCTACTTCAAGAAACACATCTTACTGACAGTGAACATGTAAAACTTAAACGTGATTGCTGAAATGCAATTGCACATTAATGTGTCCATTCGAAGTCAAAATCTTAATGAGTTGACCTATGCAAGGGCTGAGCTATTAGTGCATAATTATGCACAAGTCACCTGTAATAGCCACATAGTCCAAGAAATACTCGCACTTCTGTGGGTAATGTAGGAGTTGGACAATTGTGTACACGCTGACTGTGCTCTAAGTCCACTGCTAGGCCATCTTTAGAAACAATATGTGCCATGTACCAAACTATAGGTTTACATAACAGACATTTCTTGGGATTAAGCTTTAAACCTGCTTCTTGTATCCTGCTGAGAATGTCTGTGGATAAATTGGATAAATTATCTGCAAAATCTTTCCAGATACAAATGATATCATCTAAGTAAACCACACATGTCCTCCAATGGAGGCCTCTTCGTACAAGCTCCATCAATATTTGGAATGTGACAGGGCTGTTCTTTAGTCCCACCTCAATCACTGCAACATGACGACCATGTCAGTGCATCCCCTGACCATGATGCATAAGGCTTTAGTTTATTGTACGAGCCGAAACTCGATGGAGCCTCGTGGGCGCCGGAGTTACACTCGCTCTGGATCCATAATTTTTGGAATCATTAATTGTATCCTGTGAAACTACATGCCATGGGTTCGTGCACCGATTCAGGGTTTAAATACTAATCACTATCTGGTCCTGATGTGGAAAAATACTGAGTGTTTATTCCTGAAATCTATACCATAGTTACACTGTTTCTCTGACAATTACACTGTGTCTGCCCCATTATAAGTGCAGTGAATTATTCTGAGATTATTCTCTGAATTATTTCGAGAATATTCTCAGAATTATTCTGAGATTTGTTTCAGGATTATTCAGAGAATATTCTCAGAAATCTGACATTGTTCTCTGAATTTATTAATTTTTTTTAAATGCCGTGGCCCTCAAACTCCATCGTATAAAACATAGATCACAGTCCTTGAATTTAATGGCTAAATCTCAAATGGCTCAGAATCTTTGTACAAAGTGCACTATGAAAGACCTGAAATATTGGATCCTGCACTCAAAGTGTGAACAATATGCCTAAAAAACTGCAAAGTCAGATTTAGGAATATGTTGTTCAATGCTAGATAGAAAATGCATTATTTTTATTGTAGACACATGATATTCTGAGTTTTATTGGGACATAAATTACTTGAGGTTCGGCCATTTTGTGAACACTTTTAGAACCGTGATTAGCCATTTTATTCTGAATTATAATCACAAAGATTTTTGCTGAGGTTCTAACCAAATGTATAATTTATTTATAGTGGTTTCTGCATTTTAAATATATTTAGTTCTCATAACCCGACAGCTCGTACCTTTTGTATTTTACTTTAGCTGATGAAAGGCAAAATTAGCAGCAGGCAGAATAATGACTACTCATTATCAATTTGTGTCTACTCATGACCCCCAACAGACTCATCACAGAATTTCTCAGGATCATGGATTCACCAGGCTGGAACACAATTTCCTGTTAATTAATTAGGAGGTTGGACTTTTGACAAATTGGCAGGAAAACAAAATAAAAGCTCTGAATAAGGACAACTTGTTATTCCTTTGGGATAGCAGCAATAATGTGGTTTAGTGTAGTGTTTGGCATCCTATATGGTCATGTAAGCTTTGCTGCAGTTTACCAATGGGGTCCACAGTCTGTGAAGCAGCCTCAGATGCCACAGCTTCCTTCAGCAGCTATTCCTCTTACTAGTGGTACTAAGCCAGTGGTCAGCATTGATAAATGTAGAGTGGATAATGTTTTCAGGGTTCCTTGTGGAGAACCTAGCATAGATGCTGCTCACTGTGCTGCAATAAACTGCTGTTTTGATGGACACAACTGCTACTATGGGAACACTGGTAAGTTGGTTTAGGCAATCTTCTGATACTGTGGCTGAATCCTGTTGCTTGAGGTATTCCTGAATTCTGTTGATGGCTGTTTTTTTTTTTTTTCTTGTCCCTAGTGACTGTCCAGTGCACAGTAGATGGCCAGTTTGTACTGGTGGTGGCCAGGGATACAACACTGCCCAGACTGAGCCTGGATTCAATCAGCCTATTGGGAGGAAGTAATGGCTCCTGCAGTGCTGTGGATTATACTGCAAGCTTTGCTATTTACCAGTTTCCTGTGACTGCTTGTGGCACAATAGCAGTGGTTTGTATTGGAGCATTTCAGTTTCAGGTAGCTGGGTCTTGTACATGTGGGGAATATGCCATGATTGTGTATCCACTTGTCTCCTTCCTCCAGGTGCTAGGTGACTATGTGGTCTATGAGAACAAAATGTCCTCCTCCTATGAAGTTGGACTAGGACCACTTGGAGCAATCACAAGAGACAGCCATTTTGAGTGAGTAGAACCACCTGCTTCTTGGCAATTATTTGTTTGTGGATGGAGGCTTTGGTAGCAGTCTCCTGAGGGGTTGTTGTCAATATATAATTTGAGCAATGCAGCAGTGCTCTTAAGACCAAGCCCATTGAATTACATTTGTTGAATCAGGTGTGCTTCTGCTTGTTTGGATTGGTCTAGTTCCAAATTCTTAAACGTGTACTATCCACAAAGAAGAGTGGAACAAGTGTCTGGATTATTTTATTTATTTTCACCTAGAACATGCACCCTGAACAGATCAGGCATCTCATTGTCCCTTGTAAATGAAATGGTACACTACTGGTCTGTGGGTTATTGCTAACCTCTTGTTTCTATTTTCAAGGCTTTACTTCCAGTGCAGGTATTCTACTACAGCTGTTGAGGCATTGTCTGTTCAGCTTTCTTCCAATGATCCTCCTCTACCTGTAGTTGCTTCTGGACCCCTCAGAGTAGAATTAAGACTGGGCAATGGTCAATGTACTGTCAAGGGCTGTCCACTAGGTAAGGCTCCTGTGTATTGGCATGGATGTATTTTACTTTTCTCTGGTTTCTCCAATAACCTTCTTTCTCAACAGAACAAGTAGCCTATACCTCATACTACAGTGATGCTGACTACCCTGTGACTAAGGTTCTGAGGGAGCCTGTGTTTGTGGAAGTGCGCATGTTGGGGAGAACTGATCCCAATATTGCCCTGATCTTGGGACACTGCTGGGCAACATCTTCCCCTGACCCCTTCAGCCATCCTCAGTGGGATCTTCTGGTAGATGGGTGAGTTGTACTGCTACTTTGTGTAGTGCTCTAGTACAGGCTGATACTGACTTGTGTCCTCTTTAGGTGCCCCTACCAGGGTGATCGTTACCTGACCATGCCAATTCCAGTTGATGGGTCACCTGGTCTCCAGTTCCCTAGCCATTACAAGCGCTTTGTCCTCAAGATGTTCACGTTTGTGGATCCTGCATCTATGGCACCTCTGCAACAGACGGTAACACTTTTGGATTATTCAAATTGTACAGGGAAATGAGGTGTCCTTTACTGAGTGGTTTGCTCTTTTTCAGGTGTATATCCACTGCAGCACATCTGTATGTCAGCCAACTGCTGCTCAATCTTGTGTGCCGAGCTGTACCAGACAAAGTAAGTTGAACACATTATTTTTAGGAATGTATTTGTTTTTCTGTCTGGCATGACTAAATGAATTTCATGTGAACATTTCCTCCACCCCAACAGGGAGAGATGTGTCTGCAGCAGAAAGGACTTCTCGAGTTACTGTAGTAGTGTCCAGTGGAGAAGTGTGTTATGTTAAGCCCAGATCTGTCCCCTCAACTTAAGTGAAGTGCCATGCCTCATGAAATAAAGAGCTTGATTTTGAGTGCTGTGTGAAGATTTATTTCTAGCAACTGAATATTTAATTGGAATTATGTGGCTGGTGTGAATGGTACATGCTCCATATACTGATTCCCACAGAGGGTGGGAGGTTTACCAGGTGGGTGTCATGTAATCTTCCCTGCAACCAAAATGTTAGTACATGCACTACTGCTTGTCATGATGCATCATGACTAACAATTATTTGGCTGAAGTGCTGGTTAAAGTGGTACTCTGCTATCCTCAATCCCAGTTAGAAATGTATGACTGGGGGGGGGGGTTGTCACATGACCCAGCAGGATATGGCCACTTGAAACATTTTTCTGCTCATAAACATTTTACAATAATACTTTGTTTCTCCATTAGATAACTTGACTTACTTTTGAAACATGTTGGACTCCCAAAATGATAAAAACCCTCCAATCTTTGCATCAACTTGCCCACAAAGAACCAAGAAAAAAAAAAAACGCAGGCACCCTGCGAACCAGCTGCTAAAATTAGCAGCCATGCAAATATCACCTCGCCTAACACAGATTTGATCCTTGCTGAGCTTAAATCTGTCGGCTCAAGGCTGGACATCTTAGATGGGCGATTGAACACCATTGTTACATCAATCTCATCTGTGGAAGGTACTATCACCAGCCTGACTCAATGAGTCCAACAAACAAAGTAGGCTTGACGAAAATTCTGAAAACAGAATTTTGGCTGGTGAGGACGCTAATCACCAACAAACCGCGTTGCTCATATCCTTGGAGTTGACCATTGGTCAGCTCCAAGCTAAGATTGATGACTTGGAAAATAGAGGCCGGTGAAAGAATCTAAAAGTCATTGTCTACCCCAGAAAGCTGAGGGGTCCATACCATTTACTCAGTATCTTCAAAAAATGCTTCCTATCTGGGTTGGTCTCCTGCATGATTTTCACCTCCTTGATATAGAGCGTGCTCATCGCTCTCTTGCTCCGGCATCAGGTTTCCCACAAAGGAGCATTCTCTTATGTTTTCTGTGGTATCTGGATAGGGAGGTTGTTCTGAGGGCAGCGGTTAAGAAACATGAGGTGTCTTTTCAAGGCTCACGACTTCGTTTATGGAGTGCATGTTCTCTTGGAAGGCCCTACTGGCTTAATTGTGATAATCTTTTATGTTTAATTTTGGTGATTAGTCAGATTTGATTCTATTGCTCCGTCAGTTGGGGACGGGGCTTGGAGGGAGGGTAAAGGGATGTTCCTGTTGTCTGTTATACTTTGTTTTATTACGTATTTGTTAGATTTCTTTCTGCACAATACAATTGTTTTGCATACCATAATCTTTATATAATTTCTAGATTGTACTTATGATGAGTGATACATTAAAATTGGTTACACTGAATGTAAAGGGTATTGTTGTAAAAAGGAAAAAAATCTTAACATCTCTAAAAAAAGAGTTATCGATAGGGCTACTTCAAGAAACACATCTTACTGACAGTGAACATGTAAAACTTAAACGTGATTGCTGAAATGCAATTGCACATTAATGTGTCCATTCGAAGTCAAAATCTTAATGAGTTGACCTATGCAAGGGCTGAGCTATTAGTGCATAATTATGCACAAGTCACCTGTAATAGCCACATAGTCCAAGAAATACTCGCACTTCTGTGGGTAATGTAGGAGTTGGACAATTGTGTACACGCTGACTGTGCTCTAAGTCCACTGCTAGGCCATCTTTAGAAACAATATGTGCCATGTACCAAACTATAGGTTTACATAACAGACATTTCTTGGGATTAAGCTTTAAACCTGCTTCTTGTATCCTGCTGAGAATGTCTGTGGATAAATTGGATAAATTATCTGCAAAATCTTTCCAGATACAAATGATATCATCTAAGTAAACCACACATGTCCTCCAATGGAGGCCTCTTCGTACAAGCTCCATCAATATTTGGAATGTGACAGGGCTGTTCTTTAGTCCCACCTCAATCACTGCAACATGACGACCATGTCAGTGCATCCCCTGACCATGATGCATAAGGCTTTAGTTTATTGTACGAGCCGAAACTCGATGGAGCCTCGTGGGCGCCGGAGTTACACTCGCTCTGGATCCATAATTTTTGGAATCATTAATTGTATCCTGTGAAACTACATGCCATGGGTTCGTGCACCGATTCAGGGTTTAAATATTATTATTATTATTATTATTATCGTTACACTTATATAGCGCCTTTCTAGACACCCAAGGACGCTTTACAATCTACACTGCTCAGAACGCTCAATTCACACACACTGGTGAGAAGCGGCAGCCAAACGCGCACAGCGTACTCTCGACCAGGAACGACCGTCCACCTGGAGGACTGCATCGGGCACTAGGACTTCACCCAGGACAGAGCGCCAATCCATATCTGGGCACACACACATTCACTCACAAACCAGGACAGTTATTACAGAAGCCAATTCACCTACCCTCCATGTTTTTTGGACTGTGGGAGGAAACCGGAGACCCCGGAGGAAACCCACGCAGACACGGGGAGAACATGGAAACTCCACCGAGATGGGACATGAACCCAAGATCCCAGCGCTGGGAGGCGAACGTGCTAACCACCAAGCCACCGTGCCGCCAAAATACTAATCACTATCTGGTCCTGATGTGGAAAAATACTGAGTGTTTATTCCTGAAATCTATACCATAGTTACACTGTTTCTCTGACAATTACACTGTGTCTGCCCCATTATAAGTGCAGTGAATTATTCTGAGATTATTCTCTGAATTATTTCGAGAATATTCTCAGAATTATTCTGAGATTTGTTTCAGGATTATTCAGAGAATATTCTCAGAAATCTGACATTGTTCTCTGAATTTATTAATTTTTTTAAATGCCGTGGCCCTCAAACTCCATCGTATAAAACATAGATCACAGTCCTTGAATTTAATGGCTAAATCTCAAATGGCTCAGAATCTTTGTACAAAGTGCACTATGAAAGACCTGAAATATTGGATCCTGCACTCAAAGTGTGAACAATATGCCTAAAAAACTGCAAAGTCAGATTTAGGAATATGTTGTTCAATGCTAGATAGAAAATGCATTATTTTTATTGTAGACACATGATATTCTGAGTTTTATTGGGACATAAATTACTTGAGGTTCGGCCATTTTGTGAACACTTTTAGAACCGTGATTAGCCATTTTATTCTGAATTATAATCACAAAGATTTTTGCTGAGGTTCTAACCAAATGTATAATTTATTTATAGTGGTTTCTGCATTTTAAATATATTTAGTTCTCATAACCCGACAGCTCGTACCTTTTGTATTTTACTTTAGCTGATGAAAGGCAAAATTAGCAGCAGGCAGAATAATGACTACTCATTATCAATTTGTGTCTACTCATGACCCCCAACAGACTCATCACAGAATTTCTCAGGATCATGGATTCACCAGGCTGGAACACAATTTCCTGTTAATTAATTAGGAGGTTGGACTTTTGACAAATTGGCAGGAAAACAAAATAAAAGCTCTGAATAAGGACAACTTGTTATTCCTTTGGGATAGCAGCAATAATGTGGTTTAGTGTAGTGTTTGGCATCCTATATGGTCATGTAAGCTTTGCTGCAGTTTACCAATGGGGTCCACAGTCTGTGAAGCAGCCTCAGATGCCACAGCTTCCTTCAGCAGCTATTCCTCTTACTAGTGGTACTAAGCCAGTGGTCAGCATTGATAAATGTAGAGTGGATAATGTTTTCAGGGTTCCTTGTGGAGAACCTAGCATAGATGCTGCTCACTGTGCTGCAATAAACTGCTGTTTTGATGGACACAACTGCTACTATGGGAACACTGGTAAGTTGGTTTAGGCAATCTTCTGATACTGTGGCTGAATCCTGTTGCTTGAGGTATTCCTGAATTCTGTTGATGGCTGTTTTTTTTTTTTTTCTTGTCCCTAGTGACTGTCCAGTGCACAGTAGATGGCCAGTTTGTACTGGTGGTGGCCAGGGATACAACACTGCCCAGACTGAGCCTGGATTCAATCAGCCTATTGGGAGGAAGTAATGGCTCCTGCAGTGCTGTGGATTATACTGCAAGCTTTGCTATTTACCAGTTTCCTGTGACTGCTTGTGGCACAATAGCAGTGGTTTGTATTGGAGCATTTCAGTTTCAGGTAGCTGGGTCTTGTACATGTGGGGAATATGCCATGATTGTGTATCCACTTGTCTCCTTCCTCCAGGTGCTAGGTGACTATGTGGTCTATGAGAACAAAATGTCCTCCTCCTATGAAGTTGGACTAGGACCACTTGGAGCAATCACAAGAGACAGCCATTTTGAGTGAGTAGAACCACCTGCTTCTTGGCAATTATTTGTTTGTGGATGGAGGCTTTGGTAGCAGTCTCCTGAGGGGTTGTTGTCAATATATAATTTGAGCAATGCAGCAGTGCTCTTAAGACCAAGCCCATTGAATTACATTTGTTGAATCAGGTGTGCTTCTGCTTGTTTGGATTGGTCTAGTTCCAAATTCTTAAACGTGTACTATCCACAAAGAAGAGTGGAACAAGTGTCTGGATTATTTTATTTATTTTCACCTAGAACATGCACCCTGAACAGATCAGGCATCTCATTGTCCCTTGTAAATGAAATGGTACACTACTGGTCTGTGGGTTATTGCTAACCTCTTGTTTCTATTTTCAAGGCTTTACTTCCAGTGCAGGTATTCTACTACAGCTGTTGAGGCATTGTCTGTTCAGCTTTCTTCCAATGATCCTCCTCTACCTGTAGTTGCTTCTGGACCCCTCAGAGTAGAATTAAGACTGGGCAATGGTCAATGTACTGTCAAGGGCTGTCCACTAGGTAAGGCTCCTGTGTATTGGCATGGATGTATTTTACTTTTCTCTGGTTTCTCCAATAACCTTCTTTCTCAACAGAACAAGTAGCCTATACCTCATACTACAGTGATGCTGACTACCCTGTGACTAAGGTTCTGAGGGAGCCTGTGTTTGTGGAAGTGCGCATGTTGGGGAGAACTGATCCCAATATTGCCCTGATCTTGGGACACTGCTGGGCAACATCTTCCCCTGACCCCTTCAGCCATCCTCAGTGGGATCTTCTGGTAGATGGGTGAGTTGTACTGCTACTTTGTGTAGTGCTCTAGTACAGGCTGATACTGACTTGTGTCCTCTTTAGGTGCCCCTACCAGGGTGATCGTTACCTGACCATGCCAATTCCAGTTGATGGGTCACCTGGTCTCCAGTTCCCTAGCCATTACAAGCGCTTTGTCCTCAAGATGTTCACGTTTGTGGATCCTGCATCTATGGCACCTCTGCAACAGACGGTAACACTTTTGGATTATTCAAATTGTACAGGGAAATGAGGTGTCCTTTACTGAGTGGTTTGCTCTTTTTCAGGTGTATATCCACTGCAGCACATCTGTATGTCAGCCAACTGCTGCTCAATCTTGTGTGCCGAGCTGTACCAGACAAAGTAAGTTGAACACATTATTTTTAGGAATGTATTTGTTTTTCTGTCTGGCATGACTAAATGAATTTCATGTGAACATTTCCTCCACCCCAACAGGGAGAGATGTGTCTGCAGCAGAAAGGACTTCTCGAGTTACTGTAGTAGTGTCCAGTGGAGAAGTGTGTTATGTTAAGCCCAGATCTGTCCCCTCAACTTAAGTGAAGTGCCATGCCTCATGAAATAAAGAGCTTGATTTTGAGTGCTGTGTGAAGATTTATTTCTAGCAACTGAATATTTAATTGGAATTATGTGGCTGGTGTGAATGGTACATGCTCCATATACTGATTCCCACAGAGGGTGGGAGGTTTACCAGGTGGGTGTCATGTAATCTTCCCTGCAACCAAAATGTTAGTACATGCACTACTGCTTGTCATGATGCATCATGACTAACAATTATTTGGCTGAAGTGCTGGTTAAAGTGGTACTCTGCTATCCTCAATCCCAGTTAGAAATGTATGACTGGGGGGTGGGGTTGTCACATGACCCAGCAGGATATGGCCACTTGAAACATTTTTCTGCTCATAAACATTTTACAATAATACTTTGTTTCTCCATTAGATAACTTGACTTACTTTTGAAACATGTTGGACTCCCAAAATGATAAAAACCCTCCAATCTTTGCATCAACTTGCCACAAAGAACCAAGAAAAAAAAAAACGCAGGCACCCTGCGAACCAGCTGCTAAAATTAGCAGCCATGCAAATATCACCTTCGCCTAACACAGATTTGACATCCTTGCTGAGCTTAAATCTGTCGGCTCAAGGCTGGACATCTTAGATGGGCGATTGAACACCATTGTTACATCAATCTCATCTGTGAAGGTACTATCACCAGCCTGACTCAATGAGTCCAACAAACAAAGTAGGCTTGACGAAAATTCTGAAAACAGAATTTTGGCTGGTGAGGACGCTAATCACCAACAAACCGCGTTGCTCATATCCTTGGAGTTGACCATTGGTCAGCTCCAAGCTAAGATTGATGACTTGGAAAATAGAGGCCGTGAAAGAATCTAAAAGTCATTGTCTACCCCAGAAAGCTGAGGGGTCCATACCATTTACTCAGTATCTTCAAAAAATGCTTCCTATCTGGGTTGGTCTCCTGCATGATTTTCACCTCCTTGATATAGAGCGTGCTCATCGCTCTCTTGCTCCGGCATCAGGTTTCCCACAAAGGAGCATTCTCTTATGTTTTCTGTGGTATCTGGATAGGGAGGTTGTTCTGAGGGCAGCGGTTAAGAAACATGACGGTGTCTTTTCAAGGCTCACGACTTCGTTTATGGAGTGCATGTTCTCTTGGAAGGCCCTACTGCTTAATTGTGATAATCTTTTATGTTTAATTTGGTGATTAGTCAGATTTGATTCTATTGCTCCGTCAGTTGGCGGACGGGGCTTGGAGGGAGGGTAAAGGGATGTTCCTGTTGTCCTGTTATACTTTGTTTTATTACGTATTTGTTAGATTTCTTTCTGCACAATACAATTGTTTTGCATACCATAATCTTTATATAATTTCTAGATTGTACTTATGATGAGTGATACATTAAAATTGGTTACACTGAATGTAAAGGGTATTGTTGTAAAAAGGAAAAAAATCTTAACATCTCTAAAAAAAGAGTTATCGATAGGGCTACTTCAAGAAACACATCTTACTGACAGTGAACATGTAAAACTTAAACGTGATTGCTGAAATGCAATTGCACATTAATGTGTCCATTCGAAGTCAAAATCTTAATGAGTTGACCTATGCAAGGGCTGAGCTATTAGTGCATAATTATGCACAAGTCACCTGTAATAGCCACATAGTCCAAGAAATACTCGCACTTCTGTGGGTAATGTAGGAGTTGGACAATTGTGTACACGCTGACTGTGCTCTAAGTCCACTGCTAGGCCATCTTTAGAAACAATATGTGCCATGTACCAAACTATAGGTTTACATAACAGACATTTCTTGGGATTAAGCTTTAAACCTGCTTCTTGTATCCTGCTGAGAATGTCTGTGGATAAATTGGATAAATTATCTGCAAAATCTTTCCAGATACAAATGATATCATCTAAGTAAACCACACATGTCCTCCAATGGAGGCCTCTTCGTACAAGCTCCATCAATATTTGGAATGTGACAGGGCTGTTCTTTAGTCCCACCTCAATCACTGCAACATGACGACCATGTCAGTGCATCCCCTGACCATGATGCATAAGGCTTTAGTTTATTGTACGAGCCGAAACTCGATGGAGCCTCGTGGGCGCCGGAGTTACACTCGCTCTGGATCCATAATTTTTGGAATCATTAATTGTATCCTGTGAAACTACATGCCATGGGTTCGTGCACCGATTCAGGGTTTAAATACTAATCACTATCTGGTCCTGATGTGGAAAAATACTGAGTGTTTATTCCTGAAATCTATACCATAGTTACACTGTTTCTCTGACAATTACACTGTGTCTGCCCCATTATAAGTGCAGTGAATTATTCTGAGATTATTCTCTGAATTATTTCGAGAATATTCTCAGAATTATTCTGAGATTTGTTTCAGGATTATTCAGAGAATATTCTCAGAAATCTGACATTGTTCTCTGAATTTATTAATTTTTTTTAAATGCCGTGGCCCTCAAACTCCATCGTATAAAACATAGATCACAGTCCTTGAATTTAATGGCTAAATCTCAAATGGCTCAGAATCTTTGTACAAAGTGCACTATGAAAGACCTGAAATATTGGATCCTGCACTCAAAGTGTGAACAATATGCCTAAAAAACTGCAAAGTCAGATTTAGGAATATGTTGTTCAATGCTAGATAGAAAATGCATTATTTTTATTGTAGACACATGATATTCTGAGTTTTATTGGGACATAAATTACTTGAGGTTCGGCCATTTTGTGAACACTTTTAGAACCGTGATTAGCCATTTTATTCTGAATTATAATCACAAAGATTTTTGCTGAGGTTCTAACCAAATGTATAATTTATTTATAGTGGTTTCTGCATTTTAAATATATTTAGTTCTCATAACCCGACAGCTCGTACCTTTTGTATTTTACTTTAGCTGATGAAAGGCAAAATTAGCAGCAGGCAGAATAATGACTACTCATTATCAATTTGTGTCTACTCATGACCCCCAACAGACTCATCACAGAATTTCTCAGGATCATGGATTCACCAGGCTGGAACACAATTTCCTGTTAATTAATTAGGAGGTTGGACTTTTGACAAATTGGCAGGAAAACAAAATAAAAGCTCTGAATAAGGACAACTTGTTATTCCTTTGGGATAGCAGCAATAATGTGGTTTAGTGTAGTGTTTGGCATCCTATATGGTCATGTAAGCTTTGCTGCAGTTTACCAATGGGGTCCACAGTCTGTGAAGCAGCCTCAGATGCCACAGCTTCCTTCAGCAGCTATTCCTCTTACTAGTGGTACTAAGCCAGTGGTCAGCATTGATAAATGTAGAGTGGATAATGTTTTCAGGGTTCCTTGTGGAGAACCTAGCATAGATGCTGCTCACTGTGCTGCAATAAACTGCTGTTTTGATGGACACAACTGCTACTATGGGAACACTGGTAAGTTGGTTTAGGCAATCTTCTGATACTGTGGCTGAATCCTGTTGCTTGAGGTATTCCTGAATTCTGTTGATGGCTGTTTTTTTTTTTTTTTTCTTGTCCCTAGTGACTGTCCAGTGCACAGTAGATGGCCAGTTTGTACTGGTGGTGGCCAGGGATACAACACTGCCCAGACTGAGCCTGGATTCAATCAGCCTATTGGGAGGAAGTAATGGCTCCTGCAGTGCTGTGGATTATACTGCAAGCTTTGCTATTTACCAGTTTCCTGTGACTGCTTGTGGCACAATAGCAGTGGTTTGTATTGGAGCATTTCAGTTTCAGGTAGCTGGGTCTTGTACATGTGGGGAATATGCCATGATTGTGTATCCACTTGTCTCCTTCCTCCAGGTGCTAGGTGACTATGTGGTCTATGAGAACAAAATGTCCTCCTCCTATGAAGTTGGACTAGGACCACTTGGAGCAATCACAAGAGACAGCCATTTTGAGTGAGTAGAACCACCTGCTTCTTGGCAATTATTTGTTTGTGGATGGAGGCTTTGGTAGCAGTCTCCTGAGGGGTTGTTGTCAATATATAATTTGAGCAATGCAGCAGTGCTCTTAAGACCAAGCCCATTGAATTACATTTGTTGAATCAGGTGTGCTTCTGCTTGTTTGGATTGGTCTAGTTCCAAATTCTTAAACGTGTACTATCCACAAAGAAGAGTGGAACAAGTGTCTGGATTATTTTATTTATTTTCACCTAGAACATGCACCCTGAACAGATCAGGCATCTCATTGTCCCTTGTAAATGAAATGGTACACTACTGGTCTGTGGGTTATTGCTAACCTCTTGTTTCTATTTTCAAGGCTTAACTTCCAGTGCAGGTATTCTACTACAGCTGTTGAGGCATTGTCTGTTCAGCTTTCTTCCAATGATCCTCCTCTACCTGTAGTTGCTTCTGGACCCCTCAGAGTAGAATTAAGACTGGGCAATGGTCAATGTACTGTCAAGGGCTGTCCACTAGGTAAGGCTCCTGTGTATTGGCATGGATGTATTTTACTTTTCTCTGGTTTCTCCAATAACCTTCTTTCTCAACAGAACAAGTAGCCTATACCTCATACTACAGTGATGCTGACTACCCTGTGACTAAGGTTCTGAGGGAGCCTGTGTTTGTGGAAGTGCGCATGTTGGGGAGAACTGATCCCAATATTGCCCTGATCTTGGGACACTGCTGGGCAACATCTTCCCCTGACCCCTTCAGCCATCCTCAGTGGGATCTTCTGGTAGATGGGTGAGTTGTACTGCTACTTTGTGTAGTGCTCTAGTACAGGCTGATACTGACTTGTGTCCTCTTTAGGTGCCCCTACCAGGGTGATCGTTACCTGACCATGCCAATTCCAGTTGATGGGTCACCTGGTCTCCAGTTCCCTAGCCATTACAAGCGCTTTGTCCTCAAGATGTTCACGTTTGTGGATCCTGCATCTATGGCACCTCTGCAACAGACGGTAACACTTTTGGATTATTCAAATTGTACAGGGAAATGAGGTGTCCTTTACTGAGTGGTTTGCTCTTTTTCAGGTGTATATCCACTGCAGCACATCTGTATGTCAGCCAACTGCTGCTCAATCTTGTGTGCCGAGCTGTACCAGACAAAGTAAGTTGAACACATTATTTTTAGGAATGTATTTGTTTTTCTGTCTGGCATGACTAAATGAATTTCATGTGAACATTTCCTCCACCCCAACAGGGAGAGATGTGTCTGCAGCAGAAAGGACTTCTCGAGTTACTGTAGTAGTGTCCAGTGGAGAAGTGTGTTATGTTAAGCCCAGATCTGTCCCCTCAACTTAAGTGAAGTGCCATGCCTCATGAAATAAAGAGCTTGATTTTGAGTGCTGTGTGAAGATTTATTTCTAGCAACTGAATATTTAATTGGAATTATGTGGCTGGTGTGAATGGTACATGCTCCATATACTGATTCCCACAGAGGGTGGGAGGTTTACCAGGTGGGTGTCATGTAATCTTCCCTGCAACCAAAATGTTAGTACATGCACTACTGCTTGTCATGATGCATCATGACTAACAATTATTTGGCTGAAGTGCTGGTTAAAGTGGTACTCTGCTATCCTCAATCCCAGTTAGAAATGTATGACTGGGGGGGGGGGGGGGGGTTGTCACATGACCCAGCAGGATATGGCCACTTGAAACATTTTTCTGCTCATAAACATTTTACAATAATACTTTGTTTCTCCATTAGATAACTTGACTTACTTTTGAAACATGTTGGACTCCCAAAATGATAAAAACCCTCCAATCTTTGCATCAACTTGCCCACAAAGAACCAAGAAAAAAAAAAAACGCAGGCACCCTGCGAACCAGCTGCTAAAATTAGCAGCCATGCAAATATCACCTCGCCTAACACAGATTTGATCCTTGCTGAGCTTAAATCTGTCGGCTCAAGGCTGGACATCTTAGATGGGCGATTGAACACCATTGTTACATCAATCTCATCTGTGGAAGGTACTATCACCAGCCTGACTCAATGAGTCCAACAAACAAAGTAGGCTTGACGAAAATTCTGAAAACAGAATTTTGGCTGGTGAGGACGCTAATCACCAACAAACCGCGTTGCTCATATCCTTGGAGTTGACCATTGGTCAGCTCCAAGCTAAGATTGATGACTTGGAAAATAGAGGCCGGTGAAAGAATCTAAAAGTCATTGTCTACCCCAGAAAGCTGAGGGGTCCATACCATTTACTCAGTATCTTCAAAAAATGCTTCCTATCTGGGTTGGTCTCCTGCATGATTTTCACCTCCTTGATATAGAGCGTGCTCATCGCTCTCTTGCTCCGGCATCAGGTTTCCCACAAAGGAGCATTCTCTTATGTTTTCTGTGGTATCTGGATAGGGAGGTTGTTCTGAGGGCAGCGGTTAAGAAACATGAGGTGTCTTTTCAAGGCTCACGACTTCGTTTATGGAGTGCATGTTCTCTTGGAAGGCCCTACTGGCTTAATTGTGATAATCTTTTATGTTTAATTTTGGTGATTAGTCAGATTTGATTCTATTGCTCCGTCAGTTGGGGACGGGGCTTGGAGGGAGGGTAAAGGGATGTTCCTGTTGTCTGTTATACTTTGTTTTATTACGTATTTGTTAGATTTCTTTCTGCACAATACAATTGTTTTGCATACCATAATCTTTATATAATTTCTAGATTGTACTTATGATGAGTGATACATTAAAATTGGTTACACTGAATGTAAAGGGTATTGTTGTAAAAAGGAAAAAAATCTTAACATCTCTAAAAAAAGAGTTATCGATAGGGCTACTTCAAGAAACACATCTTACTGACAGTGAACATGTAAAACTTAAACGTGATTGCTGAAATGCAATTGCACATTAATGTGTCCATTCGAAGTCAAAATCTTAATGAGTTGACCTATGCAAGGGCTGAGCTATTAGTGCATAATTATGCACAAGTCACCTGTAATAGCCACATAGTCCAAGAAATACTCGCACTTCTGTGGGTAATGTAGGAGTTGGACAATTGTGTACACGCTGACTGTGCTCTAAGTCCACTGCTAGGCCATCTTTAGAAACAATATGTGCCATGTACCAAACTATAGGTTTACATAACAGACATTTCTTGGGATTAAGCTTTAAACCTGCTTCTTGTATCCTGCTGAGAATGTCTGTGGATAAATTGGATAAATTATCTGCAAAATCTTTCCAGATACAAATGATATCATCTAAGTAAACCACACATGTCCTCCAATGGAGGCCTCTTCGTACAAGCTCCATCAATATTTGGAATGTGACAGGGCTGTTCTTTAGTCCCACCTCAATCACTGCAACATGACGACCATGTCAGTGCATCCCCTGACCATGATGCATAAGGCTTTAGTTTATTGTACGAGCCGAAACTCGATGGAGCCTCGTGGGCGCCGGAGTTACACTCGCTCTGGATCCATAATTTTTGGAATCATTAATTGTATCCTGTGAAACTACATGCCATGGGTTCGTGCACCGATTCAGGGTTTAAATACTAATCACTATCTGGTCCTGATGTGGAAAAATACTGAGTGTTTATTCCTGAAATCTATACCATAGTTACACTGTTTCTCTGACAATTACACTGTGTCTGCCCCATTATAAGTGCAGTGAATTATTCTGAGATTATTCTCTGAATTATTTCGAGAATATTCTCAGAATTATTCTGAGATTTGTTTCAGGATTATTCAGAGAATATTCTCAGAAATCTGACATTGTTCTCTGAATTTATTAATTTTTTTTAAATGCCGTGGCCCTCAAACTCCATCGTATAAAACATAGATCACAGTCCTTGAATTTAATGGCTAAATCTCAAATGGCTCAGAATCTTTGTACAAAGTGCACTATGAAAGACCTGAAATATTGGATCCTGCACTCAAAGTGTGAACAATATGCCTAAAAAACTGCAAAGTCAGATTTAGGAATATGTTGTTCAATGCTAGATAGAAAATGCATTATTTTTATTGTAGACACATGATATTCTGAGTTTTATTGGGACATAAATTACTTGAGGTTCGGCCATTTTGTGAACACTTTTAGAACCGTGATTAGCCATTTTATTCTGAATTATAATCACAAAGATTTTTGCTGAGGTTCTAACCAAATGTATAATTTATTTATAGTGGTTTCTGCATTTTAAATATATTTAGTTCTCATAACCCGACAGCTCGTACCTTTTGTATTTTACTTTAGCTGATGAAAGGCAAAATTAGCAGCAGGCAGAATAATGACTACTCATTATCAATTTGTGTCTACTCATGACCCCCAACAGACTCATCACAGAATTTCTCAGGATCATGGATTCACCAGGCTGGAACACAATTTCCTGTTAATTAATTAGGAGGTTGGACTTTTGACAAATTGGCAGGAAAACAAAATAAAAGCTCTGAATAAGGACAACTTGTTATTCCTTTGGGATAGCAGCAATAATGTGGTTTAGTGTAGTGTTTGGCATCCTATATGGTCATGTAAGCTTTGCTGCAGTTTACCAATGGGGTCCACAGTCTGTGAAGCAGCCTCAGATGCCACAGCTTCCTTCAGCAGCTATTCCTCTTACTAGTGGTACTAAGCCAGTGGTCAGCATTGATAAATGTAGAGTGGATAATGTTTTCAGGGTTCCTTGTGGAGAACCTAGCATAGATGCTGCTCACTGTGCTGCAATAAACTGCTGTTTTGATGGACACAACTGCTACTATGGGAACACTGGTAAGTTGGTTTAGGCAATCTTCTGATACTGTGGCTGAATCCTGTTGCTTGAGGTATTCCTGAATTCTGTTGATGGCTGTTTTTTTTTTTTTTCTTGTCCCTAGTGACTGTCCAGTGCACAGTAGATGGCCAGTTTGTACTGGTGGTGGCCAGGGATACAACACTGCCCAGACTGAGCCTGGATTCAATCAGCCTATTGGGAGGAAGTAATGGCTCCTGCAGTGCTGTGGATTATACTGCAAGCTTTGCTATTTACCAGTTTCCTGTGACTGCTTGTGGCACAATAGCAGTGGTTTGTATTGGAGCATTTCAGTTTCAGGTAGCTGGGTCTTGTACATGTGGGGAATATGCCATGATTGTGTATCCACTTGTCTCCTTCCTCCAGGTGCTAGGTGACTATGTGGTCTATGAGAACAAAATGTCCTCCTCCTATGAAGTTGGACTAGGACCACTTGGAGCAATCACAAGAGACAGCCATTTTGAGTGAGTAGAACCACCTGCTTCTTGGCAATTATTTGTTTGTGGATGGAGGCTTTGGTAGCAGTCTCCTGAGGGGTTGTTGTCAATATATAATTTGAGCAATGCAGCAGTGCTCTTAAGACCAAGCCCATTGAATTACATTTGTTGAATCAGGTGTGCTTCTGCTTGTTTGGATTGGTCTAGTTCCAAATTCTTAAACGTGTACTATCCACAAAGAAGAGTGGAACAAGTGTCTGGATTATTTTATTTATTTTCACCTAGAACATGCACCCTGAACAGATCAGGCATCTCATTGTCCCTTGTAAATGAAATGGTACACTACTGGTCTGTGGGTTATTGCTAACCTCTTGTTTCTATTTTCAAGGCTTTACTTCCAGTGCAGGTATTCTACTACAGCTGTTGAGGCATTGTCTGTTCAGCTTTCTTCCAATGATCCTCCTCTACCTGTAGTTGCTTCTGGACCCCTCAGAGTAGAATTAAGACTGGGCAATGGTCAATGTACTGTCAAGGGCTGTCCACTAGGTAAGGCTCCTGTGTATTGGCATGGATGTATTTTACTTTTCTCTGGTTTCTCCAATAACCTTCTTTCTCAACAGAACAAGTAGCCTATACCTCATACTACAGTGATGCTGACTACCCTGTGACTAAGGTTCTGAGGGAGCCTGTGTTTGTGGAAGTGCGCATGTTGGGGAGAACTGATCCCAATATTGCCCTGATCTTGGGACACTGCTGGGCAACATCTTCCCCTGACCCCTTCAGCCATCCTCAGTGGGATCTTCTGGTAGATGGGTGAGTTGTACTGCTACTTTGTGTAGTGCTCTAGTACAGGCTGATACTGACTTGTGTCCTCTTTAGGTGCCCCTACCAGGGTGATCGTTACCTGACCATGCCAATTCCAGTTGATGGGTCACCTGGTCTCCAGTTCCCTAGCCATTACAAGCGCTTTGTCCTCAAGATGTTCACGTTTGTGGATCCTGCATCTATGGCACCTCTGCAACAGACGGTAACACTTTTGGATTATTCAAATTGTACAGGGAAATGAGGTGTCCTTTACTGAGTGGTTTGCTCTTTTTCAGGTGTATATCCACTGCAGCACATCTGTATGTCAGCCAACTGCTGCTCAATCTTGTGTGCCGAGCTGTACCAGACAAAGTAAGTTGAACACATTATTTTTAGGAATGTATTTGTTTTTCTGTCTGGCATGACTAAATGAATTTCATGTGAACATTTCCTCCACCCCAACAGGGAGAGATGTGTCTGCAGCAGAAAGGACTTCTCGAGTTACTGTAGTAGTGTCCAGTGGAGAAGTGTGTTATGTTAAGCCCAGATCTGTCCCCTCAACTTAAGTGAAGTGCCATGCCTCATGAAATAAAGAGCTTGATTTTGAGTGCTGTGTGAAGATTTATTTCTAGCAACTGAATATTTAATTGGAATTATGTGGCTGGTGTGAATGGTACATGCTCCATATACTGATTCCCACAGAGGGTGGGAGGTTTACCAGGTGGGTGTCATGTAATCTTCCCTGCAACCAAAATGTTAGTACATGCACTACTGCTTGTCATGATGCATCATGACTAACAATTATTTGGCTGAAGTGCTGGTTAAAGTGGTACTCTGCTATCCTCAATCCCAGTTAGAAATGTATGACTGGGGGGGGGGGGGGGTTGTCACATGACCCAGCAGGATATGGCCACTTGAAACATTTTTCTGCTCATAAACATTTTACAATAATACTTTGTTTCTCCATTAGATAACTTGACTTACTTTTGAAACATGTTGGACTCCCAAAATGATAAAAACCCTCCAATCTTTGCATCAACTTGCCCACAAAGAACCAAGAAAAAAAAAAAACGCAGGCACCCTGCGAACCAGCTGCTAAAATTAGCAGCCATGCAAATATCACCTCGCCTAACACAGATTTGATCCTTGCTGAGCTTAAATCTGTCGGCTCAAGGCTGGACATCTTAGATGGGCGATTGAACACCATTGTTACATCAATCTCATCTGTGGAAGGTACTATCACCAGCCTGACTCAATGAGTCCAACAAACAAAGTAGGCTTGACGAAAATTCTGAAAACAGAATTTTGGCTGGTGAGGACGCTAATCACCAACAAACCGCGTTGCTCATATCCTTGGAGTTGACCATTGGTCAGCTCCAAGCTAAGATTGATGACTTGGAAAATAGAGGCCGGTGAAAGAATCTAAAAGTCATTGTCTACCCCAGAAAGCTGAGGGGTCCATACCATTTACTCAGTATCTTCAAAAAATGCTTCCTATCTGGGTTGGTCTCCTGCATGATTTTCACCTCCTTGATATAGAGCGTGCTCATCGCTCTCTTGCTCCGGCATCAGGTTTCCCACAAAGGAGCATTCTCTTATGTTTTCTGTGGTATCTGGATAGGGAGGTTGTTCTGAGGGCAGCGGTTAAGAAACATGAGGTGTCTTTTCAAGGCTCACGACTTCGTTTATGGAGTGCATGTTCTCTTGGAAGGCCCTACTGGCTTAATTGTGATAATCTTTTATGTTTAATTTTGGTGATTAGTCAGATTTGATTCTATTGCTCCGTCAGTTGGGGACGGGGCTTGGAGGGAGGGTAAAGGGATGTTCCTGTTGTCTGTTATACTTTGTTTTATTACGTATTTGTTAGATTTCTTTCTGCACAATACAATTGTTTTGCATACCATAATCTTTATATAATTTCTAGATTGTACTTATGATGAGTGATACATTAAAATTGGTTACACTGAATGTAAAGGGTATTGTTGTAAAAAGGAAAAAAATCTTAACATCTCTAAAAAAAGAGTTATCGATAGGGCTACTTCAAGAAACACATCTTACTGACAGTGAACATGTAAAACTTAAACGTGATTGCTGAAATGCAATTGCACATTAATGTGTCCATTCGAAGTCAAAATCTTAATGAGTTGACCTATGCAAGGGCTGAGCTATTAGTGCATAATTATGCACAAGTCACCTGTAATAGCCACATAGTCCAAGAAATACTCGCACTTCTGTGGGTAATGTAGGAGTTGGACAATTGTGTACACGCTGACTGTGCTCTAAGTCCACTGCTAGGCCATCTTTAGAAACAATATGTGCCATGTACCAAACTATAGGTTTACATAACAGACATTTCTTGGGATTAAGCTTTAAACCTGCTTCTTGTATCCTGCTGAGAATGTCTGTGGATAAATTGGATAAATTATCTGCAAAATCTTTCCAGATACAAATGATATCATCTAAGTAAACCACACATGTCCTCCAATGGAGGCCTCTTCGTACAAGCTCCATCAATATTTGGAATGTGACAGGGCTGTTCTTTAGTCCCACCTCAATCACTGCAACATGACGACCATGTCAGTGCATCCCCTGACCATGATGCATAAGGCTTTAGTTTATTGTACGAGCCGAAACTCGATGGAGCCTCGTGGGCGCCGGAGTTACACTCGCTCTGGATCCATAATTTTTGGAATCATTAATTGTATCCTGTGAAACTACATGCCATGGGTTCGTGCACCGATTCAGGGTTTAAATACTAATCACTATCTGGTCCTGATGTGGAAAAATACTGAGTGTTTATTCCTGAAATCTATACCATAGTTACACTGTTTCTCTGACAATTACACTGTGTCTGCCCCATTATAAGTGCAGTGAATTATTCTGAGATTATTCTCTGAATTATTTCGAGAATATTCTCAGAATTATTCTGAGATTTGTTTCAGGATTATTCAGAGAATATTCTCAGAAATCTGACATTGTTCTCTGAATTTATTAATTTTTTTTAAATGCCGTGGCCCTCAAACTCCATCGTATAAAACATAGATCACAGTCCTTGAATTTAATGGCTAAATCTCAAATGGCTCAGAATCTTTGTACAAAGTGCACTATGAAAGACCTGAAATATTGGATCCTGCACTCAAAGTGTGAACAATATGCCTAAAAAACTGCAAAGTCAGATTTAGGAATATGTTGTTCAATGCTAGATAGAAAATGCATTATTTTTATTGTAGACACATGATATTCTGAGTTTTATTGGGACATAAATTACTTGAGGTTCGGCCATTTTGTGAACACTTTTAGAACCGTGATTAGCCATTTTATTCTGAATTATAATCACAAAGATTTTTGCTGAGGTTCTAACCAAATGTATAATTTATTTATAGTGGTTTCTGCATTTTAAATATATTTAGTTCTCATAACCCGACAGCTCGTACCTTTTGTATTTTACTTTAGCTGATGAAAGGCAAAATTAGCAGCAGGCAGAATAATGACTACTCATTATCAATTTGTGTCTACTCATGACCCCCAACAGACTCATCACAGAATTTCTCAGGATCATGGATTCACCAGGCTGGAACACAATTTCCTGTTAATTAATTAGGAGGTTGGACTTTTGACAAATTGGCAGGAAAACAAAATAAAAGCTCTGAATAAGGACAACTTGTTATTCCTTTGGGATAGCAGCAATAATGTGGTTTAGTGTAGTGTTTGGCATCCTATATGGTCATGTAAGCTTTGCTGCAGTTTACCAATGGGGTCCACAGTCTGTGAAGCAGCCTCAGATGCCACAGCTTCCTTCAGCAGCTATTCCTCTTACTAGTGGTACTAAGCCAGTGGTCAGCATTGATAAATGTAGAGTGGATAATGTTTTCAGGGTTCCTTGTGGAGAACCTAGCATAGATGCTGCTCACTGTGCTGCAATAAACTGCTGTTTTGATGGACACAACTGCTACTATGGGAACACTGGTAAGTTGGTTTAGGCAATCTTCTGATACTGTGGCTGAATCCTGTTGCTTGAGGTATTCCTGAATTCTGTTGATGGCTGTTTTTTTTTTTTTTTTCTTGTCCCTAGTGACTGTCCAGTGCACAGTAGATGGCCAGTTTGTACTGGTGGTGGCCAGGGATACAACACTGCCCAGACTGAGCCTGGATTCAATCAGCCTATTGGGAGGAAGTAATGGCTCCTGCAGTGCTGTGGATTATACTGCAAGCTTTGCTATTTACCAGTTTCCTGTGACTGCTTGTGGCACAATAGCAGTGGTTTGTATTGGAGCATTTCAGTTTCAGGTAGCTGGGTCTTGTACATGTGGGGAATATGCCATGATTGTGTATCCACTTGTCTCCTTCCTCCAGGTGCTAGGTGACTATGTGGTCTATGAGAACAAAATGTCCTCCTCCTATGAAGTTGGACTAGGACCACTTGGAGCAATCACAAGAGACAGCCATTTTGAGTGAGTAGAACCACCTGCTTCTTGGCAATTATTTGTTTGTGGATGGAGGCTTTGGTAGCAGTCTCCTGAGGGGTTGTTGTCAATATATAATTTGAGCAATGCAGCAGTGCTCTTAAGACCAAGCCCATTGAATTACATTTGTTGAATCAGGTGTGCTTCTGCTTGTTTGGATTGGTCTAGTTCCAAATTCTTAAACGTGTACTATCCACAAAGAAGAGTGGAACAAGTGTCTGGATTATTTTATTTATTTTCACCTAGAACATGCACCCTGAACAGATCAGGCATCTCATTGTCCCTTGTAAATGAAATGGTACACTACTGGTCTGTGGGTTATTGCTAACCTCTTGTTTCTATTTTCAAGGCTTTACTTCCAGTGCAGGTATTCTACTACAGCTGTTGAGGCATTGTCTGTTCAGCTTTCTTCCAATGATCCTCCTCTACCTGTAGTTGCTTCTGGACCCCTCAGAGTAGAATTAAGACTGGGCAATGGTCAATGTACTGTCAAGGGCTGTCCACTAGGTAAGGCTCCTGTGTATTGGCATGGATGTATTTTACTTTTCTCTGGTTTCTCCAATAACCTTCTTTCTCAACAGAACAAGTAGCCTATACCTCATACTACAGTGATGCTGACTACCCTGTGACTAAGGTTCTGAGGGAGCCTGTGTTTGTGGAAGTGCGCATGTTGGGGAGAACTGATCCCAATATTGCCCTGATCTTGGGACACTGCTGGGCAACATCTTCCCCTGACCCCTTCAGCCATCCTCAGTGGGATCTTCTGGTAGATGGGTGAGTTGTACTGCTACTTTGTGTAGTGCTCTAGTACAGGCTGATACTGACTTGTGTCCTCTTTAGGTGCCCCTACCAGGGTGATCGTTACCTGACCATGCCAATTCCAGTTGATGGGTCACCTGGTCTCCAGTTCCCTAGCCATTACAAGCGCTTTGTCCTCAAGATGTTCACGTTTGTGGATCCTGCATCTATGGCACCTCTGCAACAGACGGTAACACTTTTGGATTATTCAAATTGTACAGGGAAATGAGGTGTCCTTTACTGAGTGGTTTGCTCTTTTTCAGGTGTATATCCACTGCAGCACATCTGTATGTCAGCCAACTGCTGCTCAATCTTGTGTGCCGAGCTGTACCAGACAAAGTAAGTTGAACACATTATTTTTAGGAATGTATTTGTTTTTCTGTCTGGCATGACTAAATGAATTTCATGTGAACATTTCCTCCACCCCAACAGGGAGAGATGTGTCTGCAGCAGAAAGGACTTCTCGAGTTACTGTAGTAGTGTCCAGTGGAGAAGTGTGTTATGTTAAGCCCAGATCTGTCCCCTCAACTTAAGTGAAGTGCCATGCCTCATGAAATAAAGAGCTTGATTTTGAGTGCTGTGTGAAGATTTATTTCTAGCAACTGAATATTTAATTGGAATTATGTGGCTGGTGTGAATGGTACATGCTCCATATACTGATTCCCACAGAGGGTGGGAGGTTTACCAGGTGGGTGTCATGTAATCTTCCCTGCAACCAAAATGTTAGTACATGCACTACTGCTTGTCATGATGCATCATGACTAACAATTATTTGGCTGAAGTGCTGGTTAAAGTGGTACTCTGCTATCCTCAATCCCAGTTAGAAATGTATGACTGGGGGGGGGGGGGGGGGGGTTGTCACATGACCCAGCAGGATATGGCCACTTGAAACATTTTTCTGCTCATAAACATTTTACAATAATACTTTGTTTCTCCATTAGATAACTTGACTTACTTTTGAAACATGTTGGACTCCCAAAATGATAAAAACCCTCCAATCTTTGCATCAACTTGCCCACAAAGAACCAAGAAAAAAAAAAAACGCAGGCACCCTGCGAACCAGCTGCTAAAATTAGCAGCCATGCAAATATCACCTCGCCTAACACAGATTTGATCCTTGCTGAGCTTAAATCTGTCGGCTCAAGGCTGGACATCTTAGATGGGCGATTGAACACCATTGTTACATCAATCTCATCTGTGGAAGGTACTATCACCAGCCTGACTCAATGAGTCCAACAAACAAAGTAGGCTTGACGAAAATTCTGAAAACAGAATTTTGGCTGGTGAGGACGCTAATCACCAACAAACCGCGTTGCTCATATCCTTGGAGTTGACCATTGGTCAGCTCCAAGCTAAGATTGATGACTTGGAAAATAGAGGCCGGTGAAAGAATCTAAAAGTCATTGTCTACCCCAGAAAGCTGAGGGGTCCATACCATTTACTCAGTATCTTCAAAAAATGCTTCCTATCTGGGTTGGTCTCCTGCATGATTTTCACCTCCTTGATATAGAGCGTGCTCATCGCTCTCTTGCTCCGGCATCAGGTTTCCCACAAAGGAGCATTCTCTTATGTTTTCTGTGGTATCTGGATAGGGAGGTTGTTCTGAGGGCAGCGGTTAAGAAACATGAGGTGTCTTTTCAAGGCTCACGACTTCGTTTATGGAGTGCATGTTCTCTTGGAAGGCCCTACTGGCTTAATTGTGATAATCTTTTATGTTTAATTTTGGTGATTAGTCAGATTTGATTCTATTGCTCCGTCAGTTGGGGACGGGGCTTGGAGGGAGGGTAAAGGGATGTTCCTGTTGTCTGTTATACTTTGTTTTATTACGTATTTGTTAGATTTCTTTCTGCACAATACAATTGTTTTGCATACCATAATCTTTATATAATTTCTAGATTGTACTTATGATGAGTGATACATTAAAATTGGTTACACTGAATGTAAAGGGTATTGTTGTAAAAAGGAAAAAAATCTTAACATCTCTAAAAAAAGAGTTATCGATAGGGCTACTTCAAGAAACACATCTTACTGACAGTGAACATGTAAAACTTAAACGTGATTGCTGAAATGCAATTGCACATTAATGTGTCCATTCGAAGTCAAAATCTTAATGAGTTGACCTATGCAAGGGCTGAGCTATTAGTGCATAATTATGCACAAGTCACCTGTAATAGCCACATAGTCCAAGAAATACTCGCACTTCTGTGGGTAATGTAGGAGTTGGACAATTGTGTACACGCTGACTGTGCTCTAAGTCCACTGCTAGGCCATCTTTAGAAACAATATGTGCCATGTACCAAACTATAGGTTTACATAACAGACATTTCTTGGGATTAAGCTTTAAACCTGCTTCTTGTATCCTGCTGAGAATGTCTGTGGATAAATTGGATAAATTATCTGCAAAATCTTTCCAGATACAAATGATATCATCTAAGTAAACCACACATGTCCTCCAATGGAGGCCTCTTCGTACAAGCTCCATCAATATTTGGAATGTGACAGGGCTGTTCTTTAGTCCCACCTCAATCACTGCATGTTTGCAGGAGTTAGTGGGACAGTGGAACTTGGAGTAGATAAAAATCAGTGTTTGTGAAGATTTCCCATGTCTGCCTTGAATATTTGTTCACAGCAGAAAAAAACTCAGTATTAAAAGTAATGTCGTCGAACCTTTAAGTGTGGTAGAAATTACAATCTCTAATAAGGCTGGAATTGTAACTATGGGAGATAATGCAACATCCAGTAGTTTAGGAGCATGCTGAGCAATGCTGACAAAAGGCACGGATTCATTGCCTAGCTCTAAAGACATGGTCTTTGTGTTTATAGCCAGGTTGTGTGTAGCCAAAAAGTCCCTGCCTAATACAACTGGTTTAGAGCAATTTCTGATCACTTGAAAAGAATGAGAAATGTGTCTGTTTCCGAAAGTTAAATTAACTGAAAGGGTGCCTACTGAATCTAAGGTGTCACCTGCAATGGATATAAGGGTAATTAATTGTGTCATCAGTAGCCTTCCATGTAAAGAGGGATTTGACATTCTGAAATTCTCACTGATTAATGAAACATCAGCCCCACTATCCATAAAAGCATGCACCAAAGTATCCTCAGTTAAAACTGGCACATATTTTGTAGACATGTCAGCTTTGTTGGAATCATCAGCTTTATGTGTCATTCCTTTATCACTTTGGACCTGGTGTTTAGCAGTAGTTGGCAACTGCCCCTCATTGTCAACTACTAGTTGTTTCCCTGCGTGTTGTTTGAGGAGCGTACAGTATACTCAAAACACATGCGACCTGGGCTTGGGGAATAGTGTGTTAGGGGCTTGCCAGTATTACAAGCAGGTGAGTGGCCATGTCGATTACAGTCAGTATCATACCCAGGTGAGTAGTGCTCTGATGAATGTTGTCTAGTGGGCTGTAATCTTCCAGAACTCTTATCACAGAGATCATGCCTGTGTCTTGCATGCAAATTCCTCTCAAAGCTTAGACTTCTGTATGGAGAATGTAGGTACTTGTTGTCGTAAGCCTGATTAGGAAACTTGTCTCTGGATTCTCTATATTGCTTGGCTTTTTGACTCTGTTCATTGTCTGTATTGTATTGTAGTGTGTTTCAAATGGCAGGAAGAACACTTAACTACAGTCCAATGGCTTTCTTCATGTCTGTTTCTGTGCATCTGTAACTGAAGTTGGTCTACCCTTTCAGATAGACTGTCTAAGGATTTCTGTAGTTTTATGAAATCACTTGGTCTAGCAATATTGGTTGCCACAGAAGCCGCAGAGACAGATGGATTAGCAGGCTGCATCTTTTACTAGGGGTAAAAGGCCTGGTCTGGAAAACTGATGAATATGATGTGAGAAGGAAACCTGTGGGGGAATCATAACTTTACTGGCCTGATGAGCTTGTTCAATCAGGAGAGCCAGTTTCAGTGCTTCCTTGAGTGTACTTACTCCTTGCTCATGTATACACAACTGCAGATAGGGCTCAATTCCTGCTATAAATCTCCTGAATTTCTCCATGTTCTTCACAGTCGTTTCATACATGGGTAATGCTTCTTCAACTAAATTACTTATTTCAGTAGCAAAAACCTGGAGTGCCTCATGTTCACGTGTGTGTGCATTTAAGTAATTTAAAGTTGTAAATCGGTCAGATTTGACCCGAACAATGTAACTCACATAGCGACTTAGTATAGTCAAGTATAGTCAAGTAGTCACATAGTAGTCCAGTCAAGTTGGCTTCAAACAAAAATGGCAATTCAGTCACTCCAGAAACAGCCGCATGAGGGGAAAAACCCTCAACATAAACTTTTCACCCTAAAAGCCGAGCCATTTTGTTTGTTTGTTTTGTTGTTGTTTATTCATTTGTTTTCTGGGGTTTTTTTCCCCAAAGCATACCAGCACAGTGGTTTATTTATTCCATCTCGTTAACTGGCAGCTCATTGTCTCTCAGTAGTCACTTACCACACTGTTGAAACCTCAATCACTGCATGTTTGCAGGAGTTAGTGGAACAGTGGAACTTGGAGTAGATAAAAATCAGTGTTTGCGAAGATTTCCCATGTCTGCCTTGAATATTTGTTCACAGCAGAAAAAAACTCAGTATTAAAAGTAATGTCATCAAACACCACTTCCATCACTAATTTAAGGGGCAAAACTGTGTTGACAACACTCTTTGAGGTGAGTGAAAAAGAAAGCAAGTGACGACAACTTAGTCAGGTCAAGTTTAACACTTTTACTTACGTGTTGTAGCGTAGTAACAGTATTTGAGTTGGTTACATTTAAAGGTGATTATCACTTATAATTATTATTATTATTATTATTGAATTGAATGACAAAATTATTAACAATTTAATAGAGATGGAAATATTGTCAATGCTAGGTGAGTTCTCAGGATTTTCAGACTCCACAAACAAACTCCACACACTGTATTATTTCAAATAATGGAAATGCTTTATTAAAAGGAATGATAATAGGTTGATAAATAGGTTGATATGAATCAACACAGATGAAACCAGTTCGAATTTAATAGTTGGCTAGGCTATATGACTTGTGAATAATGTGTTGCTAAATTATTTAATTAGGGTATGATTTTATCAAGAGACTTAATTCGCCATCAGCTCTGAAGATAAGGAATTTGCTTAATTTTTTCCACAATTCAACCACTCGATGGGTACAGCAGCGCTTTTGAGGTGATTGGAGAGAGGTCCAGCCTGGCTCTAGCAGTTCTTTTTCGTTGGAGCGTTGAGGCTGGGTTTCGTGGAAGGTTGAGGCGTAGGCGTTGTCACTTGCGAGGCAGGCCACTTCAGGCGCCCTCAGAGCGTGGTGACGTCAGTTGAAGGATTTCCTCTGGCTTGCTGTCCTGAGTGGGAGTCCAGATGAAGGGGCGTCAGAATAAAAGTTTGCGGTTTTCCTCCAATCTTCAGAAGCTGCTTTACGAATTAATTAGCTAATAACTAAAATTTCAGCGGTGGCCCTTATTCTGGCCAAAATAAGTTTCACCTGCTTTGATCAGTTGTAAAATTAAACTTGGATTGGGCTACAAACAACGAACACAAATGAGAAAAGAAAAGGTTACTGACAATTAATAGACCGTTTACTCTTTTAGTTTCTGTATTGCACTGCTAACTGACACAAGGCGTCCCCTGTAAGTTGCATGAAGGTCTTTTTTTTTAAGAGTCTTTTTGGAAGAGTCTGCCTGTCAGCGTAAACGATAAGAAAAAGTACAAGAGAAAATGCGAAGAAGATAATGCGAAGAGTTAGAAATGCGAAGAGAGTTCAAGAAGCGCAAGAAGGAACATGACTCCCTTTTTCATAGGTCTCCATTCTCTGATTGGTTCCTGGGTCTGGGGTTCACGTGACTGTCTCCAGTTTCACCTCTTCCGAAAATTCACCTTTTCTGGACGGATACATAACCTTAATTGAATAAAAATACTTCATACATACTCGAATATAGCATAATGAGTATACTGGAGTATTTTTATTATATATATATATATATATCGAGTATATTATCAACTATTCTAGATGTTGGAGATTAATTTATTTTTCTAAATTGAGACAGGAATTTTTTCCTCGTGATTAAAACAGTAATTCACATCACTCAGTTAGTAGACAGTCACCCGAGAATAACAGAGGATAACATTAATAACACATTGCATAATACATGTTTAGAAACAATGACACATATGCGCCCAATATGATGTTTAGGGGAAAAGAGGGCGAAAAGTGATTTCGCAAATGTCCAAATGTCCATTTCGCAAATGGTTTGAACTCGCATTGGAGGTCACCATTGGCAGTGCTGGGCCATCTGTTGATTTGGATAAGATAAGGGTGCCAGTCGACGCTGATGGTAATAAAGCTGGGTTTCTTTAATCCTGGTCTCTAAGGCTCCGATAGATCTTTAAGGCTTTATGGGGTCATAAACTTGGGGGTTCCACATTACTGTCCAGAAGAAGAAGGGGGAGTAGTCCTCTGGCGTCGTAAGTTTGAAGATGACCCCTCGCTGTCATCCTGGGGGTCACTGAAAAGTGTTCTGCTTAGCCTTTGCTATCAGATATAGGTGTGTGCGTGAGTTTGTGTGTGTGTGTGTGTGTGTGGGGGGGGTGCATAGCCTTTCAGCACACACACACACACTCTGTGGAATGCAGGTCTTATCCAATTCTTATCACCAGAGTGGAGAGTCAGAGTCTTAATTTTTCATTTCTTGATCTGGATCCATACTCCACTACAGTGTTCGGTTCAAATCTGACCGATTTATAAATTAAAACACTCATAAATATTGTGTCTTACATCTGATTGCCTCAAGGCCTTATAATATCCTCTACACTATGCACTTGAACATATAAAAGTGATGATCACCTCTTTCATTGAATTTTGAGTGTTTTAATCAACCTTGTTACACCTGTGGTGTTCCTGGTCAAAAGTGACCACCATAGGAAATTAATGGGTATCCAAGACTATATTCATCCATCAGACAGAAACTCACTCACACACATTTCAGACTGAACAATGTCTTTTGTGGGTACACATCTCTTTTCCAGTCCTTCACAGGGCAAGTCACACACATTCACTAACACTTAGGGACACTTTTGAGTCACCAATCCACCTACCAACGTGTGTTTTTGGACTGTGGGAGGAAACCAGAGCACCCGGAGGAAACCCACGCAGACACAGAGAGAACACACCACACTCCTCACAGACAGTCACCCGGAGGAAACCCACGTGGACACGGGAGAACACCCCTCACAGACAGTCACCTGGAGGAAACCCATGCGGTCACTGCAGTTATTTTATGTCTAATTCTATAAATTCATGTTAAACATTACTTTGAGATATTGTTCACATCACAACTAAAAAGAAAGATGAATAAAACTTTTGTGGTGAAAAATGTTTTTTGTGCTAAAACTGACCGGTCAATTTTGACCGGGAAAACTAAAGTAAGGGGCGGGAGGTAAACATGACCGGAGGGTTAAAAGTAAACAAGGGTAGAAGAGAAAAAGCAAACTCACTGGTCTCTCAAACATGCTGTTCTTACCCCATGCCTGCGTGTTCTCTCTACCAGTTAACATTTTGTGTGCTAAGAGTTCATAAAAATTATAAAATACAAATAAGCAGCTAAACAAAACTCGCATTGATAAACGAACAGGGAATTGCTGGAACTAGGTCTTTAATACTGACTTACATTTCTATAAGGGTCCAAATGATTAAAATAATGCTGTAACTAATTCACAGACTTGTTTATTTTGAGTAGCACCTTGCTCTGGTGTGCTAGCTTTAATAACCTGGAAATGTTGTCTTTTTTGGTGTGAAGTTAAACAAAAAGCTGTGCAGATGTAATTTACTGAAAATCAGTAACAGTGAGATGTGTCCATGTATTTGTGTCATTATAGGGACAGAAAAAATGACATTCTGTTTGTTAAATATATAGTACAAAACAAAAGTCTTTGTCACAGAAATATTCTCCAAACATAAAGAAGAGACTATGATAAATATTACCTCAAAAACGTTTAAAACATTTCTGTTCGAGTCTCCAGTAAAACACTGAGCAGCTCCGCGGTGGATAATGGAGTGCTGTAGCAGCACGAATGTGTCCCAATACAGCTCTCACCTCTCTGGAACACTTCAACCCTTGCACATTCTGCTCACCTTTCAACAACATCATCAAAGTGATCACTTTAATGAAGGATTTAGAGCTTATGACAAGAAATGGTACGGGGAAAGCCTGCAGGCAGCAAAATCCTGGTCATGTTTGGCAATTTTAGAAATCTCTTGGCAACTCTGTTTAAGAAATGTTCTTTGGCTTCTAATAAATTCTTTCTTTTTTAAACAATATAGGACAACAATGCAAAAAAGAGAAAAATCTAAGCTTTAATTCAAGTGACTTTATTTGGTGGGAAGAAAATCACACATTAAGAAATAAATCTTTTGAATGAAATCATGTGTGCCACAATTATTGGCACCCCTGGTGTTAGTACTTTGTACAACCTCCTTTTGCCAAAAAGACAGCACTTAATCTTCTCCTATAACTTTTCACAAGATGGGAGAATACAGAAAGAGGGAACTTTGATCATTCTTCTTTGAGAATTTTTAATTCTGCAGGTGAGTGGCTATTTTCTTGAAGCCATTGCCTGATGTTTGAAGATCGACACATCTGCTTTACCTGAATAGTGTGTTCTCTTGTCTTTCCCTAGTTTAAGAGTGAGTATGAGAAATAGGCCTTTTTGTAACATCATATTTATACACCAGGGAAACTGGAAGTGATGAATTACTAATTAAAGGTTCCTAGATACTTTGATCCACTTTATACACTACAGTAGAAATCTCATAAATGGTTCAAATACATTTATTTCCAAGTGTGTAAAGGGTTGTTAAGGGTGCCAATAATTGTAGAACAGTTTATTTTATGGAAAATAATTATTTCTTAGTCAGGATTTTTTCTTTATTGTTATTTTTTCACTTGAGTGGTTGCTTTTTACAAATTTTTTTGAGAGTGAGATTATGCTTCTGCAATGAAAAAAATATTTATTGTAAGGCTTTTAACACAAGGGTGGCATGGTGGCGCAGCAGGTAGTGTCGCAGTCACACAGCTCCAGGGGCCTGGAGGTTGTGGGTTCGATTCCAGCTCCGGGTGACTGTCTGTGAGGAGTTGGTGTGTTCTCCCCGTGTCCATGTGGGTTTCCTCCCACAGTCCAAAAACACACGTTGCAGGTGGATTGGCGACTCGAAAGTCAGGTCTCAGCATCTGTAACACTTGCTTTTGGCCATTCACTGTGAGCTGTGGGAGGGAGCTACACTAGCGTGCAGCATGTCTACACTTTGTTTTGCTTGAGCTGCCAGTCCAAACCGTGACTCTCTCTCTGTGTGTGTCTGCCTGTCTGTTTCTCTGTCTCTCTCTCCCCCTCTATATCGTTTGTTCATTCTCATTCTCTCTTTTTCTGTCTCTGTGAGTATGGAGAAGGTAAAGCCCTTACAGCACTCCCTCACATCCATCTGGATTGAGGAGAACATTAAGAAGAAGGAGTGCTGCTTCTATGTGGAAGGTGAAAGGTATGTGTATCTGTAAATTTGTTTGTGTTTGTTCAAGTGAAATATCCTGCTGGGAGCAGAGAGCCAGTAATCTTTCAGATGGCCTTGTAAGTTTTGCTGAGTAAGTGCAGCACACGTGTTTATTATGTTGACAACGATCAGAAACAGCTCATGCAAACTCCATAAAAAGTGGCAGCAATATGAGGTGATTGTGTGCTATTTTTCCATCTGAAATAATGCTTCCATTCCAAGGTTAAAAAATCAAGTAGTGAATATATATATATATATATATATATATATATATATATATATATATATATATATATATATATATATATATATATATATATATATATATATATATATGTAGGTGTGTGTGCCTGTATATACTTGTGTGTGTTTGTTTGCATACTTCATTTATGGACATCTTTAAATGAGTTCTTCTCATTGGTGTGATGCCAGATTGGATTTCTTACTCTCTTGACATTACTTCTGAGATTATGTTTGGGCAAAATCTGTTTTTAAGAGTCATCATATAATATTTTAAATGCCATGTTTAAGGGTCTTCTTATGTAGATGTATCAGCATTAACAGTTCTACATAACTTTTGATCACCACTGCTTTAGTTTGTGAACCACTAACTTTTCTAATTCTAATGTCTCTATGCTTTCTACCTTTATGTCCAGCTCTGTCTTTACGTTAGTAATCTGACCTTGTGTGTGCTATGCTTGTATTGTTGAGCAGTAACATGTGTGTGAATGTGGATTATTTCACACAGTGAGGGGATTTGTAGGTGTGGCTACGAAAAGAAAAAACACACAAGTGAGGCCATCAAACCGGAGTCTTTCATGGGGGGACGATGGGACAAAAACAGACATGTTAGAGAGGTCCCCACTGATGCATTTGGGGACATTACATTTGGAAACAGGCAGAAACCAGCCAAGGTAAAAAAAAAACAAGGTCTTCTTGAGATGTGCAGACGTGTATTCTCCAGCAGGTGTTTCATATAAAATCAGATGAATAAAACTTTCAGGTTTAACCCATGTAGTGTTTTTAATCTATATAGGTATTTACACAGACCAGATGTATGTGTATGATGTGTTAAGGGTTAGGGTTAGTTACTATCTCAGACCACCTAAGTGACAGCCTAAAGTGAGTCTCTGTTATTATGTCTATTTTAATATAGTACATAAAAGCCCCTGAGATCGACTTAGTTTTCATTGTAACCTTTAAATTAAACTTTATAAAAAGTGATCTGATGTTTAAAATGCCTGAAATTTGTTTCTAAGACAAAAGTAAATAGTAAGGTTAGTATTTATATTTAAATTGATTTCTATCAATATATTTCTCCTCCCATCTCCTAACAATAGTGCTGTGTATGGTGCAAAGTTATCATATTTTTCCTTGCAGTTTGTTGTGAGAATATTGAATTAAGAATCGCATGAAAGAAAAACAAGAGCAAAGAGAAAATAGGCGAGTCTAGTTTTGCCGGACAGCCATTAGCCATTTTTATAGTGGTTGTCACAGCAGTGTTTCTGGTATTTAAAAAACAGGAAATGCCCAAAATACATCCCATTGTTATTGCAATGTCTGGAGAAGCTTTGGTGCTTCATATCAATGTCTTTGTTTACAATAATAACAAACTATAAAATATTATCTTGGAAGTTGCTGACAGTGTGTGTATGATCATGGAAATCCTGTTATTTTCTGTCCATACAAAGGTACAAAACTGAAGCACTGTGATGAGATGACATTAAAGCGACTCATTTATCAGACAACAACAAGATAACATCTTAACATTTAAAATATTTTTAAAACCAAGCACCTTAACATTTTATCAGTAAAGTAATCTACACTTGATAAAGGAACAGGGCATCGCTGGGAACTAGATATTTATTACTGACATTTCTATAAAGACGCTGAAGTTGGTTCCTTATTCGCAGCTCCCGATTCCTTTGGCTCCTTATTCACAGCCTCTTATTCGCAGACTGAAGTTAGCTCCTTATTCGCAGATCCAGATTCAGTGAGCCACGGTGAACGAAAGGGAATGTTCGATGTGCACATAATGCCGCGCACATTGCTTTTAACGCTTCATGGACAAATGAATAGCACTAAATACAGAAAGTAACAAACTGTTTACCCTCACAATACCCTTCCTTTACTCAATCACTGTTTAGTTTGATCCTAAAGGTCTCAGCAGTTGAAAATATTTGGAAGAATTCTTATACATTATAAAATAATATATTGTATGGTATATAAAGATTTCAAATTGATTCATTTTTATTTATGTATTTTAAATTGACCAGTAAAAATAAAACAGATAATAGCAGGTATGTTAAATAGATATTTAAATATTAAATGGATGGACTGTATTAAAGGTATTATCAGGTTGGGACACCGCAATTCCCCTAAAAGTTCTAATGCCCCACACAAAAAAAAATAATAATGATGTATTTAGTCAGGCTCAGGCTGATGCTGATTTCTTTGGAAACAAGTCATATTAAGACATTTTTTACAAGACATAAGGTGAGAAATTTGTCAAAGTTCTATCTTATACAAATATGCACAAAAGAATGAATGTGAGAGGAGGAATCTGGAGGAATTTGAGGTCATCATTTTGGGCCAGCGCAAATACACCTCCTAAACACAGATATAGTTTCCCCCTGTAAGGAAAACGTGGATTTAGCCTGGCCCGAAATTATTTTATACTTTGTTTTTCACTGGAATCATGGAATATTGAGCGATGGTGCACGAAGAAAATAAATGTGTGGCCAAGATTCTGGAGGGAATTTGGGGACCTTAGTCAATGTGGGCCAGCACAAATACACCTCCTAAACACAGATTTTGTCTCCCACTGTGGGATACAATTTATTTAGCCTAGCCCAAAATGATTTTATACTTTAATTTTAACTGCAAATATGGCATATTGTGCAATGGTGCACATTATTAAATGGATGTGAGGTTGAGATTCTGGTGGGAATTTGAAGTCCTTAATCACTTTGGGCCAGCACAAGTTCACATCCTAAACACAGACCTAGACTCCTTAATACCAAAGCAAGTGCAAGATCTCAAAAGGCAGAAACAGTCCAAAAGTACAGGAAAAATAAGGCAGAAAACAAAGGGTCAAAAACAAACCAGAGTCATCAAAAACCTGAGAAGAAACTGCACAGAATTGCTGTAAAAGCAATTCTTCGCACTGAGCAGGCTGAGATACAGGGCTTTAAAAGGGAGGTGGAGAGAGTGAACTAAAATCAGGTGTGGAGCAATTAAGAGGTGTTTTATTCAATAGTCATAAGTGTTATATAAGTATTGAGAAGTATTTTAAGATTTTAGTTTCCATTGAAACCACTCAGAAAAAAATATTAACTTGAGCAAAAATTTTAAGAGAAAAAGATAAGCAAGATGAAAAAACTCCAGTTGAACCCATGAAAAAGTTAGAATATTATCCCCATATTTTCATTCACACCTACGGACACTTTTTTTGAGTAGCCAATCCACCTACCAACGTGTGTTTTTGGACTGTGGAAGGAAACCGGAGCATACCCACGAAGACACTGGGAGAACATTTTTATTATATTTATTTATTTTATTTTAATTGGGTTATATGCACTCTGCCCAACATGGCATCTTAATCAGCAAACATCTATGCTATCTAGGATCTAACTTGCATAAACAGAGCAAGTGGGTAATTTATAACTGATTAATAAGTTAATAAGTAATAATTGTGCTTAAGTATATGGTAAATTATAAATCAATCATTCATTCATTCATTCATCATCTGTAAGCGCTTATCCAATTCAGGGTCACGGTGGGTCCAGAGCCTACCTGGAATCATTGGGCGCAAGGCAGGAATACACCCTGGAGGGGACGCCAGTCCTTCACAGGGCTATAAATCAATCAATCAAATGTTATTTATAAAGCACTTTTCACAACAGTTGTCGCGTAGCAGCTTTAAAGAGATCTGGGTCCAAGCCTCCTAGGAGCGAGCCAAGGGCATCAGTGGCAAGGAAAAACTCCTTCAGCGGACGACAAAGAGACCTTGGGAAGAACCAAGACTCATACGTGGGAATCATCCTCCTTGGAACAACACCGGAGAGCACAACAGAGAACAGAACAGAAGTCAAAGTGAACGGATAGAGATAGTGAGTTATAGTAATGTGAAGGTAAAATATCAGTGATATGAGTATGAGGAAGGAGGAGGTGGTCGAGTGAATCTGTAGGTGGGTAAAAGCAGGAGCAGACTTAATTTTGGATAGACCTTGCACAGGATACACAGGGACAGGGGCTGGATTAGGGAAACACCAGAAAAGCAGCAGGAGCAGGACATCTCAAGGCATGAGAGAGACAGGAGAAAGAAAACCAGACAAATGTGAAAAATAAAGTGGTTAGTATGTAAGTAGGTTCATGGTAAAGCAGGGGTAAAACTACCCAGCAAAGAATTGTACACAGGCCAGGCAAGAGAACCCAGAAAGAGACAAGCCAGAGACATAGAAAGGGTGTAGTTATATGGTAGTAAGATAGGGTTAATACAAAGTAGTGATAATATGAAAACCAGCTATAACACCAATTTTCAGAAGCGACAACTTGAAGTCAGTATCTACCATTAATATTCTACTTTTCAACTAACTTTTCAACTCAGCGGTGGCCCTTATTCTGGCCAAAAATAGGGTTCATCTGCTTTGATCAGACTTAAAACGAGGCTTTGATCGGGTAATAGAAAAAGACAAACATAAAATAAGTTGAGACTCGCTGACGGAGCTAGTCCTACAAGTATCTATCTGACTCTATCACTGTTTTAAGCAATGCTAACTGGCCCACTTGGGAGGTAGCCATTCTCTGATTGGCTACTGGGTTTGGGAAGTGTACGTGACCCTCTCCAGTTTCCAGAGAAATACAAATTTGCATATACTCGATTCATGTTTAGTGTACATTCACCCGAGAATAGCATATTGTCACATGATTCCACAATACTAATGATAATAATACATTTGACAATGCATAATTAACTGGTTTCAGAAACATATGTGTCCAAGGTAACTCTCTTTGGGACAGCGATGCCGAGAGAGGGAGAGAGAGAGAGAATGCTTCTGGTGGCATATGATTTCACAAATATCCACTTGGGGGGACTGTTGGTCCATGCTGTTCCAGCTGGGTTGAACTCTGGTCGAAGAGTTCAACATCTCATTCACAATCTCATGCCTGAAAGACATCTGCCAATGTTGTGATAAAGTAGAGACTGAAAGTCTCCTGATGTGGTGAGTTTTATGACTCAGTTCCCAGGGTTCTGTTTCGTTATCTTTTGGGTCTAATGGCATTTCTTGTCATCATAAACTTGAAGAAAACCACTCAGTGTCATTATGGATCCTTCTGTGTCAGTCTCAGGGTCACTGAAAAGTGTTCTGCTTGGCCTTCTGGCCATAAACATATTATGTGTGTGCATAGTCTTTCAGCTGCACACTCTGTGAAATGTGAGGTCTTGATAAAGAAATTCTGAATCTTAAAGTTTTTCCATTTCTTGATCTATATCCAGAGACTTAAGAAAATGGTTCAGCATACCTGGGCCTTCCTCCACTACATGAAAATAACCCTTTGAGTATTCAAATAGCTGTACAAATAAAACCATTATTAATAATACTTAAAGAACCTTTAATTAAAACTAACATATAAAGAATAGAATAGTACCTATTTATAGAAGGAATAGAATTGCTACCTATTTGTTTTACTGTATAGGGTTGCCCCCGAACCCGATTTGAGTCTTTTAATATCCAATCCAATATTTAAATTTAACTTGATAATACTGTTACACAGTGCACACTTAAAGCATGTTATAGCTATCAAATCAGCCCAGTCTATCTGCTTGACACTGAATATCTCGCATTAAGAAAGAAATGGCCTGCTGTTTTTTTTTTCTATAACAAAGTAAACAAAAGTTGTCTTTATAAACAGCTCATATAAATAATTTAATATTATATTTAATCTTATATAAAATCATCTAATGTTTTTATGTATACATAATTTGATCATAAAAGTGAGTCATTACAGATGTGTTGAGGGAAAAATGAAATGTATTTCTTTCAAGACACTGTGCTAAAATACATTTTTCAGGACTGAACTCATTCTCTCAGCACAGCCATAAAACAAACCCCTGTAGGTGGGACTGTGACTCCATTGGATGCAGCACTAATTGATAGACAGCTAACTCTGGCTACTGTTTGGCATAATAAAAGTGATGACCAATGAGAAGCGCATTTTCTGTTTAGGAGTCATGGACCTCCATCTGAGCGAGAGGAGCGTGTCTCAAAGAAATCATAGTCTTACCAGTCTCACCTTAAAAATATGGAATGAAACACCTCTAGATCCAAAATACAACACTGCATTTGGTGTCCAGATACAGGACGGTTGGCGTCACATCCCCCCTGGCAGAACTGGCAGAAACAGTCAGAAAGAAGTGTGTCCGCTACGGTGGCCAGCAGCAACATTTACAAAGCGTGCTACAGGAGGACGGTGTGTGAGCTTGCTGCCTAGAGAAAATGGAGGATCGGACTTCGATTGAGCTCAATAAATCCGATAAAAATCAGTACAATAATGCTGTGATCAGCCCCAATACCAATCTTTGAGATTGGATCGGGACATCACTAGAATAAACTATTAGAAAACAACTTGCAAATTATTTTAAAAGTATTACATCAATTATGCAAAAGTCTAAAATAAGTTGACAAACAGAGGGAGACTGGGCTTCTGTTTGTAATTTCTGTGGACGGACATAAATAATACCTTCAATCTCCACCTTGACTTTAAGATTTTACCTGTGTGTATTGCTGCTCTATGTACTATGTTGCCAGTGATTTTAAGGTATTCAGTCGACTTGGGACAAGCTGAAACAAGGTTGCCTTTACAATGAGAAACAATGAATGTACTTGAGATATGTATTTGTGCTGGCCCAAGGTTATTAAGGATCTCATATTCCTTCCAGAATCTCAGTCTTGCATGCATTAAATTATCTGCACAATTGCTCAATACGCCAAATTTCCAGTTAAATTTAAAGTATAAAACAATTTCAGGTCAGGCAAAATCCATCTTGTCCCTACAGTGGTATTTGTGCTGGCCCAAAGTGATTAAGGACCTCAAATTTCCTCCTGCATCTCAGCCTCACATTCATTTAATAATTTGCACTATTACACAATATGTCATGTTTCCAGTTCAAATTGAAATATAAAATCATTTCAGGCCAGGCTAAATCCATCCTATCCCTACAGTAGGAGACTAGATCTGTGTTTAGGAGGTGTATTTGTGCTGACCCAAAGTGATTAAGGACCTCAAATTCCTTCCAGAATCTCAGCCTCACATCCATTTAATAATGTGCACCATTGCTCAATATTCCATGATTCCAGTTAAAATTAAAGTATAAAATAATTTGGGGCCAGGCTAAATCCATGTTTCCCTTACAGGGGGAAACTAGATCTGTGTTTAGGAGGTGTATTTGCGCCCCAAAATGATGACCTCAAATTCCCCCCAAAAGTCTCACATTCATTCTTTTGTGCATATTTGTATAAGATAGAACTTTGACAAATTTTTTTACCTTATTTCTTGTAAAAAAAAATGTCTTAATATGACTTGTTTCCAAAGAAATCAGCATCAGCCTGAGCCTGACTAAATACAGTTTTTGTGTGTGTGTGTGGGGGGCATTAGAACTTTTAGGGGAATTGCGGTGTCCCAACCTGATAATACCTTTAATACAGTCCATCCGTTTAATATTTAAATATCTATTTAACATACCTGCTATTATCTGTTTTATTTTTACTGGTCAATTTAAAATATATTAATAAAAATTAATCAATTTGAAATCTTTATATACCATACAATATGTTATGTTATAATGTATAGAAATTCTTCCAAGTATTTTCAACTGCAGAGATCTTTAGGATCAAACTAAACAGTGATTGAGTAAAGGAAGAAAGAAAATCTTTCGTACATGTTTTTGGCTTGTTTTGTGTATTGTGAGGGTACGTTGCTTTCTGTAGTTAGTGCTATTCATTTGTCCATAAAGCGTTAAAAGCAAAGTGCGCAGCATTATGTGAACATCGAACATTCCCTTTCGTTCACCGTGGCTCACTGAATCTGGATCTGCGAATAAGGAGCTAACTTCAGCGTCTTTATAGAAATGTCAGTAATAAATATCTAGTTCCCAGCGATGCCCTGTTCCTTTATCAAGTGTAGATTACTGATAAAATGTTAAGGTGCTTGGTTTTAAAAATATTTTAAATGTTAAGATGTTATCTTGTTGTTGTCTGATAAATGAGTCGCTTTAATGTCATCTCATCACAGTGCTTCAGTTTTGTACCTTTGTATGGACAGAAAATAACAGGATTTCCATGATCATACACACACTGTCAGCAACTTCCAAGATAATATTTTATAGTTTGTTTTTATTGTAAACAAAGACATTGATATGAAGCACCAAAGCTTCTCCAGACATGCAATAACAATGGGATGTATTTTGGGCATTTCCTGTTTTTTAAATACCAGAAACAACCGTGACAAACTGTGACAACCACTATAAAAATGGCTAATGGCTGTCCGGCAAAACTAGACTTGCCTATTTTCTCTTTAAGAATAAGAGAAATAAGAGGCTGTGAATAAGGAGCCAAAGGAATCGGGAGCTGCGAATAAGGAACCAACTTCAGCGGCGTCATTTCTTTACGGGTCCGACTGATAAAACGGTGCTGTAATTAACTGACAGCCTCGTTTATTTTGAGTAGCACCTCGCTCTGGTGTTTTAGTTTTAATAATCCCGGAGATTTTGCACGTTTTCATGTAAAGTTAAACAAAAAGCTATGTAGAGGTCATTTACTCGTCAGAAAGTCAGTAACGGTGAGGTGTGTCTGTGTATTCGTGTCGTTATAGGGACAGACAAGATGACTTTCTGTTTGTTAAATATATAGTAGAAAACAAAAGGCTGTGTCACCACACTGAGTAAAACACTGAGCAGCTCAGCGGTGGATAGTGGAGCACTGAGGTGGTGCAAGTGTGTCCCAATTCAGCTCTCAACTCTCTGACCTCTTGAACACTTCAACCCTCGCACCTTCTGTTCACTTTTCAGCAACGTCATGAAAGGGACCACTTTAATAAAGGATTTAGGGCTTATGACAAGTAATGGGACATGGGAAAGCCTGCAGACAGATTTTAGAAATCGATTTTTAGAAATCCCTGCCGTACGCAATTTTTAGGTCCCAAAAAGCGGACTTGTCCGGGGAAAAGAGGCTGTTTGTTCACCGCCAAACGGTTCCTAATTTAGTTCAAACACTGGATTGTGAAATATAGCTGAACTAACAACAGACAGGTGGTGCCACCTTAAGTTCTTTCTGTGAAATACGGCTGAACTCACAGTTCATACTCACGCATGCGCATTTCAATATTAGGTGCCAGTAAGTGTAAATGTCTATTCCGGCAAAAAAAAGAGTTCTATGTACATTGTTACACAACTTCTATTAATTCTGTATCATGTTAATTGTAATTGTATTGAAAAAGTTGCGTCTAAACATCCTTACTTAATAGAAGGTTTATTTCTAACTGTAGTAATATTTCATATGTGTAATTACAGTATAAATTTCATTTTTTTTAATGTGGACAATAATTCACATTAATAATTATAATTAAAAAAATCTGTATGTTGATTTGTTGTATTTTAGCTTATATTCTGTGTGTGTGGGTGTGTGTGTGTGTGTGTGTGTGCGCGCGCAGTATATTCGTGTGTCCTCTGAAACATCTCCTGAGATTCTGTACGAGCTGATGACTAAACACTGGGAGCTCAAGCCTCCAAACCTGTTAATCTCAGTGACTGGAGGAGCTAAAAACTTCAAAATGAACTCTCATCTGAAAAAAAAGTTCCGCAGAGGTTTAATTAAAGTTGCCAAAACAACAGGTACCTGCTTTGAATTCTGCAAGAGCAAACTGAACAGTGTAGTTTTAGCTGTCGTTGTATTGTATTTACAATTTTTTAAAATTATTACAATGTAAACAAATGCATAGGAATTAATCTATCACTAAATTAGGGTTTTTGAGAACTATTAGAATTTATTAATAATTACTCATTGTGACAGTCATGAGCAAAAACTACATCCACTCCAAAAATATGTGTTTTTACATATTCTCTTTATTTGTTGAACTTATATAGGAAAATATAGACATCAAATATTATATTGGTAATACACAGGCCACATTACATTTTATTGATTTCCTGTAAAAGTCGGATTCAACAAATAAAATGTAATTGTGCAGGAGAATATTCCTGGTACAGAGTGTGTACTTTTTTAGGAAATCAGTCAAATGTCATTTGACTAGGTGTGGTCAGAGTTTTGCTCACGGTTATATCTTTAGCATACTATGTACATGTAAATTAGAGAAGTAATGGTTAGGGATATTTATACATTTGAAAAATGTTTTATTGTGAAATGTACAAAGTGAAGTCGGAAATGAAGCTTGGTGTTCCTCCTCAAGGTCCATAAGCTCTAAACAATTTTTAATGAAACACACCTGTTCCAGGTGCCTGGATCCTGACGGATGGCACACACACTGGTGTGATGAAGCGTGATGGAAGGGCAGTGCCACATTACACTCACAAAAACAACTCTGTGGAGGGACAGATCGTGATCATCGGCATGGCTACCTGGGGGGTCATCCACAACCGAAAGGATCTGATCAACACAGAGGTGGCCTGCTATATGAGTTTAGTTGTCAGTGAGAAAACATGCAATCCTTTCAAAAGACAATATCATTTTTCTTCTTTTTTTTTTAGGACAAACGCAAAGAAATAAATCCCGTTAATTGTAATCTGGATAAGCCTGGTCAGGACCAACTCCCCTGTCTAGATGTTAACAACTCTCACTTCCTGCTGGTGGATGATGGGACACAGGGCCATTATGGTGTTGAAACTGATCTTCGTGGACGACTGGAGAAATTAATCTCAGAGAAGCCTCTGGAGAACCGACTCTGCAAAGGTACAGCATGTGTATGGGATTCTAAAGGGCTCATATCCTACATATTCCTTTTATTTATTTATTTTTCAGTTTTCAATTTCATTGTTATATTTGCCACATATAATAATATTTCAATTTTACATGATTATGTTCCAACATTTCATTATCATTAAAAATAAACAGACTTTTATTACTTCATCATTAAACCTAGGCAGATGAGCTATAAGAATCCCAATGATTTCAGGATATATATTCAGAGCAAAACTAATGTAGGTCTAGTAGGTGAATGTATAAGTATATGATTGTTTGCGTGACATCACAAAACAGTGAATTTAAAACTGTCACGCCTTCGTCCTGTCAGTCTGTTGTCCCCGCCATGTGCTTTATTTGCACATGGCTCTGTTTTGTTTATGTTCTAGTCTCCGCCTTTGTCCCGCCTCCTCGTCTGTCATCTGTTAACCCGTCCTTCTCGTTATCTGTCTCAGGTGCGTCTCGTCAGTGTCTTGTATTTAAGTCCCCTTCCTACACTTCCTGTTTTGTTGGTCATTGTTCTATAGTTCTCTTGTTCTCTCGTTCTTTGTCATGTCAGTCGTGTTATCCGGTCTGTCTCTGTAAGTTTCCACGTTGTCGTTTCATTTCCTGTCGTCTCGTTCTTTAGTCTGTCTGTCCCGTTTGCCCTGATTTGCTCCTCGTGTCCCGTTTAACCTGTTTGGCTCCCTGTTTGTTTTCGTTATGTTAAAGTCTCTTTGTTTTGTTATTATTCTTCTTTATTAAATATACTGTGCTTTAGCGAATGCGTCCGCCTCAGTCAGTCCGCTCCGTGATTCCTGACAGAATGACCAACCACCAGGACGCAGCTAGCACAGACAGTTACTTTCGGAGACTAGGAGAAGTCCAAGCGTCCATAATTCGTGCAATGGTAGCCTCTAGGACTTCAGAAGAGCCGAATTATGGACAGAAGGACTGCTACAGCGGGAGTTGCCGGCTCCAGCTCCTGCCTGGCGCTATTCCGATTCCTAAACCTGAGGAGTCGACTCGTGAATCGAGTAGTTGCGCCAGCGGGAGTCGAAGGAGCCGGCGGAAGAAGCGTGCTGAAGTTCCCCCCTCGACGGTGGATTACCCCCTTAGGTCCGGGGAAATTTTTGGGGGGGCGTTAAGGATAGGGGCTGTTAGCCTCCAACGTTGTGACGACGGAGTTGGGGCTAACAGAGGCGCACCTCTGAGGGATCTAATGGGTGCGCCTGTGAAACCCCCTAAACCCTTTACAGCTCCAGCGCGAGCCCGGCGAGCAGCACAAACCCCTGTCCTCGAGAGCGCGGCGCGCGCCTCTCCTGTCTTCGTGAGCGCGACGCGCGCCTCTCCTGTCTTCAGGGACGACGTCGCAGATTCCTCTGCCTCCGTGGACGTCGTCGCACTGTCTCCAGTCCCCGTGATGGCGGCACCCGCCGCTCCAGTCCCCGTGATGGCGGCACCCGCCGCTCCAGTCCCCGTGATGGCGGCACCCGCCGCTCCAGTCCCCGTGATGGCGGCACCCGCCGCTCCAGTCCCCGTGATGGCGGCACCCGCCGCTCCAGTGTCCGTGATGGCGGCACCCGCCGCTCCAGTGTCCGTGATGGCGGCACCAGTGTCCGTGATGGCGGCACCAGTGTCCGTGATGGCGGCACCAGTGTCCGTGATGGCGGCACCAGTGTCCGTGATGGCGGCACCAGTGTCCGTGATGGCGGCACCAGTGTCCGTGATGGCGGCACCAGTGTCCGTGATGGCGGCACCAGTGTCCGTGATGGCGGCACCCGCCGCACCAGTCCCCGTGATGGCGGCACCCGCCGCTCCAGTCCCCGAGACTACGGCGGCACCCGCCGCTCCTGTGTCCGAGACTACGGCGGCACCCGCCGCTCCTGTGTCCGAGACTACGGCGGCACCCGCCGCTCCTGTGTCCGAGACTACGGCGGCACCCGCCGCTCCTGTCCCCGTGACTGTGGCTACGGCCTCTCCTGTCCCCGTGACTGTGGCTACGGCCTCCCCTGTCCATGTCCGTAGGTCGGCCCGAAGGACTTCAGGGCCGATCCCCAGAACTGTGCCCAGGCTGGTTCCTCAGACTACCCCACAGACATTAGCCAGTCCTGGGCACCCCCCTGTTATTTTGGTTCCCTTGTCTGTCCCTGTCCTGGTTCCCCTCTCTGTCCTTGTCCCTGTACCCGTGTCTGCCTTTGTGTCTGTCCCGGTCCCGGTCACTGTGTTGGTGTCAGTCCCTGTAAATATTCTTGTACCTGTGCCCCTGCCAAGTCCTGTCCAGTCCCCTATCAGCCCTGTCCAGTCTATGTTTCAACCCCCGGTTCAGTCCCCTGTTAGTCATGTCCAGTCTCCGTATCTGTCCAACGTCCAGTCACCCGTCTTGTCTCCAGTCCAGTCTCTGTCTCAAACCCCTGTCCCGTCTCCGGTCCAGTCTCTGTTTCAACCCTCTGTCTTGTCTCCTGTCCAGTCCCCTGTCAGTCCTGTCCAGTCCCTGTTTCAACCCTCTGTCTTGTCTCACGTCCAGTTCCCGCATCCGTCCAATGTCCAGTCACCTGTCTTGTCTCCGGTCCAGTTTCCCTTTCAATCCCCTGTCCAGTCTCCAGTCCCGTCTCCGTTTCAGTCTAGTGTCATGTCACCTGTCCTGCCTTCGGTCCAGTCACATACCCCTGTCCAGTCTAACGTTCCTATCCTGTCCAGTGTCTTGTCACCAGTCTCTGCTCCCGTCCAGTCCCAGCACCAAGTCCTGTCACCTGTCCCGTCTTCTGTCCAGTCCCTGTTTCCATCCAGTGTCATGTCCAATGTCAAAAACCCTGTCAAGTCCCATGTGTCCACTCCTGTCCTGTCCAGTCCGTTCTCGTCTCTTGTGGCTCCCCTTTGTCAGTCTCCTGTCATGTCCCATGTCCCGTCTCATATATTCGGTCCTGTCGTGTCCCCAGCTCCTGTGTCTGTTCCCGTCCTGTCCTGAGTCCTGTCTCACTTGGTTCCTTGTCTTGTCTTAGTCTGTCTTGTTTTCCGTGCCCTCTCCTGTGCCAGCTCCTGGGGGGTTTAGGAGTACGCGCCCGGGAGTTGCGCGTTCTTGGGGGGGGCATCTGTCACGCCTTCGTCCTGTCAGTCTGTTGTCCCCGCCATGTGCTTTATTTGCACATGGCTCTGTTTTGTTTATGTTCGAGTCTCCGCCTTTGTCCCGCCTCCTCGTCTGTCATCTGTTAACCCGTCCTTCTCGTTATCTGTCTCAGGTGCGTCTCGTCAGTGTCTTGTATTTAAGTCCCCTTCCTACACTTCCTGTTTTGTTGGTCATTGTTCTCTCGTTCTTTGTCATGTCAGTCGTGTTATCCGGTCTGTCTCTGTAAGTTTCCACGTTGTCGTTTCATTTCCTGTCGTCTCGTTCTTTAGTCTGTCTGTCCCGTTTGCCCTGATTTGCTCCTCGTGTCCCGTTTAACCTGTTTGGCTCCCTGTTTGTTTTCGTTATGTTAAAGTCTCTTTGTTTTGTTATTATTCTTCTTTATTAAATATACTGTGCTTTAGCGAATGCGTCCGCCTCAGTCAGTCCGCTCCGTGATTCCTGACAAAAACAGACTTTTGCATATTGCTTCCTATTTTCTGGCATTATTTTATGGATGGAAATTATCTTTAAAATATCAGAGAACTTGGAGCATTTCTTCACTGTTTTTCAGCATCAACAGGCCATATAAAAGTGGATGTAAATCAGAGTAAGAGCGCTCCAAATTTGGGCAAACGTACATTTTTTGCACAAGAAAAAAATCTAATAGCACGCTCTCATTTTAAAATATGCTCTCACCACTAAAATAACATTAAAATAACATCATATACTAATTGTTTTCTACAGTATGAGCCTTGTGAGTATGGCAGTTGAGCTCCAAATCTGTTGTAAATCCCAGGCTTAAACGATGCTTAACATTCTTCAATTAAGATGAATTTATTTTTGGTGACTACTGTGAAATTAATATGTACTTAAGAAGACATATAAGTGTGAAATAAAGTGTATACTTGCATAAGATTATTATTATTTTTAATAATTATATATTATTATTTTGATGTAACACCTTTTATTTATGTGCAGTGGTTTGATTGATTTTAATTGTGTAAATTCAAAACCTTGTGTTGCTTACAGTGAGCATATAACTCTGATTATTATATTCACCAGACAATAGGCCGAAGATTCCAGTTGTGTGTGTGGTACTGAATGGTGGACCTGGAACTCTCAAAGTGAGACCATAATCTTTTCTAGATTGACATATGTAAAATTTGTAAAACATATTTACTATATGCACCTCTTCATTTTTTTCTGGAACCCAAATGATTTATTTCCCACAGACAATCTACAACTCCTTGATGAACAGCACTCCGTGTGTTATTCTAAAAGGTTCTGGACGCTTGGCCGATGTCATAGCTGAATTGGCTGGCTGCCCCCTGTCCCATGACACATTGGACACATTGAATTTGATCAAACAAGTGATGAAGGATTTTTTTTGGAATGGACTATGAATCCTCCTTTAAAAAGATCAATGGATGGACCGATATGGTGAGACTGAAAAAGCCAGTTCTCTGCTAAATGTGTAATTAGCAATGCTGAGTTATTACAGTAGTGGAGTTGTAGAAATATGACCTTTGGTATCACATTATCATAACATGCCCTTATAAGGAATAAACTAATTATAAACTAAGTATTACTTTATGAAATACTAAAGATTAATAATTAATCATAAGTATGTAATTGGAACTCTTATAATGATAGTTCAGCCGATACATACATTTATTACTGTTCCATGCTGTCCTTTTGCGCTTTTGTTTAGTTTTTTTTCCGTTGCCTTGTATGCCTCTAGTCATGCCCTGCACATGACTGAACACTCATAGGTGTGACCTTTCATGTTTAAAGTTTGATGTTTTTGTCTTTGCATTTCCTGACATTGCCAGTACAGTGGTGGGTGTGTTGTAGTAAATCCATGTTTGTTTTTAGTACTTTGTTAAGCATTTAGTACCTTGCTCCTTCACACCTGTCAGCTCTTCTCCATCCTTACAAACCCATTCGCACTCTCAGGTCTTCCTCACCCGGGCTGCTCACTGTCCCTTCCTCCAACCCCCTATGGTGATCATGCTTTCTCTAGATCTGCTTAGAGACTCACATTGATTCTTGCCCATCCCTGTTAATGTCCACAGTGAGGACACAGGTAGTGTCGCTGTCACACAGCTCCAGGGTCCTGAAGGTTGTGGGTTTGAGTCCTGCTCTGGGCAAGTGTCTGTGCTAAGTTTGGTGTGTTCTACTTTGTCTGCATGGGTTTCCTCCGGGTGACTGTCTATGAGGAGTTTGGTGTGTTCTCCCTGTGTCTGCGTGGGTTTCCTCCGGGTGTTCTGGTTTCCTCCCACAGTCCAAAAACACATGTTATTAGGTGGATTGGCAACTCAAGTGTCCATAAGTCTGAATGTGTGTGTCACCCTGTGAAGGACTGGTGCCCTCTTCAGGGTATTTCTGCCTTGCGCCCAGTGATTCTGGGTAGGCTCCAGACCCACCATGACCCTGAACTGGAAAAACAGTTTAAGACAATATATGAATGGTATTCTGACCTGTTTTTATTGTTTTACCACACATTTCATATAAAGTTATTCTGAGCTACTGGACCATTTCTGCTCGAAAGGTTTGGAGTGTAAAACTCATGTAAGAAGGTATCATGATAGTGTCCCAGTGCTTGTAAGGCAATATGTAAAACCACTACATATTCAGGTCCACTTATTTATATCTATTTTTGATTATTTTTGCAGATTAAGTACATTATAGAAAAGGAGCAACTTCGGACAGTATTCTCCATCGATGAGGACCTGGATGTAGCCATTCTCAAATATTTTCTGAAAGGTGAAAAATAAGGTCTAAACATTTATGCTAAATAAATTATATTACCATGCATTTCCTGAGATTTGTATATTTTTGTTAAGATTGCTAAGTACACCTCTTTAAATGTATTATATTTTTATAGATCTACTTGTCCAAAGTGTGCATTTATGCATTTATGATTTTATCAATGGCTTAATCACAGTAGATATGAGCTGTGGGTGTGAGGTTTTTTTTTTTTTTTTACTCTTTTTTTTTTTTTATCTTTCAACCTTACACTGGCCCTAGATAATAGATGGCTATTGTGCATTATTGGATTCCATTGAATTTAACAGCACTGTGCAAGGTTATTATTTTGATTCCCATTATTTAAATTTACTCCTACCCCTTGTTTTAAGTGTTGCCCTTTCACTTTAGAACTGAAGCACAAGCCAGAGTTAAAACATTCCCCTACAAAATGGTGAACTTTCCAAAGCCTGATACAATTTTACAGATGATAGCCCTTCATTTGAAGTGTGCTGATGTAATTTCAGTTTCAAGTAGTATATTGTCTTACCCCTTGGCTTCTTTCCCAACAAGAATTGAGACACCCCTACCCCTAGGCAAAACAAAGGGGTAGGGCTAAGTGTTAGGGGTAAGGGGAGAAATGGGATTTACCCTTAGGCGTTCTAAGAACATATATAAAGCTGTTTCTTCTGGGCCCAGTTTCCTGAAAGCCTTTCAGAGTTAAGAACAACAGTTTTAGGAATTCTACTTTAGCTAAGATTTTAGAAAATACAGCCTGGGAAAATTAGATTTTTAAAAAGTAGCAATACTTCAATAAATGAATTTAAGCAGTAATGCAAATAAACAGGTAGTGTCACTGTCAGACAGCTCCAGGGTCCTGTCTTTGTGGGTTCAGTCCCTTCCTCGAGTGCATGGGTTTTTCCATGTGCTCTGGTTTCCTCTCACAATCCAAAAACAACATATTAGTAGTTTGGAGTTGCTATCCAGAAGTGTCCGTAGGTGTGAGTATGTAAGTAATGCACTGTGATGGACTGGTGCATTTTCCAGGGTGTGTTACTTCCTTGTGTCCAACGATTCCAGGTAGGAAACAGACTCAGCACAACCTTGAATAGGATGAAGCAGTTCCAGAAAAAACAATTAATAAATCAATTAATGGATATTTTATAACAAGTATACCAGTTATTTGTATAGATCACTACTGAGAAGATTGATGGATCAACTGATCAGTCATTCAGGCTGTAAGCTTTCAGCCCTACCCTGTCATGTCTTGTTCTCTGTACATTTTCCCTTGGTGTCTGTTGCCATGTGTTTCTGTTTAGTTTTCATCTATGATGTGCTTGTGTCCTACTAGTATTCATAAAAACACACCCCCTTCCTTCCATGTCTCATTATTTTCTCCGGTGTTCCTGATTTTTTAGAGTTATTTAAGTCCTGTCCTCAGTCTCAGTCTTTGTTGGTGATTCATGGTTTGTGATGTTTTCTCATGTTTATCTTTGTCTCCTTATTTCGTTTTCTTCTGTGTTTTTCATGTTTATTCTATGTTCTTTGTTGTTCTCTGGATTAGGATTTTTTTTCTATCCGTGTCTTCCATTTTTAGCCTCTGTTTTTAATTATCATAAATTATCATATCTTTCTCAGTCCAGATATTTCTCTGTTGGTTTGTTTTTGGTGTTTGGTATAGTCATTTTGTCCCCTTGTATTTCTGACTGTTATCGTTTTCATTGTTATTGTGATTAGTGTCCTTTTGATTAGTGTCCTTTATTAATTTTTGGTTACTTATTTATTGTATAGGGTTTCTTGTGTTCTTGGTAGTTTTTTTCTAGTTGTTCCTGGTAGTTCATACCTGTTTTCACTGTGTCTCCGGGTTAGCATTTACTTCCTCTTTCCTAGTTTCTCCTCACACATGACACAGGCATTTGATCTGTGACCTTTAAACACCACAACTAATGGGTGCCAACGTTTAACAAATAAAAATGATCTACAATGATGTGGAGTAGGGCTGGGCAATTAATCAAAAATTAATATAAATCGACATTCAGAACTTCTTATTGACATAATCTTTTCTATATATATTATATGGATTATTTTTATTCTGTTATGTCCCACTGTTTGTTCATGTACTGTCCCTTTAAAACCATGCAACCAGGCTGTAGTCACGTGATTCTGCCTGTATCTGCCATATGGAAGCAACCTAAACACAGAGGTAGACCAAGCGACTCGAGCTCGTACCCAGGAACATCACAGCGTCTGTGGTTTGGACGTGCTGTGTTTTGACGACCAAAGCACAATCACACACCAAATATAAACAGTGCTCAAAAACAAGAGAGGAAGAAGGAGCTCCCAGCAACATTAGAAAAAATATCCCAGCTTTCCCAGCATTTACAGTACAAGCCTCATCACTGAACTATGACGGTCCAAAATACAAAAACAAGATAATAGTTCGTTAATCGTAATCATGGTAAAATCTAAAATTAATCATGATATTGATTTGTGCTCTTATTGCCCAGCACTAAAGTGGAGTAAAATCATCTAAGTAAAGAATGCTTTAAACAAAAAAAAAATTCTCCTAAGAAGATTATTTTCCCCAATATAAATACCTTTTTACCCTGAAGATATTTTCTGAGGGTGAACCGTCCTATCTTGATCTTTAATGCTATACATTTTGTTTCTTCTGAAGTTATTTTTCTGCATGTCACTCAGTAACATATTAAACTCTGTGTGCCCATGATCCCTTTAATCAGAGTGATGTATGTTATATCAGACACTTTTCTCTTTCTCTAGTTTAGTCTGTGTGGGATTTCCTTTTGGAAGAAAAATGAGCAGAACTTCTAGACATGTTGTGTATATGTGCATAAAGTGTTATTGGTATATTGCAAATTCTATACTTTTGTCTCACTATAGCCTCTCAGAGCAGTGACAGTGTGGACAAACAAAAGAAACTAGAAGACAAGAAGAAACAGCTGGAGCTGGCACTGGCCTGGAATCGTGTGGACATTGCAGAGAGTGAAATATTCACAGATGAATTCCAATGGAAGGTCAATTACACAATCACTTTGCATTCACTCTTCTCAGTTAGGTTCATGTTATGTTTTGGTTCATGTTATATAATGATAATTTAAAAAATCCTGTAAAAGACAAAACGATTAGTTTTCAGTGTTATCACTGTGTTCAGTGATGTTTATATATAGTCTGAATTGTTTTTAAAAATATAGTACATAATAAAAATAACATTTTGCTAGTATGGACCATGCCTGTGAAGGCTGAAACTGGGAGGTAAACGGTGTAAGGATGTGGATGTGAGTGTGTCTGATGCAGAAATGATGTGAGTTTGATGGGTTGATAGGGCTGAGGGGAAGAGTTTGGGCATGGTCATATTCCCTATACTAATTTTGTTATTACAAATATCACAATTTGTTGGTATGGACACTCACATGAAGGCTGAAAATGGTAGCGCAATTCAGATACAATTTTCAGGCAGGAGTTTAGGGCAGCTTCAGAATACGTTTGTAATTACAGGCATGCTAGAATTCAGTTGTTGAATGGTCATGGACAAGAGTACGTATTTAAAAAGCTACCGGTTTGAGCTCCGTCACAAGAGCAGCAAAATCATCAATCAGTCAACATTTATATATATATATATATATATATATATATATATATATATATAGTACTTTTTACAACTGATATCACAAAGTAGCTTTACAGAATTGGTATCAGAACAGATCAGCAAGTCGAAGGTGACAGTGGCAAGGAAAAACTCCCTCAAGACTAGAGGAAAAAACCTTGGGAAGAACTACGACTCCCAAGGGGGACCCTTCCTCCTCTGATCAAACTACTGATAGAAATGAAGAGTATCTAAAGTTAAGTCTGTCGTTATGCTACTGTGGAGTTAGTAGAGTATTGATGTAAGAGTGACGGAAGTAAGGAGGATTAGAGCAATGATCATAATGATAATAATAATAATAATAATAATAATAACAATAATAAGTGATAGCTGCATCAATCTGGAGCAACAATAATAGTGCTGGAAGCATCAATCTGAGTGTTGCTAAAATTGAGTCCGTTTTTACTTCAATGTACACAGAATAAAGCGAATTTGTGAGACACAGAAATTATGGGAATTAGAAGGGCATCTTAAAGTGAATTTTGTGTAAAAATTTCTAAAATGCAAAAATAAATCTGCAAGCAAATTTCTTACATCCATGAACAGAAGCAGTGTGTTGTGAATGAAAAAACAGATAAAAGCTTGAAAGCTGGTGGGGTTGGCGTGACTCGATTCCAGAGGAGGTTTCAGAGCATCTGTCAGTCTAGAATCAGTGACCAATGGAGATTCAACAAGAATGCCTTCTTCCTCCCTCCCACCCCTGAAAAGTGTTCCAAAAGTCAGAAGCAAAATAAAACAAAGTATATGCAAAACAAACTCTCTTTGCGTATGCTTTTTATTCCTTTTTTTTTTTTTGCTGGCAAAATACAAACTAAAATTAAGTATCAAATAACTGCAAAAATGTAATAAGGTAACCAAGTATCTTTGAAGAATTTACTTTTGATATATTTGTTTTCTATTTTGCATTCACAACATATTCTTTCTGTTCATGATTCTACACTGTTAGAAAAACAAGGGAACATTACTGAACATAGTTGTACCATATTATATATGAATTGTAGATTTAAAAATTGTATTGATTTCATATGCCCCACTTAATCTCTAGGACTTATATTATGTTATTTTATTTTACACGCATCTGTAATGAAATCTTACAAAATATTCAACTCTCCTTCTGGAGAAGACAATGTAATGTACCTTTAGGGAACACAACTGTACTTTACAACCATTGCTGTATGTTTAAATGGACATTTACACTCTTTGTACATTCAGTGACCAACCTAAAAATAAATAAATAAATAACTCCAATTTAAATATATGTGAATATAATGATCATGTAGGAGTAAATTACCAGGTACCATAATACTTATTTTATCGTATTCACAACATGATATGCACAATTCTATGCATTGTGACTTATAACTGGTCAGCTGTAACAGACAAAACAGCCCCAGTACTGCCATATTTAAATAATTTAAATAATAAAATAGTTGTTTATAATTATTCAGCCTTTCACATGCAGCAATGCACTAAATCCAATTAAACAGGACTACTTATGCTCAATTTGGAATTATATGTGTTGGTCAGTATTCTTTAGGTGTTCAAAATAACCAAGAAACAGTCAGAAAAACTATGACTAGTCTGCTTCCTCTGTCATGTTTTAAAAACACATTATTTATAGCTACTAGAATAATGTTATTCCTGGACTCGAACTCTGTCATAATCCATGTGTAAATGTATATACTCTCAATGGCTGTTGTTTTTCAGTCCAGTGATCTTCATCAGGCCATGTTCTCTGCTTTGGTGGACCATAAAGCTGAGTTTGTGCATCTTCTGCTAGAGAATGGAGTGTCTATCAGCCAGTTTCTCAAAGATCAGGACACACTTTGTGAGTTGTACTCAAACATGCCTGACTGCCTTTTCAAGCGCAAGCTGACCAAGTCAGGAGACCCGTTGACACTGAATCGTGTTTACGCTGAAGTTCACCATCTGCTGGGCAATTTTACTGATCCAATCCAATATGCAGAGATACAGGCATCCGGAAATGACATCTGTGTAACTGTGAGTTTAAATTGATCAGCATTCATTCACTAATCTTAGCAGTGATGAGAAATGCAGACTCTGTGATTTAGTTTCAAGTGGAAGACTAGCAGGATTAGAAGGAGAATGGAGAGAAAATATTTTAATTATGTAATTATATTTCATGGCATCTGCGTCAATATTGAAGAAAACACAGTCAGTTTAGGCAGAATACTCTTATTGAACAGACAATTAAACAGGTTTACAAAGGCTCAAAGGAGCCCTCCAAACAGGTTAATCCCACAACCAAACACATGGGAACAAAATAAGATAGGACACGTTAAGTGGATACACATCCTATATGGCTTTTAAACAAAACATTTTAACAAACACCACCTTAAAAAAAATAAACAGCAAATGGTAACAACAACAACATCTCGTTTACCGAGGGTGCAGGGCACATAAGGACCTGCTTGGCATAGACCCATAGCTCCCCAAACGCAGGGAGCCCTTGTTTCTAGAGTTATAAATTGATACGCAGAGGTATAAGTATAGTTAGAGGGGATCATCAAGTTAATTAAGACTTTTTAAACTCAGTCTCGTCTGAGTAGAATATTTCATATCAATGTTATGAATTAAATCTGTTTTGATAATTTGACTCAGTTCTATATAACTCTTCGGTCAGATGACATCCAAAGGGCAGGAGGACCCTAACCGAGATCTCTTTCTCTGGAGTGTTCTGCAGAACAAGCGAGAGCTGGCAGATATCGCTTGGGAAGAGGTAACACTTTTGGAGAATGGGTGGAATAACTTCAGGACCCCAAATAACAAACATAAATTAAAGGATGGGAAAAGTTTATTAGATAATTTTACTTGATTTGGAGTATATAAACCAGACCTAATCTGCCTCTGTTGTGTGTTGATTTAAATATAGATACTTTAGGTTTGATGAAGTGGTTACACAAAAGGAATAAATGAATGAATTTTACTTTAAGCATTCCTGTTTTTTTGTAGTGTAATGACTGCATTGTAGCTGCGCTGGCTGCCAGTAAGATCCTGAAGAAACTGGCTATGGAGGTAGGGGATAATTGGGAGGAAGCAGAGTCTATGAGAGAACTCGCCACCCACTATGAGAAACAGGCCATTGGTACAGTTCAATTCATTCTACTTCTGCTTAAACTTCCCATTCTCCCTGTGTCTGCTCGGGTTTCCTCCCATGGTCAAAAAACACATGTTGGTAGTTGGATTGGCAATTCAAAAGTGTACATAGGTGTAAGTGTGTGAGTGAAGGTGTGAGTGTGTGTCACCCTGTGAAGGACTGGCACTGCCTCCAGTGTCCAGATGTGTGAAATAATTAATTAATTCATTTATTTATATGTTCATATGGCCTAATATGATCAGTTCAATTTACATATAGATATATAGAGCTGACCATAGTAAAAGACTATTTTAATGTTGAAACTGATTATATTTATTGAAACAGAAAATGCCCATTTTGAATTTTATGCCAGCAACACATTCCAAAAAAGCCAGGGCAAAAACTATTAAAGTTGTACAGTGCTACATTAAAAAAGTTCATTGTCAATAGGTCAATGACATTACTGGATTCAAAAATGACATCTCAAAGTTTAGAATAGTGAAGACATTCAAGAACAATGTTTCTCAACCTAGAGAATTTGAATTCATCATTTATGTGAACACAGTGTTTCCGTGAATGGGAACTTTCAAAACCACAGCAATTGGCCTTCTTAGTTCCCAAACATTTACCACTGACTTAATATACCACTTCCACTTAACATACCACTTAAATGTTTGGAATGTGTTAATGGAAAAATATTCAAAATGCAATTCAAATATTCAAAAAAAACAAAAAAAAAACAAACAATAGTATGTTTTCTCTGTTTCAACATAAACAATGTTGTCTTGGTTGTATTTTCAAATAAATGTAGGGTTTAAATGTTTTGCACACGTGTAGTATATCAACACCCATACACTTGTAACTTCACTATATTCATACTTATAACGTCATTATCTTTGCAGGCGTGTTTAGTGAATGTCATAGCCGTGATGAGCAGAGAGCACAGAAGTTGCTGACCCGGGTTTCAATACCCTGGGGTGGGGTTACCTGCCTGAATCTTGTTTATGAGATTGATTATGAGAGCTTCATAACTCACTCTGGCGTCCAGGTAAACGCCCCTGAAATACTTACATTTAATCTGTGTTAATGACAGGGTCGATCATATAGATAACAAACAGTCCATTTCAGGCCCTGCTGACTCAGATCTGGTGTGGGGAATTAGCAGTGGGCAATCCACATTGGAAAATCCTCCTCTGCATGCTGTTCTTCCCTCTTATCTACACTGGATTTCTGGCCTTCAGGTAATCAGTCAAGTTTGGGCACCCCTGGGCAAATGAAAATGACATGTTTCATTGATTGTTTTCAGTCAAAACAACCCGGCATTATGTTGAATATATTGAATTAAGCTGTGTCTTGTGCAAAAGTTAAAGACAAATTTACATTGTTTTTAATTATTTTCCACTTTATTAAACTTGGCAAATAAATGAGTGGTGCACTACAATGTAGTGCAAGATGAATATGATTTAATCAAATGTGATTTGTTCTAGATAATCTTTAAATACCTATCCTCTTGTGAGAACTCATGTGTAGGTAGATTATAGGATTCATGTGTTTTTGTCACCATGAGTATATCATTATATGTAGGATGCACAAATGGAGAAACCAATCATGCATTTCTATAGACTCATTATATTCTGTGAACCGATGCTATGCACCAATCAGCCATTAAACACACACACACAGTCAAAGGAAGGTTTAACCTAGGAAAACGGAAAAGGAAAATGGGACAAGGAAGAAAGAGTTCTACTAATGTTTGTAGCTCCAGGTAAGGGGACTGCCACCAACGGTAGAGTGAGGCAGACTTCCCGTGACTGGGGAAGATTGAGGAGGGTGCACAGCCAGTGGAGATCAGGAGTCCACGGAGAGAAGCAGACAGGAGAGTAGCAGTCTTTTTACAGACAAATAGTCAGTCATCTAAGAGATAGAGTTGGAGGGAAACCAATCATGCTAGTACAGTCCACTTATCTGGGGTATAAACACAGTCACCAGTTACTCTGAGAGTGGCTTTTAAAGGCAAGTAGGGAGGGAGATCTCGCATTGCAATCAGGGTCCTCCAGACCTGCATGGTTTCAGGTCCCTGCCTCCTGGAGTCATGTGATCAGACTCATGCGCTGGCTGTTTGATTGTTTTCTTTTCTTTTTCTCTGCTCTTGAGCTGCTTTCTGACCAAAATTGTCTTGGCTGCTCCACAACACATATGTATTGGGTACAGTTCTGGATTCTGTATATTCCTTTTAAATATAGCTCATGCCACTGGATAAGTTAGTTTTCAGATTTCATGGTTTATACCCAAATATAGTAATAATTTTTGTCATTTACAAAGGAATGATTCAAAGATGTACAGATTTTGGTAATCATAAATGTCGTAAATGTTATGTGATGTCATCACTTCAAGGATGTTCTTGTCTGGAAGACCACTGAAACCTCCAAATAGAGTTGAGAATTGAGGATGGAGTCTCCTCCCTCAGTCCTTCAGGACCAATCAGTAGCACTGTGCTGCATGTAGTAGTCTTTTCCTGTTTTATTATACAAATAGATCACCTCAGGAAGCACTTATAAATTAGATGAACCAAGGAGTGTTGAAAGCTAGGCAAATAATCAAATGTGCAAAGCAGTGGAACCTAGGCACAGTGTAGTATTTCTGGGACAGGTTTGCAACAGACACCTCTGAAGAAAAGATGCTGCTTCATAAGGAGGTTTTAGAAAATCTGTTAGACAGGAATATGAGGTTCTACACTTTAGCAAGTGTCTTACATATAATCAGCAATGATGATAAATCTGTGTGTGTGTGCCTCTTTTTAAGGCAAGATGAGGCCATGAGAAAGGAAGCAGAGCGGAATGAAAAGAAGCAACAAGGGAATTATACTGTCCCTGGCGTCTCCACTGATGGCAAACCCAAACCTCACAATCGGTACTGAAATTACAGATAAAGATATTTTAAGTTTGTGGGAGATAATTTTTTTTTTAACTAAAAATTAACCTGTGGAGAAATTTTATATTTGCCTTGAGTTTAAGACTAGAGAGTTAAAATTATTGACAAAGCATTACTCTTACCTTTTTGTGTATATAGAGTTCCGATCCACCTTTGATATTTTGGAGCATATTTTTACTGTGAAACATACAGTTGAGATGAGTTTGCAGTGTAGGAGGATACAGAACTCTGAAGACCGGAGCTCTGTGTGTTTTCTTTTATAAATTAGAAGACGAGACCCCCACTTATAAAAAGAATGATTAGGACTGAGGAAATAGGAAGAGATGTAATGGTGGTTAATCATAAAAATGAAGAGTAGAGTTGGACATATAGGACACTAGACTGTGCTTCATATCTCCATTTCAGTGTTCATCAAAAGTAAAAATATCTGTTATAGACCTAGTTGTCAGTCACTCATTCACTTATTCACTGGTTTATTCATGTTTTGTAAGCTGAAGACGGGGCATTTGGCCATCAGTATGTCTAAAGTTTTCCATGCTTTATGTTTGTTTGTTTTCATTGTATTTCCAGTCATGCTAGCTCAGAAAGAGTGAGTATGGCTGAAAATTACAAAGTTAATTTTTGTATCATCAGTGCTTCGTCACAGGAGCATCCTCTGTGTCCTCTGACCTACTGGAAAAAGCTGAAGGGATTGTTCACCTGCCCTCAGATGAAGTTCTACTGGAAGATGGCCTCCTATTTAATTTTTTTGTGGCATTTTGCTGTGGTGCTCATGATGGATTTTCAGAAATACCCATCCTGGAGAGAGATCCTGCTCTATGTGTGGCTCTTCTCTCTGGTGTGTGAGGAGGTCAGACAGGTGAGTGCCCTGCAGACACAATAAAAGTAGAGCTGTAAACTTCTACAGACCCAAGCATCAGAAAATACTGGGGAAAATAAAATGCATGCATTACTGCCCAAAGTTATTAAGAAAAGTCCTGTGTCTTTTGCAACTTTTACAGAGAAATATATAAATTAATTTAACATTTGTTAGTAAAGGCTTAATTTCTTTGTTTGTTTTGTTTTTTACATTTAAGAATTGATTGTGTGTCCCAGTGTTCATGAAAAGTCTTTCCTGTTTAGTGTTAACTGTGTCCTTCTGTTTAGCTCTTCCATAAAGCAGATGAATTTGGTATTCAGAGGACAGCAAAAATGTATATTAAAGACCTGTGGAACATTCTGGATGTGATATCGATATTGCTGTTCATCACCGGCGTGGCTTGCAGGTCTGTTTGCTTGTTTTGCTGGCTCAACTCTGTAAGGGAAGGGTGTTTACTATCCACTTTTGTACAGTAGGTAAAATATATGCCTGAGAAAATCACAGTGCCCTTAGTTAAATGCATACAGGAAATAATAAGTCACTTCATTTCTCCCCAGGCTCCAGAATTCTGAAACTGTGTTCTATGTGGGCAAAGTCATACTCTGCATTGACTTCATCTTATTCAGCTTGCGCCTGATGGTCATCTTCACCATCAGCAGAATCTTAGGTCCAAAGATCATCATTGTCAGGAGAATGGTGAGAACAGTGGCTAGAGGTGTGAAATATATATAAAAAAAATATATATATATATATATATATACATTTTTCTAAAAAAGATATGTTTTTTATTTTCTTTTTTAATAGACCTTTTAAACACAGAACTGTTCTATTCACTAAACCAAATTCTCCAAATAATTTAAATGAAATAATTATATCCATTATCTTTAATTACATTTTAAGAGCATTTATTTTTTATTAATTCTGTAAAGTGAACAATATTAAACCTTTATATATTTATTTTTATTATAACAATGTATTGTTTAACTGCAGCTAGCACAAACTTTACATCAATATCTGATTAAACTTTAAATTACAGCCCGCTAATTACTGGGTTAGTACAGAGAAAGTACCTGTTAATTAAGCGGTAAGATTAAATAAGTACTGAGTAAGTAAAGGGAATGATTCTAGAAATATGTGGTTATTACTGGGTATTTTAAAATTCATTTAATCATATCCTCATTAATCAGTTGTGTACATATAATGCCCCAATACATATAGACAAAGCAGTGTAAAATATCTCCTAAGTATGTGATGATGATTATTATGGTAAATCACATGTCATGAACCTAATGAGTACAAAGCACTTGAAACTCTGCTAAAGCCTGTAATGAAAGTAGCTGACCATGCCCTTCTCTGTAGGTGCACTGTAAATAACTTTAAAGGATAAAGTTACATAGTTCCATAATTACATTCAGAACTATAGTGAATTCAAAATTGTAGCTGCATTCCTTATCTATAAAAAATTACAACAAAAGTAACTTGCATAAACTGTCATTCAATATTGTAATCTATAATTATGCTGAGAAGTATAATAGATTCAGAAACGTAGTTATGTGCCATATTTGTAAAGTTTTGTATGATATACCAAGTAATAACCACATATTTCTAGCATCATACCCTTTATTTACTTTGTACTTACATTTTCTTACACCTTACTTAACATGTATTCACTCTGTACATACTGCATGCAGTATTTCACATATTTCTAGTATCATGCCCTTTATTTACTCAGTACTTATTTTATCTTACCACTTACTTAACAGGTACATACTCTGTACTTAGAGTATTAGTGGGCTGTAAATTAAAGTGCTAAAAATTTACCAGCCCAAAACACATTTACAAACAGTTAAAACACTTTTACCAGCCCAAAACACATTTACAAATGACCAAACTAATTTTACAGGAATTGCTGCTGATGTTTGTAGGTCAAACTGCTTTGTGAGAATTAAGTGAATGGAGTTCAGGAGGGTAAATTCAGTTCAGGAGTGTAATTTGCGGTTTGTAAAAGTGTTTCAAGCTGGTAAAAGTGTTTTGGACTTTGGAAACATGTTTGGGGCAGATAAAAGGGTTTTGGCTGTTTGTGAAATGTTTTACAGCTTGTAAATGTGTTTTTATTTTTGTAAATTGCTTTGCCCTTCTCAGCCACCGTATCTTTGGATGATGAAATGTCCATTCTAGCTACACTAAACTCACTGCAGAAACTAACAGTGCCAGTTACTCAGAGTGTCTCTAAATGTTTTTGTATTATGGACGTAGGAGTAAACAGTTGTATTGTGTGTCCATCAGTATTTCAGTGTGCTATAATTGCAGGATGTAAGTAATATTTAATCTAAAAATCTATTGTAACTACAGAGTTAATGCCAAAGGGCTGCATTCTGAAAGTAATAAACACATTCTGATGAAGCTCATTTTGTCCTGTTATGTCTATAACTAAATGCACTGATTTTAAAAAGGTAAGTATATAGTTTAGGATCAGATTTGAGCAGATAAAACAATCAGGAGTAACTGGAATTAATTGTGATCAATTAAAGTGGATGTGACTAATCAAGATTTAGTAAATTTAGTTATTTTTGATATTTAGATAATTGTCAGACACTCCTTATTATACGTTTTTTCAGGTAAGACAGCCCTCATTAAGATACGTGTGACTGAGTGATTTATTTGCCTAACTTTTTTTTTTTGTTTGTTTCTAGATGAAGGACCTGTTCTTTTTCATGTTTCTGCTCAGTATCTGGGTGGTGGCCTATGGAGTGGCCACACAGGGGATACTTATTGAAAACGAGGAGCGAGTGAAGTGGATAGTTCATGGAGCTTTTTATTATCCCTACCTGATCATATTTGGGAGCTTACCAGCCAGTATAGACAGTATGTAAAATGTATCAAAAATTCATTATCGGAGAGTTTAAAAGTAAAAACTAAACAGAGCTTATGAATACAAAATTATAAGTTTTCCATTCTTCAGCTGAGGTGAGGGTTTGTCTTTTAGGCTTTCTTTAAATTTTTCTGTGTGATATTTCACCTGACACTTATCTTTAAATTGCTCATTTGCTCAGGAGCAGCTTAAACAGTGTCAGAGTTCATTTTAAAGTAAGCATGAATCCAACTACAAAATGCATTTTACTTTCTTTACATATGAAGCATTTCTAAGTGAAACAGAGTTACAATTTTTGGTGAGAAGTACAATGGACAGGGCATGATTACATCCATCATGATTTGATTGGTGGCGAATGGAATTCAGGCTCTCACTTATGTAATCACACATCAGAAGCCATTTTCTAAGAAGAATAACCTTTGAAGGGAAAAAGCAAGAATTTTGTTTTTTTTAAATGATATGGCACAAAGAATTGTACTGGATATGATTTAGTACATGAACTAACGAGATCAAATTACATTTAAATTCAAGGTTGATTTTAAAATGAAAGACATTTACTACAGCAGTACAGGATACTGACCTGCAAGTTACTACAAAGGATCTTCATGTAAGCCTTAAAGACAATATTTCATGATTGGGTGAAATACAATGGCAAATGGATGTTAGTCCAACAAATAAAGTGTGGTGCAAAGGCAGGTTCTGCTCTAGGGCCTAACTGTGTACCCTGTTGGGCATACAAATATGCACCTGAGGTCTTGAACTTGTTGTGGAGGATGATGATTGTAGTATGGAAGAAAGGGATAAGTCCAAAAGAGTAGAGAAGAACAGGGCCAACCTCATCTAAAAGGAGAAGGAAGTTGTGGGCAAAGTACACCTTCTGTACAGGGTACAATTTTTTTCTTCTGGCTGAGAGCATAGTGGTGTTTGTTATTGCCTTTTCATCTCCATTTTGTACCTCTATTTTTGTGCTTATTTTCCTTTTGCTTCTCTCTTACTGGCTATTTTTGTATTTTTATTTTTTTGTTACTGCCACCATTTCTTTTTCAATTTTGGCTACTGCTCCGCTCCCTGTATTTACTTGCACTCTAGATTAATAGTGGAATAATCTCCCATGGCTGTTTGCTCAGTGCTTTGCTGCTAGCCATGCACAAGCCCTCTCCTTTTCTTCGCCTTCTCTTTACCTGCAGCTGTGGTGAGTGAGTCTCTACCCCTCTCTACGTTGTTGGTTACACTCTCTGGTACTCAAATCGCTGGGATTGGGTTTGTTTGTGTTGGCTAATGTGCTTGGTGCTATTAGTGTTTTTGTTGTTGCCGTGGTTTCCAAGTCTGACTGGATGATTATAAAGTTAATATGTTATGCCCCGTGTTTTGTTTTCCTGCTTTTGGATGAGGTTATGTTTCATATCTCCTGTCCGTGAGAGCGGTGCCAAAAGTGGATGTATCCCTGCCATGCCACGGCAACCTCACATCAGATTCATAGCAAAATAAAAGAAAAACTAGTTACAAAATTTGAATACTGCAAACACCCGTGTGTAGCCAACACCCATGTCTACAATTTTCAGAGCTCAAACGAAAACGTATATATGTTCACAATATGTCATTTCACTTTATATAAGCACCTTTGAAAATAGGTTTTTGGGAAATCCATGTTTAGAGTTAATTTAAACAAAAAACAGTTGAAGGACATGCAGGCTTCTCTCACATTTCTGTCGCTGGGTTTGTTGTGAATATTAGCATGTGTAGCTTATTGGGAATAATTTAAATTTGTTAAAATAGCAAGGCATGTAAGATCACCTCAGACATGGCTGAAAGGCCTTGGATTTCAGGGTTTAACACACGATGCATCCTTCAGGACCCTCCTGCTACTGCTGAGGACCCCACCACTCTGCTGAATCTGGCCTTTTTAATGGCTGGTTATATGACAGAAGCACATAAGCTTCAGGGGGCATGGGACAGTTGCAGCTTTCATTGCCCACCACATAAAAGTTTGGAATAATGACTGGGGGGGACGGATTAGCACCCCGCCCCCAGTGCATCCAACTGATTCCACGGCCCTTGTGTCTGCACACTGATGGCACTCCCGACAATCAGCAAGGCTGCTATCCGCCACTTGAAACTGGGCCACAAGGCCAGGTATTTAAGTCTCTTATGGCTTCAGGGACTGACAGTCGTGCAGCTGGTAGCAGTGGGGAAGCTCCACATCCGGCCCTTCCAGAGACTGGATGCAGTGTATCACAGACACTCACTTGTCTACATTTCCAAAGAATGTGTCTCTGTCCTCAGCCTCTGGAACCAGATTATCTTCCTTCTGTCGGGTGTCGAGCTAGGGTGCATCCGCTCCCTCAGGGAGGTAATTACAATAGATTCATCCATCACTTGCTGGGGGGTGGTATGTCATCGCAGGACAGTGCAGTGAATTTGGTTGGACCGGCAAGCTTGGAACCACATCACCGTTCTAGAGCTACGGGCAATATGGCTTGCCCTGAAACATTTTTTCCCATGCTTTGAGGGAGGCATGTATTAGTATGATCTGACAACATGTCAGCAGTTTATCTTGTAAACCATTTTGGAGGAATGATATCCCGTAAGCTCCTGAGGGTCGCTCAGTGTCTTTGGACATGGGTTTACCCGAGATTTCTGTCTCTGAGCGTGGCACATGTAGCTGGCCCCTCCAACAATGTGGCAGACACACTCTCACACCACATAAAACACCTGGGACGGTAGAGAATTTGTCCCAATATGATACAGCTGGTATGGACCCCTATATAGAGCTAGCGATGTAGTGGGTGTTTTGGGTTGTCATGTGCTGGGCCCAACAGATAATCTTAGGTGCTAAGTGTAGCTGGTTACTGATCAGATCATAAACAGCCACAGAAATCTTAGAGGTTAGGTGTAGATTTAAATGTTCTACAATGGTGATAACAGAATTCTTGTGGTGGCAAGTAGAATGAGAGTGGGTTGTGTCTTGTGTGAAGTTCTAAAGAGCATAGGATATTTTACATCCTATCCTGTGTATAATTACAGTGATGAACACAACATGTATGAACACATGAGCTTAGCTTATATTATAATGTTCTAGAACTTTCACAATTCATACTGATTTCTTCTCTCATAAAGTGTGAGGGGGGTTAGGAGAAATGGTGTCAGAACACTTGCATTGTTGAGAAGACTCAAGGGAAGACTTGAACTGTAAACCGGAGCACATGGAGAAATCCTAATCGTAAGATGGTCTTGGCAGGGGGCATGGTTTAATAAGCAGTGCCACAATAATAACAATGGAGTGGACAAAATATTTAGATTCCTTCTCAGGAGAACTGTGTTTTAGTATGTTAAATGATCCAAACTCATACATCCTCTTTTTTATGCCCTACAGACACTCAGTTTAGCATGGACAGTTGCACAGTGAATGCCACAGATCCTCTGAAGCCCAAGTGTCCTATGCTGAATGAGGATAACACTCCAGTTTTCCCAGAGTGGTTGACAATTATTATGCTTTGTGTTTATCTGCTGTTTGCCAACATACTGCTCTTGAACCTCCTGATTGCTATTTTCAAGTGAGTACTACACCTTCAATGTCTGATGACTGCAAGTATGTAGTGTTCAATTAAATGTTTGTATTTGTTTTACTTTTTTGTTTATTTAAAATTTATTTGATTATTTAGTTTCTACATATATTGTTATTTATTTAATCATGCATTAACATTTATAGTAATTTATATTTATGTATTTATTTGATTAATTTAATTTCTACATTTATTATTCTCTATTTATATCTTTTTTTTATTAAGTGGTTTATTTTGAACTGTGTTTCAGTTTGTTTCTAACTGTATCTATTGTTCTTTATTCATTTATAAAAGCAGAGTTTAAAATACTTAAAATCCCTTCCTGCAGGGAGGCCGCACCACATATAGAAGCCTAATCAACTTTAACAGAAATTATGTAAAACATTTATGGCTCCAAAGTTATAAACATGACAATTATGGGAAATGTCATGAAAGGAGGGCTCTGGAATTCAATCCAATTTTTTGGGGTCGTTGTGTTTAATGACAGCACTATGCACATCTAGTGCTACGTGGAAAAGATGATGATGATGATGTGTTTAGTTCAACACTTCCATAAGCTCATTTCATAATCCATGTGTTCACAGTATGATAAACACTGAACTTTGTTTTATGGACTACGTGAGGTAATTTTGTTTCATTTGCAGTGACTGCAGTCATTAAGACCAGGACATGCACATTTTACATGGAACATATTTTAAGGAGTTGTGGCAAAAGACAGCTGGCTTAATCCCAGTAAATGAATTAGATCTTTCGAGTACATGAATTAGAGAAAGAGGTTTTATTTATTTATTTATTTTTTATTAAAAAAGGTACTGTAGGGGTACATTAATGGCCACTGAATGTACAAAGAGTGTAAATGTACTTTTAAACGTACAGCAGTAGTTGTAAAGTACAGTTGTGTTCCCTAAAGGTACATTACATTCTCTTCTCCAGAAGGAGGGTTGAATATTTGTAAGATTTTATTACCGAATTAATATAAAATAAAATAACCTAATATAAGTCCTAGAGATTAAATGGGGCACATGAAATCAACACAATTTTTAAATCTACATTTCATATAGACTTCTAACAGTGTAGAATCATGAGCATAAAGAATATGTTGTGAATGCAAAACAGAAAACAACTATATTTTTCAAAAATACTTGGTTACATTTTTGCAGTTATTTGATACTTATTTAATTTGCATTTTGCTGGTTTTTATTTGGGGCGGCACGGTGGCTCAGCAGGTAGTGTCGCAGTCACACAGCTTCAGGGACCTGGAGGTTGTGGGTTCAATTCCTGCTCGGGATGACTGTCTGTGTGGTGTGTTCTCACTTTGTCTGCGTGGGTTTCCTCCGGGTGACTGTTGGTGTGTTCTCCCTGTGTCCACGTGGGTTTCCTCCCACAGTCCAAAAAACCCTGTTGCCCTGTGAAGGACTGACGCCCCCTCCAGTGTCTATTCCCGCCTTGAGCCCAATGATTCCAGGTAGGCTCTGGACCCACCACGACCCTGAACTGGATAAGCGGTTACAGATAATGAATGAGTGAATGAATTAATGGTTTTTATTTTCATATTTTTCCGTTAAGGTATTTCATGGGTCATGTCAGAAGCAAAAAGGAAAAAAAGGAAAAAAAAAAACATATGCAAAGAGAGTTTATTTATTTATTTATTTATTTTGCTTCTGATATTTGGAACACTTTTCAGGGGTGGGAGAGTCTTAGAGGAAGGCATTCATCTTGAATCTGACAGGTGCTCTGAAACCTCCTCTGGAATCAAGCCACGTCAGCTTTCAAGCTTTTATCTATTTTGCATTCACAACATACTGCTTCTGTTCATGAATGTAAACATTTTTTATCCACAACCTCCCATGCTCTGCAGAACTGAATGCATTCTGGGTAAATAAAGGTTTTGCCTTGGTAATTTGGTGAGCAAAAAAATTATAGACAGCAAAGGCTTAAAAAGAAACTTATATAAAGACAAAATGACAAAAATCAAAAGTTTTCATGAAATTTTTGCAATGTACAATGACTGACGACTTCAACATTCTTTTTCAATAGTCCAAGTTAGTATGACTACATTATTATACTCTGACTTGAATATACTTGAGTAAATATTTTGGTTATTAAAAAGGCCTAAATATTTTTCAAGAATGTTTATATACCCAAGCGGCTTATTGCTTTATTTTGTTTCAATACATTTCTCAGTGCTCATTGTTCAGAGCTATGTTGGATTAAGTGTTATGTGGGACTAAGCTAAACTATGTGGAAAGCTTTTGAATTATTCCAGGTGCCAGATTAGGCTACTAGGCTGGTTAAAGCATACTTTGAGGATATTCAGTTTTGTTTTAGTACAGGGGGATTTGTTACATCATGGCAGCAATTAGAAATAGCATTAGCATTTACAATGGCAATGGAGGTAATAATTAGGGCCTCTAAGTGGGTTGTAGGCGGGGAAAGGTACTCGGCTCCCCCAATTAGTGCTTACACGGATGACATGACAATGCTAACGACTACTGTGCCTTGCACACGGTGGTTACTGGAGAAGTTAAATAATAATCTAAGGTTGGCTAGGCTGAAAGTTAAACTGAGCAAGTCTAGAAGTCTGTCGATTGTCAATGGAAAACCTTTGCAAGAAATGATTTTAATGGAAGGAGTAATGATCCCTACAGTACTGGAGAGACCAGTGAAGAGTTTAGGTAGATGGTATAGTGCAGCACTAAATGATACCAAACAAGCTGTGGGACTAAAAGCTGAACTTGTGAAGGGTGTTAATAGCATTAATAGATCGTGTTTGCCAGGGAAATTGAAATTGTGGTGTTTGCAGTTTGGCTCACTTCCTCGTATTAGGTGGCCATTGACAGTTTATAATGTTTCAATCACAGAAGTAGAGAGGATGAGAAGGGTTATGAACAAGGCCATAAGTAAGTGGCTAGGGGTGCCACAGTGTTTAAGCACTGTGGCATGGTATGGTGGTACTGGAGCTACCACTCAAGTTTAGTTGAGGAATTTAAATGTGCAAAGGTGAGTCGTGAGATGATTTTGTCAGGATCGAAAGATAGGTGGGTAGGTGAAGACCATAGTTGTGGATTATGTATAGGGGTTGGCACGCTGAAGCATATTCTATCGGCTTCTTAATGTTAGTTTATAACAGGGTGGCACTAAGCATGCATTAACGGTGCCAGTGGGGCTAGGAACAGCCTTTGTCACCAGGGAGGCCAATGTGGATTTACGGTTTTTGATGGTAAAGGCTAAGGTAGGACTGTAAAACTGGTTTGGATGGGGGTGGGCCTGGGATGCCAGACTTCACTGTTGAGCCTTCTGGAAGTGTTGTGAGCTTAATTCAGCAAAGCACAAAGGAGAGTAGGACCCCTGTAAAGAGCTAATGATACAGTATGGTTTGGGTTCTCATGGGCTGGGCTCAATGATTAACCGTAGTTTTTAAGGACAGCTGGTTGCTGATCAGATCATAAACGGCAACAGCAACCATAGTGTTGAGGTGTAGGATTCAACAGATCCTATGTAAAGCTCTAATGGATTGGCATATGATATTTTACATCTTGTCTTGTGTATGATTATAATTACTGCACATTAAAATTATAATCTTTCATGTGAACTGACTGCTCTGCCCTTTGGTTCCGTAGCTACACATTCACTGAGGTGCAGGATAATACAGACATAATCTGGAAGCTCCAGCGTAATGAGCTGATAAGAGAATACTACAGCCGTCCTGCACTACCTCCCCCCTTCATCCTCCTGAGCCATCTGTACATCTTGGTCACAAGTGTGTGCCGGAAAAATTCCTCTAAACAAAACAGTGCATTCAGTGAGTATCTCAGGTCACTATTCTCTAAGAAAATCTCTGCTAATTTATTAAGAAGTTCTGGAAAAAGAAGTTCTAGTTGGTGATCAATCCTTTGCTCATTATGTATATTAAGAATCTGAAAGACAGTTTATTAAATCTATTAGTTTTTGCCTTTTGTAAACTATGTCTTAAATTAGCCTTGTTCTGTATTTGTTCTCCAGATAGCAAGAGCTGAAATGCCATGAATACATTAATGGAAACCTGTTTTTGATTTTGATAAATGTGACAAATATGTACTCTCACTAACATCTATCAAGTGATAAAACATTCATTCATTCATTCATTCATTATCTGTAACCCTTATTCAATGCAGGGTCGCGGTGGGTCCAGAGCCTACCTGGAATCATTGGGCGCAAGGTGGGAATACACCCTGGAGGGGGCGCCAGTCCTTCACAGGGCAACACACACACACACACACATTCACTCACACCTACGGACACTTTGGAGTCACCAATCCACCTACCAACTTGTGTTTTTGGACCGTGGGAGGAAACCGGAGCACCCGGGGGAAACCCACATGGACACGGGTAGAACACAACTCCTCACAGACAGTCACCCGGAGTGGGAATCGAACCCACAACCTCCAGGTCCCTGGAGCTGTGTGACTGCGACACTACCTGCTGCACCACCATGCCGCCCAGTGATAAAACAACAGAATATAAATAAATATTTATACAGTGGAAAACAATTATGTTCTTAGCTGGCTAATAGTAAATCTAAGTGTGGTTTCAATGTATCCAGGGCAAAATCTCCAGGAAAAGACTCCAGAAAAAGAAAAGAATCTGTTATCATGGGAGTCCTCAATGAAGGAAAATTATCTGGCATTACAGAGGCAGAACAGGAACCAAAGTGTGGAGCATCGCATCCAGGACACAGCTGAAAAGTAAGTAAGATGACTTCCCATAATGTAATAGAATTAGATTCATGTGGTGCTTTACTTTGAGTGATCCAACTAGGGCTGGGCATTATAAGGGTAATAGTGTGTACAGTTGTGAGTAAAATGTGGGCGGTATTCATTTTTGGATGATTTCTGTTTAGGGTTAGGATTTGCTCTGGTTTTCTCCCCTTGTCTGTTCTTATACTTTGTTTGTTAATGAAGTATTATAAAATATAATTTTGGGAGTAGGACAATGCCAAACTACTCCTTTGGATCTCCTTCTCCCTCCCTTCTTCCCAAGGACTGTTGTTGGACCTGAGATTAACCTGCTTCATCCGAGTAAATCTCTATTCTCTCAAAAAAAACTCTTGATTTTCAGCTAGTAATAAATTCTTTAATTAAGTAGTACATTTTTCAAGGTAATTTGGCATACAGCCTCTTGCTGCTTCTGTTTCTTCAAATATTGAAAAAGGATTGGTGGCACAGTAAATGTCACAGTCAATCGACTCTAGGGTACTGGAGTTGTGGGTGCAAACCAAGCCTCAGGTCTCTGTATGTAAGATGATTAGTGTGATCACCCTGTGTCTGCGTGGGTTTCTTCAAGGTCTCCATTTTCTACGCATAATGCAAAAAAAAAAGATCATATTTGCTATTCAAGAATGTTTATGATGTGTGAGTGAATGCATGAGTGTATGATGCACTGTAATAGGTTGGCCCCAGTGCACTGTGTTCCTGTCTTGTACCCAGTGATTCCAGATAGGCTCCGGACCCATTGTAACCCTGAACTAAATAAGCAATTACATAAAAAAATAATGAATAAAACATCTACATATATTTGGGTCAACATTTTGAAATTATGAAAGAAGCTATTTTTGGATGTAAAATAACAAAAATTATAAAATGGCCAATGATTTTTTTTTCTTGCAATTTTTTATCAAAATTATTTTTTTCAGAGTTGGTATCATATCAGAACTGCTGGAACAAGACCATGAATATGGCTCTGGTGCCATAGTGAAAAGGCTGGCCCAGCTTGAGGAACAGGTATGTAATCTGTATAATTGAATAGGCTTGGGGACATCAGCTGTAGCCCAGCATATAGTTTAATTTTCTGCTGCCTTAACACATTTAATTCATCTCCAGAAAGACTGGAATGAAAGAGGTTTTAATAAACATTAACATTCACATGGCCATGTAGCTGTATAATATATGATTGTGTTCTTTTATTTCTTTTAAATGGATGGCATTATATTGACTTTATGCATATGATCCTATGCATATTGTTTTTATGCATACATTTTTATAAGAATGTAAAGTGTTTTTGAGCGTACTGAAAAGCACTATATAAATCAATTATTGTTATTACTAAGAAGCCCAAATTCTGCCAAGGATTATATCCTCCAAACAATAGGCAGTGTGCACCAGGAGATACAACATATTTAACATCCTGTAAGAGGCATCAGAGAATGTTTTGACCCAATTAAGTTATCATTTATCAAAAGTCTTGTCTCATGTGAATATGTAGATCACATAATTTGGTTCAAGTTGTCTGTCATAGTTTTGTCAGCCTGCTCAAAATCATCATGGCTAGGACCTACTGATCATCATAGTTATTTTTAATAAACCAAAAGTATATTTGTATAAAAGTGGTTAAGATGAATTAATGTCTTAATATACTGAAAAAGAAATTATAGTTTAAAAGTGTTTTTGGTGTTATTCAGCAACATTTAAAAACTATGTACCACTGAGATACATTGCCTGTTGGGGTAGAAAGTGAGTAATTGGGTAGTATTCAAAATGTATTTTTAACCTGAAAGACAATTAAATATTTACAGCAAAATTTATATTAAAATGCACAGATTTGTGTATTATTACAGTTTAACTATGGATTCACCTTGTAGCTACTTTGCCCATAATTCTGGATGATGATCTGTTCCAGCTTATTCTTATTTACAAATTATATGTTGTGGGTGGAGAATAGGCCATTTATGGATGATTATTGGGCAGAAGGCGCATGTTATCCCAAAATTGCTGATGTGATGTCAATAAAAATGTTTAAATGCCTTTCAAGATTCATTCAGTTTCAAAATAATGAAACATCAGACCCTACCCAGAATCGTCTTTGCAAAATCAGGCCAGTGCTGGAGCACATAAGGTAGAAGTTTCTGGAAATTGAGAGTGAGAACCTGTTCTCAACAGATGAGATAATGGTCCCCTACACGGGAACAAAGACTGGGTAACTTGGCTAATATCTTCCAAGCAAACCCTAATACCGGGGTTTCAAGATCTTTTTTCAAGCAGGTGTTTCTGGGATAGAGTATGATTTTCTGACATACACTGGAAAGAGCACATTTAGCACAGCACTGGGTCCTTTCAATGAACTTGGACTTGGAGACAATGTTGTTTTTGAACTCTGCAAGACTATCAGGAACCCTTCAGAGTGTGCTGTCTACTTTTGCACATCTCTACCATTTATTGTGCATCTGAATTAATCTTTTGGCTTGTGAAGCTAGCATGTGCAAAAACATGCTAAAGGGATGCACGCTTGACGATGGATAATGAGGCAAAAGTGGCTGTTGTGAAATTGATCGACAACAAAGCTGTCACTCTAGCTAGCTCATGTGCTGCTATAAGCCCTGTTAAAGAAATCAGATGTTTCTCAAAGGAGGAGAGAAGAAAGGTTGGTGTTCCTTGTTCAAACATTGTGTCAAAATGCAATGTCCACATGGGAGGAGTTGACAGTTGACCTTGCTGACATTATGGTGGCTTTGTACTGCACACCTGCAAATTCCTATCAGTGGTACATGTGCCTCTTTTGGCAAATGGCTGATATAACCATAAACAATGGATGGCTGCTTTATCGCTGTGATGCCAAAAGCCATGTTGTGCAAAAACACAAAAAGCTCAATACATTCAAGATGGAGGTTGCAGATGTACAGACACATGTAGGAAAAAAGGAAAGGTCATCAATTTAAATATGAGTTTGTGTGATGTAAAACACAAGAATGTATCAATTCTCATCATTAAATGAAACATTACATTATTTAGTGTTGATATTTCTATACCTTAATAGGACAACTTATCCTGGGAGATGCAACTCATGAAATCTAAAATACACAACATATTAAAATATATTTTGGAAATGTTTTATTTAGGTGCAAAAGAGGTAAACAGTAACATTGAATTCTTTTTTACAACTCAATTTCCACTCTTGACTGTTTAAGGGTTAAACTTAACTGACTTCTTCATTAGGTCCACATTATGTTCCATTTTTCCCAGTTTAACCAGAACTAAATAAAACTTGTTTTCTTGACCTAAGTGAACTTTTGACCCATTCTCCTCTGTCCACACAACATATGACAACATATATTAGCAGCAGTTAGTCTATCTTTTTGCTGAGAGTCTGAATTATCTCAGATGGCAAGATACTGTATGCCAAGAAAGATGACAGTAGATGCATTCCTTACCTGCATAAAATCTGTACATATTAGAACAACTTTAAATTGGAATGAGCAGTGTCTTTGAATTTTAAGTTAATTTAAGTTGTTTTCTAATTTTATTCTGTACTGTAAACAGAGCATTTTTGTGTAGCCTAGTAAACATACACAAAAAAGGAACTGGAAAGGAGTTGTTGGAGGAAATATTTTGGTGCTGTATAGAGCCATTAAAAAAATAGTCTAATTACTATGTACATGTGACTCCATGAAAATCAAGAACTATTTTGACAGCCTCTGGTCTCTGTTTGTGAGGAGTTTGGTGTGTTCTCCCTGTATCTGAGTGGGTTTCCTCTGGGTGGTCAGGTTTCATCCCACTAAACAAAAACATAAGCAGAGGTAGGTGAATTGGCTGTGCAGAAGTGTCCACAGGTTTCGAGTGTGTGATTCCCTTTGATTGACTGGCAAACTGTCCACTGGGTGTTACTGCCTTGTACCCAGTGATTAAGCGTAATGAATAGTGACACTGAACATAAAGGAGCTGTTACCGAAAAGTAATTAATTATTTAATTAATTCTATTATTTCATTATTTACAGTTCTACACAAAACACTTGCCTTTACAAAATATTGTTTGCAGTATTTCCTTTTTAAAGGATGTATGCAGGTCTCATAAATGTACCCATATCTATTTACCAAGTATTAAGGACTGTTTCATTATGTGTTAGGTCTCACAGTCCAATCAAGCTCTACAGTGGATTATGGACACCCTTAAATCTCAGGGCTACAAATCAAAGCAGGACACACCTTTAATGTGTGAGTTTTACATGATTCCTTTACATGATTTTTGTCGTTTTTCTTTTTTTATATTTTATTCTTCCATATTGCTAAATAGCTTAAATTTTCTCATGAATAGCGAGTCTAATTTAAATAACAGTCGTGTTAAGCTCAATCACTGGCCACAACAAAGTAAAGACAATTCTTTATAACCAGCTTCATATAATTGCAAACTTGACTAAAGCTCTTTTAGTTGAAACTTTTTTCTTTCAATTTCAGCCTATGAATTAAAGGGCAGAGTTAGTGACCTTAAGGAATCTGATGAGCAGGAACCAGAGGAGAAGACTCATCACTTCAATGCCTGTTAAGAATTCCAAGCAGGTTGGCCATTATATAGCATGTGAGACAAATTGTTCAGCTGTTCTTAATTATAAATAATAAAGAACAGCTAAATGTGATGTGTGGCGGCACGGTTCCGCAGCAGGTAGTGTCGCAGTCACACAGCTCCAGAGACCTGGAGGTTGTGGGTTCGATTCCAGTTCCGGGTGACTGTCTGTGAGAGTTGGTGTGCTCTCCCCATGGGTTTCCTCCGGGTGCTCCAGTTTCCTCCCACAGTCCAAAAACACACGTTGGTAGGTGGATTGACGACTCAAAAGTGTCCGTAGGTGTGAATGTGTGTGTGTGTCTGTGTTGCCCTGTGAAGGACTGGCTCCCCCTCCAGGGTGTATTCCCGCCTTGCGCCCAATGATTCCAGGTAGGGTTTGGACCCACCGTGACACTGAACTGGATAAGCGGTTACAGATAATGAGATGAGATAATGAATGAATAAATGTGATGTGAATATGCAAACATTATCTAGAGTTTAAAGTAACAATTTGGGGGATCGTCTGGGATAATTTGTGTGTCTGGAGTTCTTCGAGCTGAGGAACAAGGCAGATTAAAAGACCAAGTCCAGCCATCCACTAGACGTCTCTAGAGTGGAGAGGTGGCTCCACTGCAGGTCCACCGGCATCACTGATATTGGACTGGCATGGCACACCAGGTGGAAACACCGACTTAACAGGCGGTAAGGTATTGATGATTTATGTTTCCAGAGCTAACAAGCTCCTAAGGCTCCTAAGAAGTAAATCTCATAGAGCAGGACATTCTGCTAGAGAGAACAGCAAAAGAGACAAAAGAAGAGAAAAAGAAGAGGGTGAACTTGCGGATGTACAGCTGGAGTTGTGGAAATGAGGTGGTCGCTGTGGTCAAGGTCATGGACAGTGTCGCTGAACAAATTGTAGGCTACTTTGCCTGTGGACAGCATGATCACTTCACAAGAGACTCACAACAATGGAGCCTGTGGACTGAGAGGAGGGGAGCACAGTGGAGGAGCCAGAGGGGATGGAGACCTGGGCCTTTGGGTGTACAAGTGCAACTCTTTGGATGGTTGACAAAATCATGGTATTTTGCATTCCATACACAGCTGTGGTTTCTGTCTTCTGCACTGTTCAGCTCATCAATTCACACAAACCAGAGTTGTGTAAAAGTTTTGGTTCCTCCTGGAAAGTTGGTTATGATACCTGATTGCTTATGGGCCAAGAGCAAATATGATGTCGGATTAATAAAATCCACCCAACCTGTCCTCGGTACATCTAAAAACAACTATTGACCCAAAAAGAATCTGTATCCCCTCAAGTGCGACCGCAGTAGAGGGCATCATTCCAGTATTTGATTCGCTCATCATGGCTGGCAAGATCGTTCCATGCACAGAGTCTCCAGTTCGAACTCCAAGTTTTCCAGTTGCTCCAAGTTTTCCAGTTGCCCCAGAGTCTCCAGTTTTCCAAGTTTTCCCATTCTATCACAGGTACCTGTTCTTCTGTGGTTGATTTGGCTAATGCATTTTATTGCATTACTGGAAAGCCAGTACTGGTTTGCATTTTCATTTAAATGTAAATTGTGGACATGAACTCGATTTTACCTCAGGGTTATGCTGAGTCTCCAACCATTTTTAATGCAATCCTTAAGGCTTTTAATGCAACCCTTTAATTTTTCCCTGGGGAAGTGCACTTCAGTATGTTGATGATTGTTGGTGTGTTCGACTGATGCTGTAACTTGTCGAGAGGACACAATTGCATTGTTGTGTTTCTTGTTTCTTTTGGCCACAAAGTCAGTTAACTGTAACTCTAATTTGTCCAACAACAAGTGTCTTATTTAGGATGTGCCATTTCTGCAGGGGGAAAATTGTCCTTCTCATGAGAACAGGCAGTCTGAAAAAATTCCCAAACCTATTACTAAGCTACAATTAATGAGTTTTTTGGGAATGACTTCTTATTGTTGACAGTGGATTCTAAATTCTGCAGAATGTGAGGCAAGTACTTCAGAAGCTGAATATTCTTTTAAAGGTTTGAAATCAGTTCTTACACAAACTTCCACTTTGGGAGTTCCGGATCTGAATAATCCATTCTTTCTAATAGTCGATGAGAAAAATGGGTTTGCAATCTCAATCTTGTATCAGGTGCATGGGGGCTGTAAGTGACCACTTGCGTATTTCTCCAGTAAACTGGATTCTGTAGCACAGGGCTTGCCCAAATATCTTAGCCTCCAGAGATATAGTGTGCAACAATCCTTTGATGGGTTCCACATGCAGTGTAAGTGATTTTATTAGAGCAGAAAACATTTCATTTGTCAGCAGGTTTGTTACGGTCTCATGTCATGTTGCTTGAATTGCCGAATGTCACCATTCAGTGTTGCACAATTTGATATCTGGCAACTCTGTTCCCTACACCGGATGATGGAGCCACATGATGCCATTTCACAGGTTTCATGACAGTTGTGGAAAGAACTGACTGGGGTTGCTGTTCTAACTTTGCATGAATGTTTGTGCTCTGGCAGATTACCAAGTTCTGATATAGCTCAAGCTGCTGAATGTTATTTGAATGTGAATATGAATGTGTTTTTTTTTTCTGAATGATTTGTTTTACAGAAAATTTCTTACTTGTACAACAACACTTTGTGCATTACATTCTGGTAGCAACTTTATTGGAAGCCATCCTTCTGCCAAAAGCTGTTGCTGTTATTAGGTGTCAAGCTCACACAAAAGACACTTCAGTGGTTGCATGAGGTATGACCCATTGTTTTCTCTGTTAGAGGAAGCCTGAGTTCTGGACACCCAACCACTTTCTCTCACTGAACTTACGTCTCAGTCCTCAGATGTGGAGCGTTCTGCCTGGTACAAAGCTGGCTATGTTTTTAAAAATTGGAATATGGCAAGCTTTAGATCAGGGGTGGGCAATCTTATCCGCAAAGGGCCGGTGTGGCTGCTGGATTTAAGTCCATTCAGGCTCAAGCACACCTGATTTCACTCCTTTAATTAGTTGGCTTGAGTAAAACAAATGATCATGTGACCTCCTGGTTGGTTGGAACAAAAACCAGCAGCCACACCGGCCCTTTGCGGATAAGATTGCCCACCCCTGCTTTAGATGGTAGATCATGTCTACTTTTTGCCTAATTTCCTTATTTCGCAAAGTTATTCCACAGTAAAGATCATGCCTCTAAAGGCTCCATGGTGGCAGCTGTACAGCAGCCAGACTTGGACAGCTGGTGGCCAGACTTGGTTTTTCAATCCGACTTGTTCCTCTGCTCTGAGAACCCCAGACACACCAGATATCTGGGACAATGAGCCCCCAAATGGTTATTGTTAAAGAAGTATTGTTTGATGAAAGTGGACATGTTTTCCAAATGGGTAATGTTTCCCTACTAGCAAACAATTTGCACAGGCTGTAGCAAAAGTTCTGATGCATCACCCAAAAAGTGCAGATGCAGTGGAAAGGGACAATGCAACAATTGAAAATAAACTGCAGAAATTGGATCCACTAGGAAACTTACATAATAAGGGGTTGTTCGAAGATGATGGCAAATTCTAAGAAATTACTAACAATTTTGCATTCTGTCCATTCATAGGCAGCAGCAGCTCTGCCCAAACCATCAGAAGGGAAGATACACTTCAGGTGACTGGGTGGTGATAAAGATGAAAGCACTGGAAGCAACAACGGTGGTTGGGTCGGTTCCAGGTACTGCGGTAATGGATACTGTGGTAAAATTCAAAGGACGTGTGCCTTGGACACACTGCAAGAAACTCCAGCATACGAAACCAGCAACAATCCTGTAAAACAATAATTAATTTCTTTCAGTTGCTAATCATTTGGTTGATGCTACTGACACCTACTTTGTCAAGGCCATTTCAGGGGTCAGGCTATCTCAGCTCAGAGACCAATTGATCAGGTATTAATCAGAAAGCCAAGTATGCCATCACAACAGCTGTTAACTCCCCATGTTATGTTTGTATGAGCGCTCGTAAAGTTCCTATCATCATGTCATTTCCTTACAATGCCACCACTTGTGCCAAATACATGAGACACATGCACCCAGATCCACTAAAATTACAATACATATTGTATGGCAATGAAAGCAAGGCATGTAATGTTGGCATCTTAGATCAGTCAATGCAGGGAGGCTATACATGTGCTAGGAATTGTGCTTCAGCTGCAGGCTCAAAAACATTTAATTACTCTATCATTCAACATGAATGCTCCTCCTGGTAAAAATCATACTTAATGTTATCTCCTACAGGGATGATCAGAAATCCAGATCAATCTAGATGCACCATATGAATGCACTACATTTAATTTGTTGAAAGATATTACCTGTACAGTGAGTAATTATACTTGTCCATACGCAATAGAAGTGGGGCATTTTCCAGGGCATTGTTCTATCATGTGGGAGATTGACAAGAATCAAAGGATTTTCTGACAAAGGTCTGATTATTGGAATACTATGTAAAGTGTGTATAACTTCTATCCACCACACTATATGCATGTAGTGACCCAAAGGAGGCCACAAGCTCACATATTTTGGCGATGTGGTAATGGAGGTCGTCTGAGGTCAACTGTACCTTCCAGTTTGACGGGTAAGTGTACGCTGGTTATGTTAGCAGAGCCCACTCTGATTTTCCCTCAGTTCAAATTGTCTGATCCAAAAGAATGATTCACAGACAGAAAATAGACTTCCTGGGGTACTGTTTAATATATCTGGATGCTATTGGAATTTCGAGAGGGGTTCCAAACAAATTCAAAGCATGCAACCCTGTAGCTGCAGGATTTGAGTCTATCCCAGTTTTGGTCACCGTGAATAAAAATGTGGATTGGATAACTTTTATTTGGTATAACCAGCAACATTTAGCCAATATGACTCGTGAAACATTGCATGTACTGGGAGAACAGTTACATTATGCCTTGCAAATGACTTATCAAAACCGCTTCGCACTAGACACGATCTTGGCCAAAAAGTGATCATTCTTGCACATTTTTTCCTAATCACACAGCAGCAAATGTTTTTTTTTTTTTTATAATGGCTTTGGCAGAACTAATGGCTCTTACAGCTGACCTGCATGGCCTCAAATGCCCCATTTATACCTCCTTAGATCATGAGCCTACTGAGGAGGATGAGTAAATTATATAATCATTTTTCTCAGTCATTTTACTTCTCCTATTTAATTATTCATTTAATCAGTTTAATTATCATATATATAATTTGTAAATTTACAGTAAATATAATTTTACTCTTATTATACTTATTTTTAAATGCATGAGTTATGATACCTAGGCTGAAAGCTTAGCTGGTCTGTGGTTGATGTTATCTTTTGCATTTTATTATTTTTACATTGGTTTATGATTAAAAGTATTTTTATTACATTATTTTTATTACATCTGTTTTAATAATCATAAAAAGGGGGAATTGTGATGGGAAAATGCAAACAAACAATGTAATGAGTAATAATATTAATAATCTATTATTATGTAAGGAGTAACAATAATAATCTACCAATATACTCTGTAAAGATTGACATACACTGTGATTGAAATGTAGACCTTAAAGTGCTTATTACATGCTGTGTTCAGGACATGGCCCTAGAGTGTCTACTGGGGAGAAAAAGGGCTTATCAGTACACTTCGGTAGTTGGATTGGAGGAGTAATGTCTCTAAATAGATTTAGAGAAGTTCAATAAATATGTTGAAGAACATCTTGAATGGAAAAATGTAACCTGAGCCCACTGTCTGCAAAACAATATGTTGACAAGGGGAAGAAATAACAGGGCAGTAAACAACAGAAAGATGTATGGCTTAATTGGCCAGTATTTTGGGTGTTTGGGTTTTGGCCAATGATACATGATGTAATATTAACAGAATGGTAAACATGACAAGGTTGGCATACATGACAAGTGTCCTATATATACTGCTGCAAATGTATGAATAAAAGTGATATTGGAAAGAATGCTTGACCCCATGTCTTGATTTCTCCTTGGGCCTAAGAATCATTTTGAAATTTGGTTTTCCTCCCTGGTGGCACTTAGAGATTTGCCATAATACTGAATAATTTGTTTCTCCTGTGGCTGTATGAGAAACTACTTGGTTGTATCTCTGCAGTGGCAGTCTATCCAGTTAGCCTGCTCCCTTGGATTTTCACTTGTCTGCTTCCACGCCGTTCAGACGCTTTGCTGCTTAGCTCTGCTATCTTTTATTTCCTTCCTTTTATTTTTTCTAAACCTACTTGTTTTTCTGTGATCAAGTATCTGAGCTTTTAAATATACACAAGTCAGCAGCACTACAAAGCCAAAACTTGATATTTTTGGCTTTTGATACTTTTTAAAGTAGTGTGATTGCTCTAGGAACCAGTACTGTTCCAACAACCAGGACAGTCTCAACAGTAAAAGAAACTTGTGAAATGTCTCATCATTTTGTTTAACACACGTGCTGTCAGAATTTTTATGGACTTCTACAATTTAAAATTAAATTTAAGATTAAAACAATTTAAAATGATACAATAAAAGAAAAGAAATAAAATGCCATTACAGAAATAAAAGTGCAGAGTATTCTAGAGGTAGCTGTAGCTGCTCAAACAGGAATGTTTTAAGCCTTGACCCGAAAAACATCACTTTTCCTCACCCTTATCAGCTGACGAAGCCACCTCCAAGAGATAGATTACACACTGAGAAGATTAGATTGTCTTTCAGAAGTTTAACACCCCTCTTGTTCGTGTGCAGTCTATCTCTCCTAAAAAGTACTCTCTTCCCGAAAAACAAGTTAAAGTTGTCAATGAAGTTCAGTCCATTTGATCTGCAGGTGTTCTGTAACCAGGTGTTTAATCCCAGTAACCTTCAGAACATACTGCTGCCTCCTGCAGGTAGAGGTCCACTGATAAAGGATTGTATGTTGAACTTACAGAGTGTGTTTAGGAGGTCATTAAAGTCTCTTTTTAAAACCTCATATGTACAATAATCCGCTTCACATTCATGTACTCTGTACAGCTGGAAGCTTTCCATTAAGTTCAGGAACTGTGATGTTTGGCTCACATCTCACTATGAGTTTTGGTTTTGTTACCCCATTAACAGTGTTATCTCCAAAGATCAGGGCATCTGCTGTAGGTTTGTTAGGGTTTTGTGACCGGCTGACACTTCTGGCACTTTCTGTGTTGTGTTCACTGCGTTTGTGATTCTCACAAAGGGCATGCAGTGGTTCAAATTTGTTTTTCAGCTGAAGTGAGTAAGACTGATTCTCTGGTCTGGTTCTGTGCTGTGATCTCTCAGCAGCAGTGTTAGGTTTAGCAGCTGAATTTCCTGGACCAGCTGTGGTACCAGGAGTAGAAGACAAGACTACAGAGCTATACAAAGCATGGCACTTGGATCTAGCTTTAATCTGTACCCATTGCCCGTCTCTAGCTGTACTCACGGAAATGTTGCCATCCACATGATCCTCTGGTCTGGATCTGTGTCCCTCCACTGTCCATTGCTCTGTTAAGTCCTCAGCCCACTGTCTGCTGCTTTTACTCCCACTCACTTTTACTCCTCGCACAGTTCTGAAATGCCAGTCCTTATACTCTGATAGTAAGTTCAGAAAATCCCTTTCCAAAGCTGACATGCTCTGTAGAAGTCTGTAGCAATTCTGACAGCGCATGTGTTGTACAAAATGATGAGGCATTTCACAAGTTTCTTCTACTGTAGACTGATGAAACTGTCCTGGTTGTTGGAACAGTCCTGGTTCCTAGAGCAATCGCACTACTTTAAAAAGTATAAAAAGCAGAAAATATCCAGTTTTGGCTCCGTAGTGCTGCTGACTTGTGTATATTTAAATGTTTAGATACTCTATGATAGAAAAAAAGTAGGTTTCGAAAAAATAAAAGGAAAGAAATAGAAGATAGCAGAGCTAAGCAGCAAAGCATCTGAACAGCAAGGAAGCAGGAAGTACACTGGCCTCAGAAGTACAGTGCTAATTTTATTGATGAATTTACAGAGATGCTGTCTTTTATTTCTACCGACTTTGACCATTTTGTTATTGCTGGTGACTTTCACATACATATCGACAATCCTAGGACTGCTTTGTCAAGGCACTACGTGCCATATTGGACTCTTTTGGTCTTTCACAGCATGTTACAGGGAGTACACATTGTCATGGTCACACGCTGGATATTGTTATCTCAAAGAGTCTCAACATATCAGTGACTGTGTAGGACGTCACATTGTCAGATCACTACTGTGTGCTCTTTGATATGTGGGCCTCACCAGTCATCAAGGACAGAAGAGTTTGTGTCAAGAAAAGGTAAAAAGGACTGCACAGCTACACTTTTCATGAGTAAAATGTGCAGTACACCATGTGAACGATCCAACTCTGTTGATGATCTGCTGAATAGTTTTAAATCAAAAGTTGTCACTGTTATGGATGAGATTGCACCAGTTAAAGTGAAGGCTATGTCTTGCAAACAGAAAGCACCATGCAGAAGTGATTCTGTTGTTCAAATCCAAAAGAGGGAATGTCGCAAGGCAGAACGCAGATGGCGTAAAACAAGTCTTCATATTCACAAAAGATCTACAAAGATAGGCTACGTGAATAGAACACGATAATATGCAAAACACTCTCAAGCTGAAGGACATCTCACTGACTGCAACCATTTTTCCTGACAGTAATAAAATAGGAGATAATGAGGCACCAATAAGGGAATGTTTGGGTTGATGGAACGAGACATGATGTAATATTGCCCAAATGGCACACATGATGGTGTACGTGACTGGGGTCCTACATATACTGTATGATTCTTTTTAATAAAATGAGAGATTGGAGAGATTTGTTGACTGCATGTCTTTATTCCTCTGATTTCCCCAAAGAATTCTTTGAGCATCGTTTTTCCTTCCTGGTGATACTTAGATATTGCCATAACAATTTGAGGGCTTGTCCGGGAAGGAAAATCGATGCTGCGTCACAATACAGACACATGCTGAAGGAGTATGGGCCAAGCAGTGTGGGGCAGATGGAAGAATCGGTTAAACTGGGGTTTCCTGAGGGAGGAAGTTTCAGTCCAAATCAGTTAGAATGGTTGACAAATGAATTAGCACATAAAGAGCAGGAGACTGAAAAACTGGCCATGGTTGCATAAATGCACCCTTTTGGGGGACTGGAAAAATAATGATGGTGGGGTGCAGAGAAGCAGGGGAACAGGGGATTTCCGTATCCCATACACAGCTATGGTTTCTGTTTTCCGCACTGTTCAACTTGTTGATCCGCAGACATAAACAAACCAAAGCTATGTTGACAATGATTCCTGAGTGCCTATGGGCAAAAAACAAATATGACATTGGAATAATAAAGTCCGCCCAACCAGTCATGGTCACTCCAAAAGGCAACTACCTACCAAAGAAATATCAGTATCCTCTGAAACACGATGCTGTAGAGGATATCACCCTGGTATTTGACTCGCTCGTTGAGGCTGGGATGATGGTTCCATGTCCAGAATTTCTAGTCCGAACACCAATATTTCTGGTGAAAAAAATCTGCGGTCCGGGGGAACCTGATGAATGGAGATTTGTACAAGATTTACAAGCCGTAAATTCCACCATTCACCCGCGCGCACCACAAGTTCTGAATTCCACACAATTCACACAATTCTATCACAGGTACCTGCAAATAATACTCATTTTTTCTGTAATTGATTTAGCAAATGCATTTTTCAGCATTCTGGTCCATCCAGAAAGCCAGTACAGGTTTGCTTTTTCATTCAAGGGTAAATTGTGGACATGGACACATCTACCCCAGGGGTATGCGGAGTCCCCAACTATTTTCAATGAAGCCCTTAAGGCTGATTTGGAAGACTTTGTTTTTCCAGGGGGAAGTGCACTTCTACAATATGTCGATGATTTGTTAGCGTGTTCACCTCATGCAGAAACATGCAAAGAAGACACAATAGCACTGTTAGCAGTGTTAGCAGGGAGGGGACACAAAGTCAGTCAGAAAAAACTCCAAGTTGTTCAACAACAAGTGTCTTATCTAGGACATGACATATCTGCAGGAGGAAAATCACTGTCCTCCTCACATGTGCAGACAGTCTGCCAAATTCCAAAACCTGTAACTAAAAGACAGTTGATGAGTATTCTTGGTATGACATCCTACTGTAGACAGTGGATTCCAAATTATGCAGAGTGAGAAGCATCATTATCTGCTCTGAGTCATGGGAAAGGACAATCCGCTCATGACAAATTTGAATGGACTCCTGAAGCTGATTTAGCTTTCACAGATTTGAAAACTGCTTTAACACAAACACCTACTTTGGGTTTACCAGATCCTAACAAACCTTTCTTTCAAACAGTGGATGAGAAAAATGGTTTCATGACTTATGTGTTGCTACAAGAGCATGGGGGTCATAAGCGCCCAGTGGCGTATTTTTCCAGCAAACTTGATTCTGTAGTACAGGTTTTGCCTGTGTATTCGTGCGGTGGTGGCAGAAGAGAGAGCGGTCTCAGCATCCAGAGACATAGTGTGTTACAATCCACTGACGTTGTTATTCCCACATGCAGTCTCAATTTTGTTGGAGCAGAAAACATCTCATTTGTTAGCAGCGAGATTGTTGCGATATCATGTTATGCTGCTCGAATTACCCAATGTCACTATTCAGCGTAGTACAATTTTAAATCCAGCAACTTTGCTCCCTACATCAGATGATGGAGAACCTCATGACTGTTTAGCAGCCATTTCACAGGTGTGTTCTCCAAGGTCTGATTTAACTGATGTTCCAATTCCTAACAATGATCTCAATTTGTATGTTGACGGATCAGCATTTCGTGATAACTGCGGGAAAAACAAAGTGGGATTTGCAGTTGTGACCTTGCATGAGTGTTTGTGTTCTGGCAGGCTTTCAAGTTCACTTTCAGCACAAGCTGCAGAATTGGTGGCTCTCATTGAAGCATGCAAACTAGCTTAGGGTAGTTTGGACTGACTAAGCTTAGGACTGACTCCAAATATGCATATTCCTTTGTGTTTGATTTTAGAATGATATGGTCCTACAGGAATTTTCTGACATCCACAGGGAAACACATTGCACATCACACACACACACACACACATATATATATATTTATATATATATATATATATATATATATATAATGACAACTCAAAAGTGTCCGTAGGTGTGAGTGAGAAGCTCTCCTTCTCATTGCTAAGTTAAACCACACCGAATTCTGAGGATCAGAAACATGCATACACACAGATATTTCACTCTCCACACTTGATATCTCAGCATTTTACCCTTACAGAACTGTTTTAATTTCTAAGCAATTGCAGAACTGTTTATCATTTCATATATATGTTAGTGATGTTAAGTTATCAAGATATAAGTTGCTTTCATGTGGTTCTGTGTTCTGACCTGGTTTTCTTTGTTATATTTTCTCTTGTTTGGTCTGTCTGTTCCCTAATTGGTCCTTTGTTGCCTTTGTTCCTTGGGTTCTGTTTAGTTTGCACACCCAGGTGGAGCATGCTTCAGCTGAGGGGTTATGTCAGGTTTGCTGTTTTTTTCCTTCCCGTGTTCTGCTCCCTTTCTGTTTTAGTCTGGTTCTCTTGTGTCTTTCTGTGTTTTGCTTTTATTCTACACCTGCTTGTTTTCCACATGTTTAAGTAGTCACACCCCCTGTCACAAGTTTGAATCTTCCACATGTGGTGCATGTTTCCTAATGGTTTATATTCCTGGTTCCTTGTCCCTGTCTTTGTCTGCCTTTCAAAGTTTTTGGTCATTTCCTAGTGTCTCTTGTTCCTATCTCTCACTGTTCTGACTTTGGTATTTACTGTGTCTTTATATTTATAGCTCTCTATGTTCTTGGTTTGTTAATGATTATAAATGTGATTAGTAGTTGTCTTGCTAGTTCCTTGTTTGTAACATAAGTATTGTCTTGCTTCTATTTAGCTTTAGTTTGTCATTTTGTCCTTATCTTTTTGTTTAGTGTTTTGCTTCTTAATTCTCGTAGACTGTCATTCAGTATGTTTAGCTTTCTGTGTTTTTAGTAATCAGTAATTTACATTATTCTTTTCGTGTTCTCTTGTATTCTGTTCTCCAGTTTTCTTGTATATTGTACTTGTTTCCCGACCCCTCATGACAATTCATCTCATTTTATCCCTCCATTAATTTGAACGAGGAGTGTTAGAGTGGGTGATGTAATAATCCACTCTAACTCAGGTGTCTTTCTGGATAGGCCTTTTCTGCTAATTGTTTTCTTCTAAAATCTATATACTTTTACCTAGAAACTTCATTGAAACTTTAAATGGTACAGACTTTTCCCCTTCCTAACACTTTTGATTATGAAATTGTTTCATGATGGAGTTTTTGAGTTATGAGCATAATTCAAAATAACTTTTATGAACCCTCTGTACTAGGGAGGGGTCTGGTCACCACTGACTTAAGCATATTTTCATTTGTCATTTATTGACATCTGTAATGCCCTCCTTTATGGATATTCTAGTAAAATCTTAGTTAGCCCAGTGTAGTGGATATGATGAATGTGTATTAATTTTGACTTTCTGAAGATGTGATTTTAAATACCCAAGCTTTTGCTAGTTTTCAGAGACATCTCTAACCAAGATCGTAAGGTGAGATAAACCTCCAGAGCAGGCCTGTAAAATCCCCTCCAAAGACCCTTTTTTATGACTTAAGGATCCCCAGGGTCAAGAAAAGATAGCAGAGAGACACAGAGACTCAATTTTGATTGAAACCCACAATGCCCTCTTTAAAGGACACCAAGGCTCCAATTCTCCCTCATTGAGGACGAATCAGGTATTCGGGGCGAGTTTTCTAAACTCTAGTTAAAAACCTGTGGCGCCAAATGACACAAGCTTTGTAAGGTTTTTCGAGCTTTTGGGGCTTCTGCCCCTTTTACTCCGATGATCGACTCTTCACTTCAAGGCTCCAGACACTTGGGGTGTTGTCTCTTTTAGCTTTTTCAAGGCTAAAAGAGTAAAATGACCTGAGTTTTGGAAATGACTCTGCAGGCGTCAGACTCATGGCTTTCTTAAACAGTCTTGGGCCTTTAAAGCGTGGTCCAGATAGAAACTACAGATTAAGAAGAGCTATAGTTTAACCCTAGCAAAATTTCAGTGCCACACCCAGAGCATGAAGGAAACCTTAGACCTCTGACCCTCCAAACGACGACAATGCCACGAAGAGGACTGCTGCACGCACCCTCAGAATGATCTTCTGAGATGCGGAATCCTGCCCAGGAGAGACCTGCATGGACATGTCTCTCTCTCACAAGGCAGCAGATCAGCGACGACGAAGAATCCCCACAGAGACCTTCAGAACACCACCAGCTCCGACAGCTGCGTCTGAAAGCCTCGGGAGAAAATGAACGCCCGCGGTTGCAACCTACAAGGCCTGCGTCTGCAATTCTCCAGGAAGTCGTGCCGGAAGGCACCATCAGCGGCATGCTCCCTGTTGATCTCCGGATACGTAAGGTCACATGGTCTCATGTCTCTCATGGCTCATGGGTTGGTACTGAGAGTTTGCTGGGATAAACAATAACCTTTCTTAGAACTTAGGACAATAATTATCATAAAGAAATTCCCTCATATATTAATCTTCCTGTTTTCTCATACATCGCTGTTATCCGTTTTATTATATGAATGTCTAATCAATATTCATTATTTGATATTACAGTTAATAAACCAGTTGTGTGATAAAACTAATCCTTGGTTATTTGTTTGTGTGTGCACCTTTCTTGTATGGAATTATAACTTCTAGTTCAGATTCCATTTCAGAGTCAAGAACCCACGGCGGGTCAATGAGCATAATTCATTAATAATAGTTCATTCTAGCTAATTCTGCTGTAAAATATGTGAAGATGACCTACTTGTCTAAGCTAAAATTAAGACAGGTAAGGACACTACATATTAATTAATGGCTCCCAAACATGGAGCTTAGCAAAATGAATTAAATAATTAATTATTAATAAAATAATAATTAATTATCATTGACTCCGCTATGTAGTGCAAATGCCACCGTGCATACTACTTCCACTACACCAGAATGCAACAACTAAATTTCTTACATGAACTAAGACGTTTGACCATATAAGATAAATACTATCAGCTTTACATTGACTGCAAGTCAAATCCATAATATAGTAGGCTTCACCTCAGTACTTGAGTGAACATACAATATTATGAACCATCACGCCTACTTAGATCACAATATGCTGGCTGTCTGTTTTGTCCTAGAATTATTAAATGTGCTATAGGGGGAAGAGTCTTTTCATTTAGCGCCCCAAGTTTTGAAATAACATTCCAGTCGATGTTCAGGTCTCAGACACTGTCTATGTTTTCAAGTCTAGGTCAAAAATCTATTTATTTAACCAAAATATATCTATCTATCTATTAAATCTATCTATTTAACCAAGCACTTGGATAATTTTATTCATGTCATATTAGCGCAGATTGGTGGACATAAACACATATTTAACTATCTCTGTGTTTCTCTTCTGAGTGGAACAACTGACCTTCCAATCTGACCTGATGCTGAGGAAAGACTGTCAGGATGGGATGTCCTCACATGCCCATTATCTGTTCCAACTTTGACCAAGAGGTAGCACCAACATGTTAGCTCAGAACATGCTCATGGACCTCCTTTTAAGCTCCTGAGTGTCTCATCCCCATGCTCTAGACTTAGAGCCTAAACTGTCCACTCTTAACCTGCTTCAGTTTGTTTTTATTAAAATGGCTCTTCACAAATATCTACACATTGCTCTCAAACAACAAAACAGTGAAAGCGCAAAGCACAGAGCAGCAAAAATGCGAAGCAAAGAATGAATGAAGGCTCAGACCATGGCACAACAGTAACACAGCAATCACTACACCAAATAAACACAAAATCACCCAGTTACTCCACACATTATGAACCAACACACAAATAGAAACTGTACTGACACCCATGGTCCTACCTAGAATGCGTAAAACACACAAAATGTTGCAGTCATACCTCAATCCACGACGCCAAACCACACAAACACACAGGCCAAGCCAACTACAGAAAGGTTAAGCTCACTGGAAGGTGGGGGGGGGGGGCAAACAGGGCAAACAAGTGACTAAGTCCTCCTACCCCCACCCCCTTCCTTCCTACAATTAACCCGTGCCATTACCCTTCCATCACTATTAAATGGTAATAAATAGAAACACTATCTGCCATTTTTTCACAATATAAGTAGTAATGTGTGAGTTCCAACTGATCTCAGAGAAAAAGATAATTGCCTTTTTGTGTGGGTTGTATCAATTATTCATAAGACAATATAGTTTTTGTTATTAGCAATGAGAAGTATAGATACAGTGTGGTTGGTAATTCTTCAGATAAAGTGTAGTGTTTGCTTGACCATATCAGTTGCTGGGGATGGTCCCAAGGACACAGCACACCCCCTTCTCCGTACTACACTCACAAATCAATGAATTAGTAAAAATCTGCCTCGATGAATCTCAGCCAGAGTGATGAATTGATAACAAAACTTCACCACAATTTACAAGAACTTACAAGACAAGCTCCAAAACCATCAGATAGGCAGCTTCACTTGCCACTTCATCATCAACAAGATCTTTACCCACATTCTTCCACCAAAAATGAACAGGCCACCTCAAGTAGTTAGACAAATTAATACATTTTGGGTTCATGCTGCTACCAGTGTCAGCAGTTCATGTTTTCAAAACAAGCTTGGACCCTGCAATGCCTGTAATATCTTCCATTCCAGTACTCTACTCTTTAATCTTTACAAGTGACCACTAGGGAAAACCTTAAAAATTATTAAAAAAAGCCTATCATAGCATAGTTTTTTTCAACAAAACAAAGAAAGACAGAGGTGATTGTATTTGGCACTAAGAAGCAAAGACATGAGGTCACTGATCATCATAACGCCAGAGTTCTTGGCATATCTACTGGCATAATACTTTGTTTAGACCTGAACTTTAAATGGCCAGAAAAAGGCAATAACAAAATCTGGCTTTTATAACCTAAAGAACATTTAAAAATCCAAGTACATTGGACTTAGAAAAAGAAATTCAACCATTTATCCCCAACAGGCTGGACTACTGAAAACATCTCTTTACTAGACTTCCGATCATTCAGATTGTTGGGTCACTGCACTGGCCAATGATTTAACACAGGATAGATTTTAAAAAGATTTTTGTTGTTTAGAAATCGTTAAATTCCCTCTGTCCAAAATATATTGCTGATTTGTTTGAAGTGTATGAACTTAGTAAATCCCAGACCACTCAGGACTAGTCAGCTGGTCTGCTACACAAACAAAAACTCATGAGCAGTGAGCACAGTGTCCAGAGACAGCAAAATGCATTTCTTATTTTAATTATCTGCATCTATCTTTTGCACAAGAAAAAGCCAGTAATCAGAAAGTCGTGTGAGTATATAATTTTAGGAACAGGGACAAAAGCTGTGCATTTTTACCATTCCTAAGGAGATTTACAGGTGTTTTTGTTGGCTGAGGTTTACATTGCTACTGGTGGAATTTAACCATTTAAAATGCACTTGATGGACACTGCTGTTGCACATTAAGAATCTTATATTAAATTCCGACATGTGTTTGATTGGTTGAATTCTGAACATATCCAGGTTCAGAAAATAACTGGATACAGGAACTAGATATAGGAAAAATATATGTGCTAGTTAATGCTATGCTGTTTATGTAGGCCCTTTCTGTAAAATAGCCCACTGTGATTACATCACAACTGACAGCAGTCGTACCCCAGAACTCAAAGGAGCGAGAAGACAAGAGTATAGGCTTAAAGGCTGCTTGTGATGCCCAATAATGGGAAACAGACAGCTCAAAAAACTTTTGTAGATTAGGTCAGAAAAATCTATGAATTTGATTAGTGACACTATTTGGTCTATACTTTGGGAACAGATTCCATTATGCAGTTCTCTCCAAACCATCTCCTTGTATTTCTCTGGCAATCATGGTTACTTTTTGTATTTCCACTATAACATTCTCCTTTTGGAGCATCATGAGGACATACAAAGTCAGGCAATGCAAGAGAAGTAGAAGGAATATGACCAGAAAACGTAATAAACTGTTTTCTGTCTGTTAGATACAATGTGAATTAGTCATCAAGGCCCAGCTCCCGCAGCCTTGACAGAAGGATGGTGTGATTTACTGTGTAAGAAGCTGCACTTAGATCTAGCAGTAAAAGGATACAGAGAACACCAGGCTCCACAGCCAAAAAGGAGGTCATAAGTTATCTTTATTAATGCGGTTTCAGTGCTGTGGAAGAGATGAAACCAGACTGGAATGGGTCTGAACACAAACACAAAACAAGGATAAAAAGTGCAACTAAAACAGGACCAGGACTAAATGAACACACGTACACACAAAAACAGTGCTATTAAATGCTAATGCTAGCTACATGCTATTAAACAAACAAGAGACACCTGGAGCAGTTAAATGAGACCAGGCAATAGGGAAGGGCAGGAATTATGATGCTACACAAAGGGGTGAAAAAGGACATTGTAGTTTTTTACACATTTGCACAAGGCTAGGATTTAATGCTGAGCCTGTAGTTTCAAGAAGAATTGTGAGTAAAATCTGTTTTACTTATTTTTTGACTGTTTTTGATGTTAATTGGTTTATATGCTAGAAAGTTCCACGAAGGCCTGAAGATAAACAGATCTATAATACATTAAATAGTATGTATGTTAATAAACACACAAAATACAAATGTATGGGAGATAACTAAAATTAATTGATGCAGATCGAGTCGTAACACAAAGGCCAATAGCGGTAACAGTTCAGTAATACCAAACAACACACACTGATGTATTTGAGCCTCTTACTAAACTAGAAAACATATTTTAACTACCAATGCAACTGTATTACTTTTTAACATATTATTATTTAATGTAAAGGTTCCACATCCACAGGTTTGATATTGGCTATTTATAAACTGCTGTTTCTCTCTTGGCAAATACAGTTCACATTGCTTTATAAAGATGTGACCTTTTTTGCACTTGAAGCCAAAACGCCCCCCCTAAATATTGTCAGGGTTTAAAAATTTGCCAGAGCAACTCAGAATTTAAAGAGGTTTCGCACTCAGCTGGGTTTGAACTGGTAACAGACTTGTCTGTTGCCATATTTCTTGTGATTTTAGTGCTAGTTTGCTCTCCGGCCCATCATTCATTCTGGTATTTTCCAGTGCACCATTTTTTTTCTTGCATTTACTCAGTAATGGGTGTTATTTAAAATGTAGTAATATATATTAAAAATGCTGACATGACTGAGCCACTCTGTATGTCTGCTAATATTTTTACAATAGCTGTAACAATGTGTTGCTGATTATTAAAAAAATTATTAACTTTCAAATTCATATCACTATATAAATATATTAACACACATTTTTCATAATAAATAACTCTTTTTTGTCATATAATTGTATCAATGTTCATTTAATATGTATTTATATGTATTTATATTTTATATGTATAGCCTAATTATACTTATATTAATCATGGAGAGGTTCTGGGAGCTGGGCCATCGTCTCCTGCTCACTCCACAGGACAACATTAAAGAGTTAAACAGCTCTGTGTGGGTTATGTCCATCCACTTTTTTGCATCCTACTCTCTCGGGATGATAACTCTGAGAATATGTTTGAGACTCTGTGTTTCTGTCTGTGTGGTTTATTAAGAACTTTCCAACTGCTTTTAACTCTGGGCAACAACTAACACAGCAAGCAGAAAGTCTCACACAGAAAAACTAATAAGGGCCATTACTTACTTCTGTGTTCCAAAATAAAGTAGATAGAAAAATAAAGAAACAAAATCTGTTGTTATTTAAATGTTTACTGTCATATAAAATTCATTATTTAATTTAATTATATACTCCGTTGTGTTAGTGAAAGGAACTCCTTAACCCGAGAGACATGCCTCCTGGGTATGGCAGGAGATTCCAGTGTCAGATTCCATTTCCTTGTTTGAAGTTACTGAGGTGGATAAAAAGCTCTGCTGTGGTAAAGCCCAGGGAGTGGATGAGATTGGCCTGGAGTTACTGAAGGCACTCTACACTGTAGGGATGTCATGGTTTACACGCCTCTGCAATACTGCATGAACCATGGGAACTGTGCCTTCGGATTAGCAAACCGGGGTGGTGTTTACAATTTTTTTTTCTGGGCCATAGAACAATGGACCAACTCTTTACTTTCTCACAAATGATTGAGGGGGCGTGGGAATTTGCTAATCCACTCTACATGCTTTTTAGATGTGGAGAAGGCATATGACATTGTTCCCCGAGATATTCTGTGGGAGGTGCTTCAGGAGTACAGTGTGCAAGGGTCACTAAGGCATACTGTAAAGTCCTTGTACTCTCAGAGTTTGAGTGTTCACATCCTCAGCAGTAAGTTAAACCTGTTTAATGTGGGCAATGGAATTTGTCAGAGCTGTGGCTTGTCTCCACTCCTGTTTCTGATATTCATGGACAATGAGGTGAGGCGAGGCATATTTGAAAATAGAGATAGAATGGTCTACTTGGTCACTCTCTCTCTCACAGTCCTCCTCTCTCTTTATATCTTTGATTGCATGGCATTTTAATATAACTTGTAACAGGAGAAGATGTGAGATAGAACTTACAAAACAGATAAGAGTACAAGGCATCTGATAGCAGCAATGCGCCCCCCCATTTTTTATTTTAAAAATTTGTTTGTTGGTTTTTTTTTGTTTGTTTGTTTGCTTAAAGCAAATGTCGGGCCAGAACCCATGTTCTATACTCAGTGGTATTATAATGTTAAGTGTTGTGGATTTGGCAAACTGTTTTAACATTCAATCATTTGACTGGATTTACATTACAGATATCTGAAATTCATTTATGACTAGACATAATTCTAATTGACTAGGTGAAATAACAATTTGAGATATCTTTAATTGTGTTTTGACTAGTGTATATGACATCAGATTAACCACTGAGTTAAATGGAAGCTCTAATTCAAGATTCCTGAAATTAATTATTGACTATCTTAAACTTACATTTCAGATATCTACGATTAAATTATGACTAGTCAAAATGTAAATTGGAGCTAGCTATCATTTTTGCTTTATTTTTTTCTGACTAGCCACAATTCCAGTTAAAGACATCTTAAATTCCCTCCTTATTAAAGACATCTTAAATATATTGTAAGATATCTGAAACTAAATTGTGGATATCTGAAATTGAATTTTTGACTAGTCAGAATTCTTTTTAAGATAACTTCAAATAAATTGTAGATATCTTGAACATATTCACATATTTGCATTTCTGATATCTTAAATGATAATTCTGACTAGTCCAGATGTGATTGTAAATATCTTAAATTATTATTCTGACTAGTCAAAACATAGCTGATTTACATAGCACATTTTTCTCGCCATGCAACAGTTGCCAGGTCTGCATTTTACAAATGTTGCTAGTTGTGGGTTGCTTTTTAGAGCTTGTTTCAAAAGTGTAGTTGCCTTTTTTGGGCTTGCCCAAAAAAAGAAACACTTTAGAGTTTTGTGTTGTTTTTTGTTTTTGACTTGTTAAGGTAAAGTCTTCCATTCTCTTTCCTTATATTGTATTTTTCCTGTATTTATCATAATTAGTTTTATTGTGTGTGGGGAATATAAGGAGGGAAAACACAACCAGCAACTAATATTTGTTGGCAACTGTACAGAAAAATAAGCCCAAAAACGGATAAGATGAACACACCTGGAAACCGTGGGGGGATGAATGCACCAGAAGTAATGTAAGTGTTTATTGTGTACATAATTGTGAACTACCTTCATCATTAATTCACTATTACCTACTGAGTAATTAATCTGTATTCAAATTAAATAATTAGTTCCTGCTTAGTCCCTGCATAGTAACCTATTAACTACCAAACAGTACTGCAAAGTGTTACATAAAGGAAAACATGTGGTAAGTGCTGCATCACAGGGTTGCATTTAAATGTTCAACATATGTTGGTCTTGAAGTTATACTTTACAGTATAAGTAGCTCTGGACTGAGTGAGTGCCCACAGATCTCAGAGAAAAAGGGAATTGCCTTTGTGTGACTGTGTGTTGTATCAATTATTCAAAAGACAATTTTTTTAGCAGAAGATAAATGTATATGTAAAATGTGGTTAGTAATTGTTCACAGGAAGTTTATCAATGTTGATTTGTTGCTCTATGGTTTTGGGTGGAGATGTTTGAAAGTTTGCTGATCCAGTTATGAATTTATCAGAATGAATTGTCTCCTAAAACAGAATTTGAACAAACATGAACTATGTATGGTATGTATTATTTTTGATACGTTGTCTCACATTTGTGAACCAATGGGATTAATGTGTTTGATCAGCTAGAAACGTATTTGTTAAATCAAGATTCTGGGCTCAGAAAAAGAGGGGTTTTTTTTGTGTGTGTGTGTGTTGTCTATTCGTATCTAAACAGTATATTAAGCAAACCCATTCAGTTAAAGCAGTTATGGAAAGTAGGTTTGGAAACCCTGCAGTTGAACTTGCACTTGGAGAAGGTAATTGTAATTTTTGTATATTTTTTGCTTTTAAAAATTATTGTATGCAGAGAATAATCTATGCTGGCTAGTATGTATTATATTAGTAGTATTAGTAGTATTTTGATATGTATATTTATATATTTCTGAAGCATAACTTTAATAAAAATCTCCATTGGAGTTGAAGGAAGAAACCTTGGAAGGAACCAAGGCACACAAGGGGGAGACCTATCCTCCTCTGGTCAAACTAGTTACAAATTTTAGACACAGTCAAATTACAGACAAAAGCTGTGCACCAAATAAGTTTACTGTTATGTTCATGTGTACTGATATAATCATTATAGTATTATTAAATAGTGAAAGCAACGCTAATAATAATAATAATTATTATTATTATTCATTCATTTATTATCTGTAACCGCTTATTCAATTCAGGGTTGCAGTCGCGCAACACAGACACACACACAGATTCACTCACACACTCACACCTACGGACACTTTTGAGTCGCCAATCCACCTACCAACGTGTGTTTTTGGACTGTGGGAGGAAACCGGAGCACCCGGAGGAAACACACGGGAACACGGGGAGAACACACCAACTTCTCAAAGACAGTCACCCTGAGTGGGAAACGAACCCACAACCTCCAGGTCCCTGGAGCTGTGTGACTGCGACACTACCTGCTGCTATTATTATTATATTTAAGAGTTTATGAAATTTTCATTGAGTAGTAGGCAGCAAGTCCAAGGCAAGTGGCAGTAGTTGATCATGGGCAGCTGGTCTGAAGTGAATAGCAGTGTCTCTTGAACAGGTGCACATCAGCTAATCCACTGGGTCTGAAGTACTTCTATTGGCAAGAGCTCACTTCCCTGATGCATCAAACTCAGCTACAAGCTGGTCCAGCAAAGTCCGAGCTCAATAAAGCCAACAGGACCACATAATCTACAAAAAACTGGCACCTTCCACCCCTTGACTATGATTTTTTTATGGACTACTGAGAAACGCAGTCCATAAAAGTTATGAACAGAAGAGAAGCCTGATGGAGTCCAAACCCAACTGGAAACCTCCAACTCTGTGTCATGCCCTTGTCCTGTGGTCTGTTTTCCCTGCCATGTGCTCACGTAGCACATGGCTCTGTTTGTTATTGTTCATGTCTCCGCCCTTGTCCTCGTCAGTCTCATTTGTAATCCGTCCCCTCGTTACCTGTTCCAGGTGTCTGTTGTCTGTGTTTGATATTTAAGTCCTCATGTGTCACTTCCTGGTTGTCGGTCATTTTTTTATTTTCCAGTCGTTTCATTTCCCAGTCTAGTCTGTCTCTGCTGTTCCTTGTTTCGTTTCATGTTGTTGTTTCATTTTGTTTCCCAGTCTAGTCTGTCTCTGCTATTGTTTCGTTTTCCACGTCGTGTTGCCTAGTCTAGTCTGTCTGTCTCTTCTATTACTCATTTCCTATGTCATGTTGTTTACAAGTCTGTCTGTCTCCGCCGTTTCCACTGTTGTCATGTTGTTTAGCTCTTTAGTCTGTCTGTCCCATTTGCTTTGGCTCTTGGTGTTTAGGTTTAGTCTGTCTAGCTCTCTGTATTTAAGTCTAGTTTGCTTAGCTCCCTTTGTCTGTCTCTGTTGGCTCCCTGTGTGTTGCCTTTCTGTCGAAGCCTCTCTGTTTTGTTATCTTTTGTTTAATAAATGTTTATTGTGTTTTAGCAAGTGCGTCCGCCTCCGTCAGTCCGCCCCCACGATCCTGAAAGAATGACCGACCATCAAAAGGATGCGGCTAGCACAGACAGTTATTTCCAGAGGCTGAAAGAAGTACAAGCGTCTATTATCCACATGATAATCGAGTCGAGGGTTTCAGAGGAGACGACTCATGAACAGAGTGACTGCTCTAGCATGAGTTGAACAAGCCGGCGAAAGAAACATGCTGGAGTCTCCCCCTCATTCGAAGAATACCCCCTCAAGTCCAAGGAAATTTTTTGGGGGGGTGGTTAAAGGGTAGGGGCTGTTAGCCTCCATCCTCAGGACAAGGGAGGTGAGCCTAACAGGGGTGCACCTCTGGGGGATCCATGGTTGAAGAAATCCCTCAAGAGTGCGCCCATCAGTCCCCCTAAAAACCCTCAAAAGTTCCAGCACCTGCCCTGCAAGCAACACCAGCCCCTGCCTCTGAGGACGTCGTTGCAGGACTACTAACTGCTGCTGCTCCAGTGTCCGCAGCGCCTCCAGCCGATCCTGTCCCTGTGAAGGCAGCAAACCCGGCCGCTCCTCTCCCCGTGAAGGCAGTGAACCCGGCCTCTCCTGTCCACGTGAAGGTGGCGAACCCGGCCGCACCTGTTCCCGCAAAGGCAGCTTCCATAGCCGCTCCTGTCCCCACGAAGGCGGCTTCCATGGCCGCTCCTGTCCCTGAAAAGGTGGCTTCCATGGCCGCTCCTGTCCCAGAGAAGGCGGCTTCCATGGCCACTCCTGTCCCTAAGAAGGCGGCTTCCTCAGCTGCTCCTGTCCCTGAGAAGACGGTTTCCTCAGCCGCTCCTGTCCCTTAGAACGCAGCTTCCTCAGCTGCTCCTGTCCCTGAGAAGGCGGCTTCTACAGCTGCTCCTGTCCCTGTGTTTGTGGCAACCACCGCTCCTGTCCCTGCGATGGCGGCTTCCTCAGCTGCACCTGTTCCTGCGATGGCAGCTTCCTCAGCCGCATCTGTGACTGTGGCCCCGGCCACTTCAGTTCGTGTCCGTAGGTTGGCCCCAAGGACTTCGGGGCCGATCCCTAAAGCTGTGCCCAGGCTGGCTTCCCAGACACTACCTCAGACTTTTGCCAGTCCTGAGCACCCACAGTTGTTTTGATTCCTCTGTCCGTCCCTGTCCTGGTTCCTGTCTCTGTTCTAGTCCCTGTACTTTTGGATCATGTTTGAACACTTCGCCTCCGTGCGAAGAAGCCAGAAGAACAACATCGTCAGCAAAAATCAGAAATGTCACCTCCTGAGGTCCTCGATGGAAGCCCTCCTGAGGTCCTCGATGGAAGCCCTCCTGTCCCGGGCTATGCCGCGTCACCCTGTCCATGAATATCAGGAACATCCAGGCCTGACTCCAGGGGTAGGTCCTGGTAACCCTCTCCCGGGCAGGGTACACTGCTTTTGGATCATGTTTGTCTGGATCTTCACTCCAGACATGTTCGCCATGGGAGATCCTCCTGGGAGCTAACAGCTCCCGATGACATAGCCCTGGAGGTCATGAGATCACACAAGCCCTTCCACCAAGGCCTTGATCCAGGAAGGGTGAACCTTTACAGCTCATTAATTTATTTTATTTTTTTTTTGACATACAATGCCCTTGGCTTTGCTGAGGCATGAAAACCACTTATACTTTCAAACAAGGATAAAAACTTTATTAAACTATAAGCCAAACCAGCTGAATAATTTAGTCAGACAGTTGTGATAAAATATCCTCCAAGAATCTCCCAGTGCAGAGAGATAAAGAGAAAAAGAGGGATAAATTTATCTGTCTTTCCCATTTGTTTACATTAGTTCTGCACTCTGAAATCAGACAATCTTTCCATGGATAAGGACTGGATAGCTTGTAGCAATGAGCCCAGTTCCCCATTTTCTCAGAGCACCCCCCACAGAATACCCTGAGCATCACAGTCAAATGCCATCTCCAGATCCAGAAAGCACATGTGGACTGTTTGGAAGTCCCATGCACCCTTCAGGATCCTAGCAAGTGTTCCAAAAACAGGACAGAATCTGCATTGTTCCTCCTGAATCTGAGATTCAATTATCAGCAGTGCTCTCATATCAAGCATATTCCTGCATAGACTTTACTGGGAAGATTGAGGAGTGTCATCCCCCTGGATTACGCCCTCAGGTCTCATGTCTTAAGCGTTGAATTTGTTACTTCTTATTGATTTCTGAAGAAAATTTGGATGAGCATGTGCATACAAATTAGGAAAACATGGAACATGGCAGGAAACGTGACAAAGTGGCTGCCAAATATGAATAAACAAAAAAATCTACGTAATATCTTTTATATGTGTGAAAATAATGTACTCATTTAAACCAAGTAAATTCAATGCATCTTTTTATTCAGGACTGTGATGCAAACTTGTCCATTTAGATAATTCATTTTTATTGATCACATGGACTAATAGGTTTTAAACATCGTATCTCAGCATCTGACTCTATAGCTCTGACTTTTGGCCAATAATCTCATCTCATCTGAGTGATATTACTGGAGTTGTGGGAAAGAAGTCCACTCCCCCTGCAGCATATATACACTTTATTTAGCTTGAGCCGCCAGTCCACAGCTTGACTTTCTCTCTGTCAACTTATCTGTCTGTGTTTGTCTCTCATACCTTTTCATTCTATCTTCTTTTTCTTTGTGTGTGTGAGTATGGAGGAGGCAGTGGTAGAGCCAGCTTCCCAGACTCTCACAGCCCATGTGGCTCAAAGATTCAGATATATTTCTCTGTCTCCTTCCTTCCAGCGCGGCTCTGTGTCCTCCTGGATTAAGGAGAACATTAAGAAGAAAGAATGCTGCTTCTATGTGGAAGATGGAAGGTACGTGTCTATAGATGTTTGTCTGTGTTAATTCAAGTGAAGTATCCTCCCTGAAACAGAGAGCCAGTACTCATTCAGTAGACCTTGTGTATATATGACAAGAGACCACAAATTTTCACTGACCACTGTGTATCCTGAACCATGCAAACATCTTAAGCATGTGACTGAGAAAAGTTGATTTTAAAATGATATTTATCTGAGCAGTAAGGGTTAATATGCTCCAAAAAGAGTACTAGGTCAAAAAAAAGTTATTACAGTAAGTAGTTATTCTGTAGTTATTCAGTAGTGTTATTCTATAAGTGAATGTGTTGGTTTAACCTTTCCAAATTTCTTCTTGTGGCAGTCCGGTATTATCTGAGGTTATCATCCAATACCAAGTTTTTAAATTCTTCTTTATGTTAAATCAAGTGTGCAGTTGATTTAACAAATCCATATGATCAAGGATGATATTTGCAAACAAATTCCCACATTCATTCATTCAGTTATTTATTCATTCATCATCTGTAACCCTTATCCAGTTCAGGGTGGCGGTGGGTCCTGAGCCTACCTGGAATCACTGGGCGCAAGTCAGGAACACACCCTGGAGGGGGCGCCAGTCCTTCACAGGGCGACACACACTCACACATTCACTCACACACTCACACCGACAGACACTTTTGAGTCACCAATCCACCTACCAACATGTGTTTTTGGACTGTGGGAGGAAACTGGAGCACCCGGAAACCCACGCAGACACAGGGAGAACACACCACACTCCTCACAGACAGTCACCCGGAGGAAACCCACACAGACACAGGGAGAACACACCACACTCCTCACAGACAGTCACCCAAAAGAAAGAAGAGAAGAAACACGTTTATTGCTTCTCTGCATTTAACCCATCCATTGTAGTATATACACAAACATTAGTAAGCAATTCTTTACACACACACACTCACAAGGGGCACACACATACAGTCAGAGAAGTGGGCTGCCAACCATCTTGGGGCCCCGGCCTATCCCAGGAATTGAACTGGCTGTCCTCTAGCCTTAAGCTCGATTTTCTAACATCAAGGCCATGGCTGCCCAGGAGCCCAGAACAAAGAACAAGCCCAGAACCCTGGAGCTGTGTGACTGCAACACTACCTGTTGCACCTCTGTGCTTCCCAAATATAAATATAAACAAATAAAATCTATAGCCAAGCTTGTATCCAGGCACTCTCTCCACGCTTGATAGAGATGTTGCTAGATTCATAAAAATAGAGGTCTAAACTTGCAGGAACACTGTCGGGAAAGATGGGGGCATATGGGTAAGATGGTCATGCTATATCAGTCAATGACTGAGAGCAGTAGTTTCTGTATGGATCAAAAAATCATCTGTCATAATAGTCTTAACCTCAAAAATATAAACATCTAAAATGTAAATAGAGGGATTTTTTAAATATTAATTTATTAATTATTCATACTTATGCCACACTTAGTCATACAAACACATACACCTATCACTTATAACATCATACCACACCTTCTTTCCGCGCCCACTGTCCATACTCTCAGCTCCACTGACCACACAGGAGCACTTTGTAGTTCTACAATTACAGACTGGAGACCATCTGTTGCTCTGTATACATTGTTTGCCCCCTTTCACCCTGTGTTAGTGTGTGTTGTGCTATTTCAAGTGGATCAGACACAGCAGGACTGCTGGAGTTGGGGTCAGGCAATCTGCACAGTTAAAAAGCTAATCTATCTCAAAATAATGGTAGATTTGTGGCATCATTTTAGAGTTTACTTTTAGGCAATCTTTGTGTTTATCATTCATTTTAAATGTCAAGTAGATATCTTAAGGAGACCTATTGGCATGAACAGGCTTCTAGATTACTGTATATCACAACTACTTTATTTTATAAACCACTAACTGTCTCCATGCTTACTCCCTTTACATTCAGCTCTGTCATTAGTTTAGTAATCAGTACTATATTTGCATTGTTAAGCAGTAACTCGTCTGAATATGGATTTTTTCACACAGAAAGGGGATATGTGTGTGTGGCTACGCGAAGGTCCACCACACTGACGAGGCCATCAAACCGGAGGAATTCATGGGGGAGCGATGGGACCCAATGAGGCATGTTAGAGAAGCCCCCACTGATGCATTTGGGGACATTAACTTTGGAGGAATCGGGCAGAAAACAGCCAAGGTAGAAATATTCATCAAATACTCGCTCCTCACAAACTAATAGCTATGGTGCCATTATATTAAAATTATATTGTGGTCATAATTTTTCTACATTGCTATTGTGTATTGAGAATATTAAATTAAGAACACAGCATTGTGAATGGAATAAAAAACATATTCTGTGTGTAATTTTACTACTAACCATCTTGTGTTACATTTGAATTTGTTTAATGTCTGCCCCATAAAACATTTTATTGTATTTTTAGTTGTAGTAATCCTATATGTGTTATTACAGGTTGAATATTCTAATGGTCATACTGAAATATGGAATATAAAAAAAACTTTGGTCAGAACTATACTATATATTTTAAATGTGTGTGTGTGTGTGTGTGTGTGTGTGTGTGTGTGTGTGTGTGTGTGTGTGTGTGTGTGTGTGTGTGTGCAGTATATTCGTGTGTCCTCTGAAACATCTCCTGAGATTCTGTACGAGCTGATGACTGAACACTGGAAGCTCAAGCCTCCAAACCTGTTAATCTCAGTGACTGGAGGAGCCAAAAACTTCTACATGAAGGCTCATCTGAAGAACAAGTTCCGCAGAGGGTTAATTAAAGTGGCAAAAACCACAGGTACCTGCTGTGAATTCTACTGTACTGCAAGAGCAAACTGTACTTTTCACCAGAAATCAACAGGCATAGTTTTAGCTGTCATTACATTGTTTTTAGTAGATGAAAATCAGATGCCTAGTAACATACTTCATATTTCAATATTATAATGTGAACAAATTCATATTTTTTTTTCTTTACAATAGGTTTTTGGGAACTATTACAGTTAATCATATTTAAATGTTGTGACAATAGAAGCCAAAACACATCCACTCCAGGAAGGCATAAAATATAGACCTAAAATAATTATAGGGGCCATAAAATTTACACAAGCCTCATTTTATGTTTTATTAATTTCCTCTGAAAGGTCAGATTCAGCAAATAAAAATTAATTGTCCCTGTATAGGGTGTGTACACTGTCACATAGGAAATCCACTAAGCATTTCATTTGACAAGGTGTGGTCAGACATTTGCTGAAATGGTAATGTATGAAAGGGTAATGTATTTATATTTACAAAGTTGAAAGACGTTTTTATTTGAAAAGTACAGAGTGAAGCCAAGTGTGAAATGTGGTGTTCCTCCTCGAGGTCCATAAGCTCTAAACCCTTCTCACTGAATTACACCTGTTCCAGGTGCCTGGATCCTGACGGGTGGCACACACACAGGTGTGATGAAACATGTTGGCAAAGCAGTGCGAGATTACACACTCAGCAGCAGCTCTGTGGAGGGACAGGTCGTGGCCCTTGGTGTGGCTACCTGGGGCGTCATCCACAGTCGGCAGGTCCTGATCAACCCTGAGGTGACCTGCTATACGAGCTTAGTTGTAAATGTGAAAATACACATAAATCTAAAGGACAAAAGTGTAATCATACTAAACTTTATCAATAATCTGCATGAAAATGTGCAATTATTTTTCATTGTACAATGTACAAAAAAATGTGTCTTCCGCAATTAACCCATCTGTGGCAGTGAACACACACTCGCCAGCACGCAGGGAGCAGTTGTGGGTTTAGTGACTTGCTCTAAGGCCCCTAAGCTGTGGATTGAGGGATGAGGACAGTGCTGTTCCTTCAATCCCACTGCAAACCGATGACCATTCTGTCCTCAGCCCTCTGCCTTAACCATTAGTATGAAGAAGCTCATTGCACAATAAATGCTATATGTGGCAATGATATTGGAGCGCACTGTTTCTCATTGTGAATCATAAGGAATACACAAGTCTCACCACTACCCTTTTGCTGATTATTTATAAGACTAAATATTTTTTTATGACACAACTTTTGTGGGCTTTACACATACATGAAATACCCATGTTTGATTAAGACTAATACTACATAAGACTTTTCAAGAATGTGGTAAACCAATATTTTTATGTGTATATTTTGGATACACATGAAAAAAATTCTCTTTATGTGTTTTACAGGGCTGCTTTCCTGCTCATTATTATCTGGATGAGCCTGGTCAGGGTCCACTCTCCTGTCTAGATGTTAACCACTCTCACTTCCTGCTGGTGGATGATGGAACACACGGCCGTTATGGTGTTGAAAGTGAACTTTGTGGGCAACTGGAGAAACTGATCTCAGAGCAGCCTCTGGGGAAACGAGGTGAGTCTGCAGATGTGTTGCAGTATGCAGTCACAACCTTGGCAGTTCAAAACATCTCAATTATGGAGAGCTGCGTATGGGTTTCTGAAGGACCACAGCCTGAATGTTCTTTGTATTTGTGTATGTTTTTCCCCTAGAATTGTTGCTTTGGTTTGCCAAAAATTGTCAACATTCAGTTTTACATTGTCATGTTCCATCTGGGTTTTTTTTTTTGAGTCTTAAGCCCGTCAAAATGAGTTTTGGATGTTGACTGATTAATTTTTTACTGCTGCTCTTCTCATTTTTATTACTTGAGAAGAGCATGGTGTACACACTCACATTTCCTGCCGGTTTCAACGTTGGCAGATTCAACAGCATTAGGCAGTTCAATAGAGTAATATAATATGAGGGCAGGCAACGCAAATCTGAGTAAACACATATGTTTTTAAACATATTTGTTGGTGAATGCTAAATTAACAGTGTTCTCACATTTTAAAATGTAACTCTGATTATTATGTTTTCACCAGACAGCAGAGTAAAGATTCCAGTTGTGTGTGTGGTACTGGATGGTGGACCTGGAACTCTGAATGTGAGACCATAATCTATCCTGATTTGACATTTACAAAATGGTGTATATATCTACATTTTTGTCTTGAAACCAAAAACTGTATTTCCTACAGACAATCTACAACTCCATGATGAACAGCACTCCGTGTGTTATTCTGGAAGGTTCCGGACGCTTGGCAGATGTCATCGCTCAAGTGGCTGGTCTCCCCCTGTCCAAGGTCACACTGGATTTCATTCACCGACTGATGAAGAATTGTTTTGGAGAGGAGTATGAGTCCTTCTCTGAGATCAACATCATTGACTGGACCAAGAAGGTGAGATTTGAAAATATCAGTGCTCTACCCAATGAGTAATTAGCAAGACTGAGTTATTACAGAAGTGGAGTGCTAGAAATAAAATTTAATAAAATCGTTGTATGTTATCATAACATGCCACTATACAGAGTAACCTAATCTTTATGTAACAGTTTATTACAATGATTAATAATTATATACATATATTGTTAATAATTAATAATTGTTATATAATGTTTAGTTATTTTATAAGACGTTATAAGAAGAAAAACTGCCAAGAACTGAAAGCAGCATGATATCACTAGCAAGCAGCAACCTCAAGGCTTCGTCGATATTCATATTTTTAAACTATCTTTAAAATTGAGTGCAATGACCGGAAGGCAGCACCCTGTAATGAGCATCAGTCAGTGACAGATGCTGTAAATAATGTATATTATTGAAAATAACATTATAACAAAATAATTGTTATTGAAATATTTTATACTGTGATATATTTTGATATTGAATTATTGTCCCACCCTAAAAGCAGCTACTCTTTCTTTTCAAACTGCTTCTAACAAAACTACATTGGAGCTCTGAATTCACTTGGTTGAGAACATGAACAGCCCAATTCTGTTAACACACATACTATTTGGCAAGCGTTGTTCTCAATGATAGGGAGTGACTGAGACTAGCTGTGCTGTCTTGGATTTCCAAATTCAGATAGCTGAGCTTTACCAACCTCAAACTAATCTCCTGCTGAATCATGTTCATTTTATACCTATTTTAGTCTCACTTAAAATTGCAGACAGATATTTTTTAAAAATGCTGGACCATTGGACAATATCAAATCTAGATTTTGGAGTGTAAAGCTGATGTAAGAAGAAAAGTGTTTTTTTCCCAATGCTTGTTACATATAATAAAACATTATTATAAAACATTATAAAACATATAATAAAAGTTGAAAGTTTCTAAACAGAAGTAGAACTATCATTCTGGGGTCTGCATAGTCAGATGAGGTTTTGATGTTGTTTGCAGATTCAAGACATTCTACGAATGCAACATCTACTGACAGTATTCTGCATCGATGAAGAGAAAAACAGTGACCTGGATGTAGCGATTCTCCAAGCTTTTCTGAAAGGTGAAAGATGAGCTGTACCCATTTATGTGAACTAATTTACCCAAATCAACTATAACATTATGACCACCTCATTGTTTCTACACTCATGGTCCATTTTCTCAGCTTCACTGGCCACACAGGAGTACTTCTACAATTACTGACTGTAGTCTATCTATTGACTGTAGTCTATCTATTGCATAACCTATTGCCATATCTATTGCTCCTACCACCCTGTTCTTCAGTGGTCAGGACCTCTACAGGACCCCCACAGAGCAGGTGTGATGAGGTGGTGGATCATTCTCAGCACTGCAGTGACACTGACATGGTGGTGGTGTGTTAGTGTGTGTTGTGCTGGTGCGAGTGGATCAGACACAGCAGTGCTGCTGGATTTTTAAAGCCCTCAGTGTCACTGCTGGACTGAGAATAGTCTACTGACCAAAAACACCCAGCCGACAGCGTCCTGTGTCACTGATGAAGGACTAGAGGACAACTGACACACACTGTGCAGCGACAGATGAGCTACTGTCTCTGACTACAAGGTGGATCAACAAGGGAGGAGAGTCTCACAGAGTGGACAGAGAGTGGACACAGGGTTTAAAAACTCATGCTAACTCACACCAGCACAACACCCACTAAAACCCCACAACTGGGTCTGTGTCACTGCAGCGCTGAGAATATCATACCTGCTCTGTGATGGTCCTGTGGGGGTCCTGACTTTTAAAGAACAAGGTGGAAGGGTGAAAAATGTATACAGAGCAACTAATAGACTATGGTTTCTAATTATAAAACTACAAAGTGCTTCTGTATGGTCAATGAAACAAGGAGGTGGTCATAATGCTATGGTTTATCAGTGTATATTAACTGAAACAGAGAGTGTGTCATGCCCTCGTCCTGTCATGTCTGTTTTCCCTGCCATGTGCTCTCTTAGCACATGGCTCTGTTTGTTGTTGTCCCTGTCTCCGCCCTAGTCCTGCCTTTGTTCCGCCTCCTCGTCTGTGTCTCATTTGTTACCCTGCCCTCTCATTATCTGTTCCAGGTGTATCTTGTCTGTGTCTGGTATTTAAGTTCCCTTGTGTCTCTCCCGTTTGTCGGTCATTTGTACTGTTTCGGTCCACGTTGTTACTTCTGTCATGTTATCAAGTCTGTCTGTCTCCGCTGTTTCTTCGTCATTGTTTTCCACGTCGTCGTTTCATTTCCAAGTTTAGTCTGTCTCTGCTGTTCCTCGTTTTGTTTCCTCCGTTGTGATTTGTTTCTCAGTCATCATGTTTCCTTTCTTTCGAAGTCTATCTGTTTTGTTATTCTTTTGTAAATAAAGTTTGTTGTGTTTTAGCATGTGCGTCCACCTCCGTCAGTCCCCCCTCCACTATCCTGACAGAGTGTTTAATGTGATGCTTGTTTTACCATTTTTGAATCTCCTTTAGCTTATGTTTTTGAGACATTCAGCCAGGGAAATATATTTCTTTTTAATAGTAATAAATATTTTTAATAGTTAAATAATTAACCTGATATGATATGCTTTATATCAAGCATAATGTTCTCATGTATCACTGCTGTCACATTAAAATCTGTTGATATTGTTATTGAACAGAGACTGATTAATCAACTGATCAGTCATTAAGTCATTTGATCTAAGTTCTTTGAAGACAACTACCATTGAGTGGCCAAGTATGATAGAAATGTTTTGAAATAACTAAAATTATGTAGAATTAAAATAGCTTTTTTGACTTCTATATTGTTAACAAGCGGTATATGACTGTCTACGCTAGAGCTTCAGGATAAAAACAAAGTATATTACTTTCTAATTCATTCATTCATTCATTCATTTGTTCTTTTTCTTCTTTTATTTGGTTGTTTGTAATATAAATTTCTACATGAAAAAATAGCAATATTTACCTATTAGCTATATTTGTAAAGGAGCAATTTTTATACAATGATTGGGATGTTTTTACAGGGGAGTTCACCAGGATAGAAAAAAAATAATAATAGAAAAGGCAGGAACATTTATTTTTACTTTGAAGACATTTTGTGAGTGTGAACCATCACCTCATAAACTTCTAAGCTACACTTTTATGTCCAGCACATTATAACTGCTATTCTGAAGTGAGGGTGAAGTTAGGCAGTTTAGTACAATATTAACATGAAACCGTTATATTTTCTCTTCTATCTTCTATTATAAGTCAACTTAAAAATGTCTGTGATTGGTGGTTCTGTGCATGTAACTCACTAGCAACAAACTCTGTGTATTTTTGATACCTTTACTCAGAGTAAATCATTATATAATATGGAATTCTCTTGTAGATTAGTCTGTGTGAATTTTCCTTTTGTATCAAGCAACTAAAACTTCTGAGCCTGACATGTTTGGTGTATTTGCCTTGAAATTGGACGTCCTAGGTTTGACTATTGCACTTGCACATATATATTATTATCATATTAATGTACAGCTCTAGTCTATTCCCAGTTTCAGGTATTGTCCAGAGGGGAACAGAGCATCCAGCAATTTCTAGAGTGATGGAGCTCATTTTGATGAAATAACTTGGCATAGCATTTATGATCCAGAACTAATCATCCAACATAATTTCTTGACCTCACTGATATTCTTGTGACTGAATGCAATCCTATTCTAATTGGAACATTGCTACTACAAGTACGAGTGTAAAGACTTCCTAGGTGCGTACAGGGACTTACTTCCACAAAGGACACATTCACTGTTAATACACTTGATTTTGACAAATAAGCAGGATATGTTAAATGAGCAGGATCTCTAGTTTACATGGACACCAAATTTGACTATTTATTTTTGTTTCCCTGTAGCCTCTCAGGGCAATGAGAGCGTGGACAAGCTAAACAGAGAGAGACAGCTGGAGCTGGCTGTGGCCTGGAATCGTGTGGACATTGCACAAAGTGATATTTTTACCGAAGAAAGTCAGTGGAAGGTCTGATGCACAATTACTTTGCATTCACTGCTCTCAGTTAGTTTAATGTTGTGTATCATAAAGGAATAAATGGTTTATAAAAAAATAGTTTAGAATCGTTGTATGAAGGGTGTCTACAAGAACACGTTCAAAATAGGTTCATGAATGATTAAATCAACATTCAAAAAGTATACGTTTTGCATGATATTGACTAGTATATCATATTATTTACTGAAGACCCATCTCTTTCAAGATACTTAAATCAACACTTGTCCTGCACTTATTTAAAACTTGATATTTTTGTCTTAGCTAACTTTGACATTCAGGCAAAGGGTAATATGTGAGCATTGCATATCTAGAAATCCATACAGACTTTTACATACAGGCTAAGCTTGAGGTATCTTTTGGATTCTAGCCTACACTAAATGCTTGTCAAATAAACTAAACAGCTAAGGATTCTCTGAGTAATCAGTGAAGAATCTTTGTAAGTCACTCTGGATAAGAGCATCTGCTAAATGTCTTAAATGTAAATGTATTACCTTCCTCCGTCACGTTTTAAAAAGACACTTATCATTCACAGCTATAAGACTAATGTATTTCTTGGGATCGATGCCTGACATAATCTATGTGAAAATGTATATCCTCTCAAGAGTCTGTTGTTTTTCAGGCTAGTGATCTTCACCAGGCCATGTTCTCTGCCGTGGTGGGCCAGAAATCTGAGTTTGTGCGTCTCCTGCTTGGGAATGGAGCATGCATCCTTCAGTTTCTCCGGCATCAAGGCACCCTTCATGAGTTGTACACACACCTGCCCAACTGCCTGTTCCTGCGCAAGCTGACCAAACGTGCTCCAAGAGGAACCAAGTTCACACTCAATCATATTTCTGATGAAGTTCGCCACCTGCTGGGCAGTTTTACTCGACCACTCTACCTCCCGGCACAGCCGTGTCACAGGACAGAGATACCCAGCAACATCTGTGAAATAGTGAGTTTGAATTTTGCAGCATTTGTTCAGTAATGTTATCAGTGATGGGGAATGCGGACTCTGATTCAGTTTCAGGTGGACCATGGGCAGGACTGCAGGGTGATTGGAATTGTAGAGAGTTTGTAATTATTAAAAAATTATTTAAAAAATGCATAATATTTTTAATTATATAGTAATGTATTGTGGCATCTGAATCAAATAAGGTGAGGAAAACAAAAGATTTTAGGCAGAATGTTCTTTTATTGAACAGGCAATTCAACACAGCCTTTACAAAGAATCAGAAAAGCCCCATGACCAAGCACATAATCCACACCCCAACACAGGGGGATGTACAAAGAGGGTAGACACGCAACACAGATACCACTACCTTGTAAACAGAAGTGCAACAAATAATATCATATTTGAAATATAACAATACAATGGGAAAACAATACAAAACAACAACACAACAGCATCGATTTTATGAAGGGTGCAGGGCACTTTGGGAACTGCTTGGGACAACCCTACTCCTCATGCAGTTCTTTATGAATTGATAAACATAGGTGTATTAATAGCTGCAGAGGGGCCAATATGTTCATTATGACTTTGTAAACATAGTCTATACTGAACAGACTATTGCATATTAGTATTATGAATTAAATCTCCTTTTATATATTACACATTATAACTCTCCTGCCAGGTACAGTTCCAAGGGCTCGGTCTGGAGTTGCCAAGCCTTGAGGAGCAGAAGGCTCCAGCCACTGTATGGGACCCTGGCAGAGACCTCTTTCTTTGGAGTGTGCTGCAGAACAAGAGCGATCTGGCAGAGATTGCTTGGGAAGAGGTGATGCTTGAGGCGAATATGTGGGATTATATCAGTTGTCCAGTACCATAAATACCTGACAGGTTAACACAGTGGTTCCCAAATTTTTCTGCTTTTGCAGATGAGAATACTTGCAAATTTATTTTAAACATTGTAATTCATGTAAATATATTTATTGAATAAAACAAAATAAAGTGACAAATCATCTTTACAGATGCCAAATCTCCCAGGGTGAGGCAATGTTTGCGATCATGGCTTGTTCAGTGGGTAAATTCAGAGCTAGCCTTCTAGACAACTGGCACATTGCAATGTACAAATTTATCAGGAATCTAACTTGATAGTGTCATCTAACATTTTTTATTAGAGTTTTATTTCTGTGGTCACCTCATGTAGAAATACCACCACTAACCACTAGATACATAAAGCTTTCTCTTTATCTACTGTATAGTATTTGTAGAGAGCTTTACCCAGGACTTCATTATAAAGGTCTTCTTTAATAAAGTTACATTGCCTCTACAGTAAATCAATCAATGTTTATGACTGTGGTCATAAACAAATAAATTACCATTGAGTCGCTCTCATAGATATTTCGCTCTCATATAAAATTCTATACATTTTTTATTCTTAAGTCTCACCTAGTATATAACGAAGGTACGTAAGGGGGAGCCCTTCTGGAACCCACAGTGAATGTACGGACATCTCCGCAGCTAAAAGAGAAAAAATAAGAGCCTTAACCTGAGAGTTAATGAGAGGAGTCTTGGCCAATTTTCCATCTTTAAATTGCTCAGAAAAGAGGTGGGACTATATGGAACAAAACCTGATTGGACTGTGATACTTAAAGGCAGGACAAACCATCTGGCAGAGCCTGGTTATTACAGAGCCATGGGTTTTTACTGTTGTTGTTGTTGTAGAATGAAAGAAAAAAAATGCCCTCTCTTTTTCTGTTGGTGGTGTATCTCCTCATCACCCTAATGAATGAACCTCCCCTGTTCATTTGCCTTGCTGTTCCCCCTTTTGGGACCACAGATGGAGAATTTTGCTTGATTTGGACTGTCTAAACTGGTCTTAATCTAACTCTATCCTGTGTCTTTTTTTAACTAAAAAACTTTAGCTTCTTTATTCCAGACCACCTTTGCTTTTTTTTAAAAAATGGTTTATGCTTATCTGTTTTGTAGTGCAATGACTGTATAGCTGCTGCACTGGCTGCCAGTAAGATCCTGAAGACACTAGCTAAGGAGGCAGGGGATAATGGGGAAGAAACTGAGTCTATGATAAAACTCGCCAACCACTATGAGAAACGGGCCATAGGTACAGTGCAACATTCATTCAATTTCTGCTTAATCTTTAAATGTTTATTTCACTGTATTTGTGTGGTTGTCCATATACACTATTGTACACAGGTTTCAAATCATAATATGTATTGTTTATCCTTATTTGACAAGTACATACAGTAGATTAATTGTTCAGCACATGTATGTACAACAGCTTTATTCTGTTTGGCTGCTTTGTATTATGTCAACACTCATACATATAACTTCAACATAAAATGGTCCTACTGAACAGCTACAGGCTGAAACAGATGGATGCGTACATGTTAATGTGTCATTGATTGTGATATCACATATTCATTAATTCACCTTTGAGTTCTCTGATTATGATTATTTAAAAGCCTCATTATCTTTGCAGGTGTGTTTAACGAATGTCATAGCCATGATGAGCAGAGAGCACAGAAGCTGCTGACCCGGGTTTCAACATCCTGGGGTGGAGCTACTAGCTTGCGTCTTGCTTTTGAGGCTGACGATAAGAGCTTCATAGCTCACTCAGGCGTCCAGGTAAACACTCCTAATACCTTCATTTAACTGTATTCAGAAATTAATTAATGTTTATGACAGGATCTATCATATAGATAACAAACTGTCCATTTCAGGCCCTGCTGACTCAGATCTGGTGTGGGGAATTAGCAGTGGACAATCCACACTGGAAAATCCTCCTCTGCTTGCTGTTCTTCCCCCTCATCTACACTGGATTTCTGGCCTTCAGGTAATCAGTCATCAAGTTTGGGCACCCCTGGGCAAATGACATGTTTTGTTGACATTTTTCATTTTATAAAAATATATAACTAAATATCTATACAGAGGACCCACTTCTACACATTTTAATGCAGAATTAAAGTTTATTTTCCGGATGCACAGTATTGTGTAATAGTTTTAGGCAGAAGAGATTGAGACTTAAAAAGTTTAAAACAAGCAACAAATAACACTCATTAGAATAACCCCAATCACATTACTCCAGTGTGATCCTCTGTGTGTGAATGTGTTTAACTTTGTCCAAGTCTCTCCTCGTGGAGTCTGTATTATTTGAGGTGATCATCCAGTGCCTAGTTTTAGTGGTGAATCAATAATGATTTTAAATAAAGTGTGCTGTGGATTTAACAAATTCATGTAAATCAAGGAGAATCTGATCAAAACACTGTTCTTCAAACTCACTCTCACCCACTGCTTTATAGAGAAACATTATCTTATATTTATTATTTGTTTTACAATTCTTTTTTTGTATTTACTGTATTTTTTGTATTAAATCAGAGGTGTTAAAACCTTGACATACAACTGAATAACAAGAAAAACACTGCAAAAGACACTTAGAAAGTGTCATTTACCCCATTTACACCTGGTCACTTCATGTGTCAATATCTGGATTGTATCCTGATACGGTGTTAGCCACATGTATTTACACTTAGTCAAATCTCCAGCTAATTGGCCTGTAATCTGATTGCTATGTGGGATTTAATGTTGAATGTTCAGCCTCTTCCTGTGCTGTTCTAAAGGTGGTTGCTGCTGCAAAAATTCATAATTGTCCATGTGGTATTTCTTCACACCTTCTTCACACGTCACAACAAAATTTACAAAGCATGCAAACATTATCAGAAATGCAGCATTACTACCTACAATGATTGGTTTTGTTGGTTTCATTGGTTTCCTTCCTTCCATAAGGGCTCAAAGTGGTTAGTCACAGCAGTCAAATAACCAGCTTTCAGAATTTCTAGGTCAAAAGGCACTGTACTTCTAGTGTTAAACACACATACAGACAGCTCTCCAAATCAGAGAGAAGCTTTCCCAGTGTGAGCAACCCTCAAATACACCTTCAGACATTTTACTGGGAGAAATATGCTTGTTGAATACATCTTTGAGAGACAGATGGATTTACACAGATATAACAAATCTCATGGCTCAAATGTGTCTCAGGCCACCTCCTCGAATGGTTAAAGCGATGAGGCCTTAGAAAATCTGTTATACAAGAATACTGTGTTAAATACATCAGCAAGTGTTGTATATGTGATCAACAATGATGATAAATGTGTGTATGTGTGCCTTTTGTTTAGGCATGATGAGGCCATGCGAAAGGAAGCAGAGTGGACTGAAGAGGAGAAGCGGGTGAATTATAACGTCACTGGATTCTGTACTGATGGCAAAACCAAACCACACAATCGGTATGAATATTTCAGATAAAGATGGTTTATGTTTGTGAGTTTTCATTTTTAACATTAGAATTTAACATGTCTGGGGGACCAAAAATATTTGTCATGCATGTAAGACGTGATGTATTTCATAACCTTTTACCTCCTCTCTTGGAGAAAATTTGAACATATGCATGACAATCATCACATTATGTATGGTTTCCGTAGATAAAAAATAAAATATTATTATCTGATTAGTTATTACACAAAAAGCTTTCAGTTGTTAATATTTTGGTACATTTGTGTACAGTGTGCGAATCTTCAGAAAAAGCCGTATTTACTATTTAAGCACCTGGTATACAACCTTCCACATTATATTCGTTTTCTGTTATACACGCCAAAATGAAAAAAATTAATTTCTAGCATCACAATATTTTTGCTACTAGTGAGGTACATACAGCAGCCGTGAAGGGCATGATAAGAATAGCTCATGTCGCAAATAAAGTTCTGAAGTGCTATTTGCTAAAAATTTGCATGCTGTTAGTACACTGCCACTGTAGAGTCACATGTGAGGCACATTGCTCAGCTGTTCTTAATTAAAAATATATGAATTATAAATAATTAAGATTGTTCATTCATTTATTGTCTGTAAACACTTATCCAGTTCAAGGTCACGGTGGGTCCAGAGCCTACCCAGAATCACTGGGCGCAAGGCGGGAACACACCCTGGGGGGTATCCTTCACAGAGCGACACACAGGCGTTTATGCCTTCAGCATGCGAATAGTTTCCCATGCTCTATGTCTGTATGTTTCCATCATAGTTCCATTTATGTTACTTCAGAAAGTGTTTGTTAAAAATGTCAACTTTGGTATCAACAGTCCCTGGTCTCAGAAGTCTCACAAGTCTCATCTGCATCCTCTGACCTACTGGATGCGGCTGAAGGGTTTGTTCACCTGCCCTCAGGTGAAGTTCTACTGGAACATCGCCTCCTATTTCGGTTTCCTGTGGCTTTTTGCTCTGGTGCTCATGATGGACTTTCAGCAATACCCATCCTGGAGAGAGCTCCTGCTCTATGTGTGGCTCACCTCTCTGGTGTGTGAGGAGGTCAGACAGGTGAGGGTCCTACAGACACAGTGATTTTTTTTTTTTTTTTACGTATTTGTCCAGTTAATTGTGTCCCAATGTTTATGAAAGGTATTATATGTTTGGTGTTACCTGTTTCCTTCTGTTTAGCTCTTCCATGACTCTGATGAATTTGGCCTTCAAAAGAAAGCAAAGAAGTACATTAAAGACCCATGGAACATTCTGGATGTGATGTCAATATTACTTTTCCTCTCAGGAGTGGCTTGCAGGTCTGTTCAATATTTTTGCTCAAACAAAGCTTTGTGTTAGGGAAGGATATTTAATATCCACTAAATGCCATTGAACAATTATTTTAATTTTTAAATTTTAATACCATATTTTCTTGATTTATTTATAGTAGAAGTCATATTTGCCTGAGAAAAATTACCTACATAACCTAGCTTCACAACAACCAAAATAGAACATTATGGGAACTTTCTAAGAACATAATTTTGCAACATTCTAAGAACATTCTAAGAATGCTCCAAGACAATGTTCCTAAAATATTAAATTAGTGTTGTTAACAAGGTTGAGGGAATGTTCAATGAACATTTTTTTAAATTAAGAAAAATGTTCTGAGAACATTAAAACGACTGGACCAATTCACATTGAAGAAACATTCCAGTTCAATGTTCCCGCCAATCACAATTGAACATTATGGAAATGTTCTAAGAATGTTCCAAGACAACGTTGCTAGTATATTAAATTACTGTTGAAAATAAGGTTGTGGTAGCATTCCGTGTATGTTTTTGTAACTTAAGAAAATATTCTGAGAATGTTTCACATTGAGGGAACATTCCATAGCAACGTTCCCAACAACCAAAATGGAATGTTAGGGGAACATTCTGTGAACTTAATTTTGTTAGCTGGCTTCATGTCATTATATGTTAATTCATTTTTTCCTAGGGTCCAGGATTCTGAGATCGTGTTTTATGTGGGCAAAGTCACACTGTGCATCGACTTCATTATATTCTGCTTGCGCCTGATGGCCACCTTCACCATCAGCAGAACCTTAGGTCCTAAGATCATCATTGTCAGAAAAATGGTGAGAATAAAACAGTGGCTCTAGATGTAATACACATGGTTACCTTTCCAAAAACATCCTCTTGTAGTGAGTGTAAACTATACATAAGAATTCAGTAATACCTTTAGTATATTTAGAGGTGCTAATAAGGCCTTACCTTAAAAGAACACAAGTATTTTTACCTTAAAATTAGAGCTTCAAAAGGATTATGATGCTTATTTAACCTATAATAGGGAGAATTGTGCCCCTCTTACTGCCCTGCTGGCATGCTTTCCTAAAAACTTGGCTATGCAACTTGAGAATCATGAGGCAGAGAACTCTCACGAGAACTGAGTAATGCTTTATGACACTTATTTTATGGGTATTTAGCTCACTACAACAAGAATCTAGCCCTGTTTTCCTGGTATGGACATTACAGCAGAGGCAGCAAGGAGGAGAAAAAGAGAGGGAGACAGAGCACAATACAAAAGTATTACATTATAATTGTACACAAGATAAGATGTAAAATATCCTATGACAATCCATTAGGGATTTACATCGGACCCACATATTCCTGTTGAATCCTATACATTAACACTAAGGTTGCTGTGGCTGTTTATGATTCGCTAAGCAACCAGCGACCCTTAACAACTACAGTTACTCATTGAGCCCAGCCCATGAGAACCCAAACCACCCACTGTATCACTAGCTCTTCGCAGGGGTCATCAGGTCAGGTCGGCACTTTCTCTCATAGGTGTTTTGCTGAATTAAGTCCATGACACCTCCAGAATGCTCAACAGTGAAGTCTGGCGTCCCAGACCCACCCACCTCCGAGCCAGTCCTACCTTGCCCTTTACCATCAACAATATTGGTCTGATTTTACTCAGTGGAAAGATCTAATGACCCCTAATAATAATACATACATATTTCAAATTTAACAGTTTTTCATTTCGATACATGCTTGACTGGGTGAATTATTTGCTTAACTATTTCTTTCTTTCTTTCTAGATGAAGGATCTGTTCTTTTTCATGTTTCTGTTCAGTATCTGGGTAGTGGCTTATGGAGTTGCCACACAGGGGATACTTATTCACAATGAGGAACGTTTCAACTGGATAGTTCGAGGAGCTGTTTATGATCCCTACCTCATCATATTTGGGGGCTTACCAGCCAGTATAGACAGTAAGTAAATGTACAAAAGTCACTATGTAGGTCACTAAACTAAGCATATGAATAAAAAAAACAAGGATGTGTCACCCTTTTGAGTCTTTATTCTACTTATTCTGTGGGAGTTTTCATCTGTCACTGTTCTCTTAGGGTTGTGCATTTGATCAGGAACTGTTAAACAGTGTCAGGGTCATTTTTAAAGTCAACATAAATCAGAAATTAAAATGAATTTACCTTCTCAAAATGAATTCTTTTGATTGAAACAATACCTTTATGCAGGAAGTACAATAGATAGGACATGTTTATACCCATGATGGTGGCTGGAAAGACATAATAGGATAATAGACAATAAAATATTTCCATAAACAAATGCTCTCAGATAATCAGTTAATTCATTATTCCAAGTTAAATATTAGAAAGATATTTAAAAAAAGAACACAAATATGTAGAGTTGTAGATAGATATATGTAGAAAGTTGTCTTTTCTTCTATGCTGACATTGGACTGTTGCTGTGGTATCCCAGGTGGTTGCTAAGGTGTTGCTAGGCTTTTGCTAAAGTATCGCAGTTGGTTGCTAAGTGTTGCTATTTGGTTGTTAGGTGGTTGCTGTGCAGTTGCTATTGTATCCCAGGTGCTGGCTATGGATTGGTTAGGTGGTTGTGGTTAGTAGGCTGTTGCTATGATATTACAAGTGTTACATTGTTGAGTAAATTATTTACATGGTCACGGTCTAATGCTAAGATGGTTTTGGCAATGATATGGTTCTATTAGCTCGGCCAAAATAAAAAAAATGGACTAGATTTAAATATTAATAATTTGCTTCTCATCAGAACATTCACTGTGTTCTCTCTCAAGCCATCAACACTCATACTTTCTCTTTATTTATGCCCTACAGACACTCAGTTTACCATGGACAGTTGCACAGTGAATGCAACAGATCCTCTGAAGCCCAAGTGTCCTGTGCTGAATGAGGATAACACTCCAGTTTTCCCAGAGTGGTTGACAATTATTATGCTTTGTGTTTATATGCTGTTTGCCAACATACTGCTCTTGAACCTCCTTATTGCTATTTTCAAGTGAGTGCTTCATATTCAAAGTCTGTTAATTATGAATGTGTACATGTGAGTGTACAGACAAGACTATGTGCAACTAAGTCCATCTTCCTGTCTTGTATTTAGACATTTGGCAACCTGCATATTTTCACTGCAAGTATACACTGCTATTCACATGCACTACCTTAACGACTTAAACTGAATGATCACTGAATGCAGTAGCACTTTGTAGTTCTACAATTACAGATGGTAGTCCACCACCAAAATCAAACCTGCTCTTTGGTGGCCCTGTGGGAGCCCTAACCAATGCTGCAATGAAGAAGCAGACTACAATCTTTAATTGTAGAACTACAAAGTCCTCTTGTATAGTCAGTGAAGCTGAAAAAATGGACAATGAGTGTAGATACAAGATAGATGTCCTTAAGCCAGTGGTCGTTCAGTGTATTTATTTAATAACAATGCTAAGATAGCAGGCTAATCTGGCTAAACTGCTCCTCTATTAATAAATTAGTGTTAGGTTTTGATCTGAAGTTTTTACTGAATGATGCGCTGGGAAAATTTGACAAGTATTTTTACACATTTTAAAAAACTGTGATTTTATTTAGACTAGTCTTAAGTAGAATTGAATGCACTGTGGGTAAATAAATGTTTTGTTGTTTTAATTTGGTGAGCAAAATTGACATACTCTAAATTTGAAACAAGACTTGGTTAATGCAGTTATTATTAATTTGACCCAAATATTTTACTCAAAAACATTCGTATACCCAAATTGCTTTATTTATATAGAGTTCCGAACATTAAAAATGTCATCTATCATGTGAACTGACTGCTCTGCCCTTTGGTTCCATAGCTACACATTCACTGAGGTGCAGGATAATACAGACATAATCTGGAAGTTCCAGCGTAATGAGCTGATACGGGAATACTACAGCCGTCCTGCACTACCTCCCCCTTTCATCCTCCTGAGCCATATGTACATCTTTGTCACACATGTGCTCCTACAACGTCCCTCTCAAAAACACAACGAATTCAGTGAGTACCTCAGATTGGCTCTGCTTTGTTATGTAGCAAACATCTAGTAAGAGAAGTGCACCGCGACCCTGAACTAGATAAAGGTTACAGACAATGAATGAATGAATGAATTAAATACATTTTCCTTAGCTGGCTAATAATTGCATTTTGGTCAATCTAAGTGTCATTTCATTGTATCCAGGGCAAAATCTGACTCCATTGGAGGCAGAAGAACTGTTGTCATGGGAGTCATTAATGAGGGACAATTATCTGGCATCTCAGAAGCAGGACAGGAGACAGAGTGTGGAGCACCACATACATGACACAGCAGAAAAGTAAGGAAGATAACATCCTATGATGTTATAGAATGAGATTCATGTGGTATAGAACTTTTAAGTGACCTAAACCTCAATGAAGCCTGAACTTTTTGCTAGTGAATGTCATGCATGTGCATCCCAATTCAAACATCCTCACATTAAGATGGCATCAAAATGATTTAGTCCAAATATTTCAATTCAAAGTTTTTATCAGTAGAAAACCAAATAGTTAAATTAGTTACATTTATATAATGATTCTAATAAACTAATTCAATTCACCTTTATAGTTTCCATATAATTAAAATAACCAGTGGTATAGAAGGAATTGATCTTTAGGTGGGCCTTGGCAAAAGTGGGTGTTCACATTTTGTTTCCCTAGAATTAACGACAAATTCAAACCAGTGACATTTAGATCATTTACAGTAAATAAATGACAGCACTGCATTATTTGTGATTTTAAATATTAATTAAAATGTAGAGGATTGTACAGGAGAATGTTTCTTCCAACAGTGATCATATACAATGTACAACTCTACTCCAGTCTGTCGAGACATTATTCGTTACTGAACCACTACAAGCTCACGAAGCATCAGCTGGACATTCTATTCTTTTATTGTGTACTGCCTCCTCATCTGGACCTATATACATTTTACAATTAGTCTACAATGCACAGCCACTTTATCTATACATTATTATCACTGCTCAGCTTACAATGTACTGTCATGTGTATATAATCAGTCAATTGGTCATTGTTTACTCAGGGGATGTAACCTGGGCATGTTGGTCCTGTTACAGTGCACAGTCACTTTATCTGTACTTCACTCTATCCTACATCTTACAGTAGTGTACTGACATATACCAGTCTTTTCTGATCCTTGTTACTCTGGCAGTATATTGTCATCAATTGTTCAGTGGATGTCTCTATACGTCTCTACAAAGCCACCTGCAGTATTTATGTGACTTACTGCACACTTTTATTACTGCTTCACTATCTCTACACAGCCACCTGCATAATATTTATGCAATGTAGTTCTCATTTTGTAATCTCAAAATGTAATCTCATTTTTATTTTAGTAATTTTTATTTCAATTAGTTTTATACTAGCTACTTTATTGCATATAGCTTCTATTTGTTTATACATCTGCAAATATGTTATTTTGCTCTTTTCTCTACTGCACTGCTGTGATTCTTGACTTTTCCTCTGTGATCGATAAAGTGAACTATGTATTTTTTTAATTTTTTAACACACTGCATCATCACAACTGAAAAAACATGCAGGCGACATGGAGATGACACATTTTTATGTCGGTTACTTACACACCTTTGATGAACACATTCTGTAGACGAAAACACTGATGTTAAGTGACACGAGGAAGTGAAGACATAGCTACAATATTGACCATTTTGGGACTCCATATGCTCCAGCTCTGAATCCAACTCGCAGGGAAAAAACAAGTTTAAAAAATGTATTTATTGAGTAATAAAAATATGTAACTTTTTGACAACAGTTTGTAAAATTTAAACCCATATAAAATAACAAAATTAGTAAAATAGCAGGTGATTTCAAATGTGTGAATTATGTTTAAGCAGATGATGTATTTTAACATGAATTGTTCTCTCTCCCTGACCCCCCAGAGTTGGAACCATGTCAGAACTGCTGGAGGAAGAACATGAAATGGGCTCTGTTTCCATGGTTAAAAGACTGGCCCAGCTGGAGGAACAGGTCTGTGATCAGCATTATTGAATCTGCTTTGAGTTTTCTCCCACTCAAACAACACATGTTGGTAGGCATATTGGCTGTGCAAAAGTGTCCATAGCTCCTGCCTTGTGATCAATGATTCCATTTAGGCTCCAGACCCACCACAAACCTGAACATGGTGAATTTTTTACATAAAATGAATGAATACAATAATTAATTAATTAAATAAATAAATAAAGATGTATACATTTCTCTTTCTACATGTATCCAAATCTACCGATCAACAAAGGTATTACGGTCTAAAAGAAATGATGTCTTGTTATGTGTTAGGTTTCACAATCCACTAAAGCTCTAAGGTGGATTGTAGAAGGCCTTAAATCTCAGGGATACAAATCCCAGCAGGAGATGCCTTTAATGGGTGAGCTTGCTGTTTTCCTTTCTTCTTTTTACATGTTTTTGTGCCATTCTTATTTTTCATATTTTTCTCCATGTCGCTGATTTGCATTCAAATAATTTAAAATCCCTCACTGATAGTCAGTCAGTTTAAATAACAGTGGTGCTAAGCTCAATAACTGATCCCTGCAAAGTAAAGGCAATCCTGCCATCTGTAAAAATACACCAGTGTCAAAAGCATAGACTAGTTACAGCCAGCTTTATATAAGTGGAAGCTTGACTTGAAACTGAGTCTTTCATTTGCAGGCTGTGCATTAAAGGGCACAGAGAGTGACCCTAAGGCACCTGAGGAGCAGGAACCAGAGGAGGAGAAGACTCATCACTTCTTTGCCCGTCAGCACCATTATCCTGGCAGCACGGTTAAAAGGTTCCCGGTCCCCGAGGAGGAAGTTCCCTGGGAGGTATGTGGTCTAGACAGTATTTATCACTCAGAAAAACAGTATAATGAGTGGTAAATAAAAGAATGTGCTGTATTTATACAAAACCATATTACAGAAAAGTTGGGATTATTTGTAAAATGAAATAAAAACAGCATTTTGAGATCTGGGGGTATTTCAGTGCATATAAAGCAAGGCTAGAAGCTATCTTTGAGCTCTCTATGCACTGCATGAAGAAAACTTTGTGTTAATGTGGAAAATATAGTCACGTGGGCTCAGGAGTAATTAAGAGAACTTTTGTTTTTTTTATTTTGCAGCCATCAGATTCAAATCAGTTTATATATTTTAAAATACAGTAAAGTTGGCCAGTGAAAACATTGTACTATTTTCAGTTAAATAAATGTTACCTAGGTTTTCTATATTGGTAGTAATGGGATGTTCTGTTCTGCTGTAGGTTAACTTCCCTCTTTACAATCCTCCAGTTTATAATCAACAGAAAATGTCAGAGTAAGTTTTTATTGGCCTTCTTTAATGTCCAAATATTTGCTTTATTATTGTCATTGTCGTTTTTGTGGTTGACAAATTCATTCACTTTTTTCCCAAACAGATCAGAGAGTTCTGTCTTAGACAACTACAGGTAAACAACTTTAAAATTATTTATCTATGTCCTATGGTGTCTATTGATTTAAACACACACAGTGTTATAAACGATTATGACTTTTCAGGAACCCTGGAGGGAGAACAGGAATAAAGGGAAGAGGATCACTAAAAAGCCTTGGTCCAAATCACACTCTAGACACAGTTATAACAAGGTAGTAAAATTAGAAGTATTGAAATAAGATGTTAAGATTATTAAATAGTTACATATAGTCTAAAATATCCTTGATAAAATGATTTGTTGATCTATACACACCTTAAAGGAGCAACCTGTAATGTATTTACTGTCCAGGGTGTGTGATCATGTTTAAGGAAACAAGTTAAGTTTCTGTCAACACTTGTAGTCCTTATTTAGGATGTAAAAATGAAAAATGTAAGCATGGATTCCTGATCCTGAGCTCTGTTCATCTGTGTCTGTCAGTAGAGGAGCTCAGGCCATGTCCCAAAGTAGTAACATACTCCCTACATAGTTTGCATTACAGATATACATTTTTTTGCCTTTCTCTAGTGTAGGTAGATGTTTTAGTGAAATTATGTACATGTTTCATTGTAAATGTATAAATAAAGTTTGATTATGGCACATTCTCTTTAGCTATTATGATCCAAACTTCTTATATTCCTCTCTTGCTTGTTCGTGTAGATTCAGTTTTCCTCAAACTGGCAAACTGAGCTTTGCGCCTGGGGAGTGGGACCAGGACGGCGGGCAGCTCTTTCCACTGTTTTGAATCTGTATTGTAGTTCCCATTTTAAAGGCTTTGGGTTCAGTATTACAGATTGCTCCTTTAAACACTGATAAAACATGTTAAGATTATCTCCACAAAATTTAGTAACTTGAGTTAATCAGTCTGCTCTCTTCAATAGAAAGAAAATCCATTTCTGTAGAGTGCAAAATACTGGGAATTATTTTGTGTGAATTGTGAATCATTGTATGTATTTTGTGTAGATTTGAAGGCCACATGCTGAAGTATTTGACTGTTTGGGAAGAGACAGCACAATGCTGGACATTTCCTGGGGTGAGAACACACTGACAGGAAATGCTGTTTCTTTGAATAAATCGACATAAAGTCATGTATAACAGTATGGCACATTGATTAGGAAATGGCATTACCTCAGGGAAAGACTAGGGAATGTCCACACCTGTTGTGAGTTGTTATCTTATGAGGGAGACTGAACACTGGCCAGATTGCTCATGGCAAGATGATGTGAATTTTCAGAGTTAAAAAGAGAATAGACATAGATAGTGAGTGCCAGATGGATAGAACATTCCTCTTTTTGAAGATGTGCAGCCATTTTACATTCCTCAACATTATTAATTATTTAATATTATAATGGAGTGAGAAAAAAAATTCAGCTTACATAAAATGACAGTTTGGATCGGGCTTGCGTTGCCTTTATCTGCATGTCTTTGTCATTTTATGTCATTGACAAACAGGTCAGAAAGAAGGAATCTGCAGATACTGCTACAGCCTGAATCAAATATGCTTTTTTGACATAACTGCATGGCTTCATGTAAAACTTTTTTGCTGCTTGGCACACTGGAATATTTGCACTGTTCTCATATTCCATGCTAATTCTACTAGTGTCATAGTTGCCCGTTTTACCCCTATGGAACAACCATGACAACCAGAAGGAAAATATACCTGCTAAATATAACTTACTCCAAACTTGTATATTCACAGTTTGTTGCTAGGTGTGTAATATATTTTCATATTAAAATATATATATATATATGGCAGGGAAGGATTACTGTAATGTCAGCTTTTCCAATATTGTGCAGACCTTCTTCTCTGCAGTATTTTATGTAATTTCTGACATTTTAATGTGGTCATTTACATTTAGCTTAAATCTTTTCCTCTACAAACTATAGATAAACCAGAATTATTTTTTTCTGCCTTATACCCTGTGCCCTAGGGTCCGGCTCACCCTGGGGAGCTCTTACCCCTGAGACTGGAGACAACACTAGGGAAGAAGCTTTTTCAAAAAATCAAAGCTGAAGTGGAATCAGGGACCGGGGTCAAAGAGGTGATCGAATATACCTTAGAACTCTCAATGAAAAATAAACCTTTATTTACATTTTGTGGAATTTTAAATATATTCTTGTGTACACTTCCACATGAGGAAAGGATCAGTCTGTGATATTTAAATCAAATGCCATCTCAGTA